>NC_140278.1:14487080-14807080 GCF_964030765.1 Micromesistius poutassou
AGATACAGACTCCGCTGGAGCTGAATGTGTGTGTGTGTGTGTATGTGTGTGTGTGTGTGTGTGTGTGTGTGTGTGTGTGTGTCCATATGTATGTATGTATGTATGTGGTTATCTAACTTGTCGGTCTGTCTGCCTATCTATCTATCTGTCTATCTATCTGTCTATCTATCTATCTATCTATCTATCTATCTATCTATCTATCTATCTATCTATCTATCTATCTATCTATCTATCTATCTATCTGTCTATCTGTCTGTCTGTCTGTCAGTCGGTCATTTTGTTTTGGTTTGGTTTATACTCTACTGGTATGTCTGTATCTACCCTATATATGTCGATCTGCAGTATACTTTCACATCATGTTTCATTATTTCACAAATTCACATTGCTTTGGTTTGTGCATCTGCATATACACCTGTCCCCCTCCTCAGGACCAGGTCACCCTCAGCCTGGAGCTCCACCTCCCCTCCAGCACCCAGCTGAGCGCCCCCAGCAGCCCACTCTCCCACTACGACGTCTACCTCTACAAGGTGCCCGACATGGCCCCAATCCACCACGGCACCCAGCCCCGGCCCCTCTGCCCCAGACCCGATCACAGTGGACCCCCCGGGGGGACCGGACGTGTCCTGCGTTGGGAGGATGACACCTACCCCCCCTCACCGCCTTGCCCCGTCTGCAGTCCCACCAGCACCCGCTTTTTCTTCCCCGCCTCTGTTCAGCAACCCTTGTTCTTTGGCCAGCGGCCACAAACAAGGACTACAGAGCCCTGGACCCCCTGAGACCCACCGCCAGACCCAAGCCTAAGACCCCCCTTCCCAGTGTGTGAAATACCCTTCAATATTCGGGGGGGGGGGTCCCCATCTCCCGATTGTTGCGCAATATCGATCTAAATTTTTCTCATGCAGTAGGCCTATAGCATACTTAGCAGACGTCAAGGCGCAAAGTCAAAGTACTTTGTGGGCGGTTCTATGGCGCTGTAAGACATTTCAGGTCAGTTCAACTTGCAAATGAAGGTTCACCTGCTGCCTTAAAACTGCAAGTTAACTCAATTTAAGATTACCTTTGTTTCAACTCTGAAAATAAAGTTCAAAAGGTTGATTATACTACACTGTTCTAGTTGTCACAATGTTGTTTTTTAAGTTGTCAAAGTTGACTTAACTTTTAATCACTTGTAATCTTAACTTGATACCATTAGTTGAAACAAAATATAATTATACATCATTGATACATGAAAACTTTTAATCACATCTTGTTTAAACTTGATACTGTGAGTTAAAACAACATTTTTTTGAAACATTATCAATACAATAACATTCTTTAGCTAGTAAAACAAACAGATATTTCATTATTATTGTAACTCACAGTTCTGAGTTAAACTAACTTAGCTGTATTTATACGACTCCCCATTTAAAGTTAAGAGGATTAAAATTCTAAATTTGTTTCAACTTGCATGGTAAATGACAGAGCTTCACACTGAATTCTTGCATTTGTCCAAGAACATTTATTTTATAAATACATTTATATAAACTTTAACAGAAGTTAAAGGTTTTAACATGCCATACCCAATGTATGTCTCTGTAATGTACAGAGGGTGGACTTGCAGACAGACATGACAGTCAGACAGAGGGTGGACTTGCAGACAGGCAGACAGGCAGACAGGCAGACAGACAGACAGACAGACAGACAGACAGACAGAGGGTGGACTGACAGACAGACAGAGGGTGGACTTGCAGACAGACAGCGAGACAGAGGGTGGACTCGTAGAAAGAAAGAAGGTGAGGTGGGGTTGAACAATGAGGTATGTGAGATAGTAAACAGATAATCATAAAATCTCGACATGAATATGAACAATGTGGAACATTGATACATCTTAAACATGTCTTGGCATCAAAACAGGCCTCACTGAGGTTGACAACCGAGAGTGCTGGGGAAAGGGGGACAGATGGGCAGGTGTCATAAGAGGCAAAAAGTGAGATAACCGGTCCATATCGTCATATGAACAAAAACAATGGTGTACATTATAAATACTTACTTACTTATCCTCACTTACATTTGTGTTAATTGAACACACTTTTAAAACTGTGAATGAGAGAATAAGTATGGCGAAGTTGTACAGAGGAAAAATGTGGTATACGCAGAGATTTACAAAACATCAACATCCACGTCTAAAAGATTCTTTAGCCACAATTCGAAACAAAAGTTTGTTTTCATTATACCTCAAAATGTTTTGCACATTTAAACTATTTTAGATTTTTCAACAATTTCAGATTTTTCAACTTCACAAGTGACACATTTGTCACGTATACCTGACTTGTGCTGAACAAACTAAGCCGATGAAAACCTGTATGCTAGTGTAAAGAACAAGGCAAGCTTAATAACTGCTGCCTCCTAGTTGCTTGACAAGTGCATTTCTTTGTTTACATGCGATATCTAAGCAGTTTATTTCTGAGTCCATGGATTCTGGCTGAACATTGGTCCGGTTTAATGTTCATGACAACCCTCTGCAGGAACTCAAAAGAATACTTCATATTACGTGGGTACTCAAGGTTTAGGCAGTAGATTGCACCCAGTAACATGGCAAAGCCTGTGGACACATCTCGGAGGTCATGTAGGATGATCTTCTCCTCTACTACCAGAGCCACGTTGAAAACAAAACAAAACAAAAAAAATAATATATATATATATATATATATATATATATATATATATATATTTTATTTATTTTTTTACGAAATTTGAGACCCCCTTCAAATTTTGCTTTTGAGGCTTTCATCGGGGGGGGAGGGCAGCCCCCCCGTATTTCGCACACTGCCCCTTCCCCAGGGACGTGGTGGGACTCGAGACGGGGAGGGGAGGTTGAGGCTCAACCCCCTCTCCATCTCTAAGCCCCTTGCCAGTGTCCGTGTGGTGACGTAGCTTGATCGAGTGGTCGGTGTGATCTGCTTGTGAGTAGATACCCTTAAATAAAAGTTTTTATGAGGCTTCTGGTGATTGGAGATTATTTGTGATATTACAGTGTTAAGCCTGGTTCAGACCAAAGATTCGCGACGCAACGACTTGCAACGAGACGGTTTTAGAACGTCGCAGGGGAAAAGTTGCAGCAGTGTGAACTGGTCGTCGCAAGGCGTTGCAAGGAGTCGCCAAAGATTGAACATGTCAAATCGCCAGGTCCAGTTTTAGAACGCAACGATGTGGCTATTTCTCTTCAGCCAATCAGGACACAGCACAGAACAATTTAGGCTTATTAAATAGGCCTACAAGTTGTAGATGCTAACGGTATTATCTTTGGTTCCAGAACAACGATTGTAGATAATGTTAGGCTTGAGCTGATTCATTGACGTTATTTTAACGGGACCACCGTTACCGTTACACGTTAGCCGTTGTTATGGTTACATGCTGCCAGTCCGACGTCCTGTGCGCGTATGCAAATTAGCCATGTGCGCCAAACAGAAGAAGGGCCCTATCTTGCGCCCGGCGCAATTTACTTTCTACACCGACGCATGTGTCGTTGCTAGTTTGCACCCGGCGCAAAGCTGATTTCCCCCCGCAGCAACCAGGCACCACTACACTTGCATGTTAAATATTATGATGTCAAAGATTATTCATACGTGTGAAACTGCATAGATATAGCGTGTGGATTGTGGAAACATTTTTTTTCCATAGGGCTGCATGAATGAACATGAATGAAGTATAGTCTAACAAGGCTATGTCATGCGTTAACATAATAATAATAATAATAATAATAACAATAATACATTCGAGCAAAGTATATTCCAGACTTCCAAAACAAAATCTAGTTTTAGGGTAGGCCTAAATGATTGGTTAAATGATTTGGGAAAGAACAGCTGATACAGCGGTAAGTTGTACTTTTAAATCAATGCATCTGCAAACACCGTACAGCAAACACATATGTTCTTGACAAAGACATCGTGTACAAGCCCATTACTTTTAGGATTGATATTTGATCGTGAGAAAACATAGTTTTACCGCGAGTGAGTGTTTAAAATAATTAATGAATGCGGGTGATGCTTGGTGCGCGTGTGTGTGCACGCCCATCTGTCTAAACACACGCAAATTAAACACGTAAGTGTATGAGAAGGAAATCGAGTCAGTCGACCTGCGATAAGCAGCTGATTCTGAACGAACTCGTCTTCGAGATGGACGTGTTCTAACGCATTTTTAATCAATGAAATGTTAACACAACAGTATATATCTGACCATTTAATTTTCGGGGAATTTTAGGGGAAGCCGAACTTCCCTTGCAGTCGAGAAGTCGCCACTACGAAAGAATGCAATGTATCCAACTAGCGGGATCTAAACAAACTAAGCTCCAGCGAATTACTACAATGCAGAAGTAGTGGAGAATGGCGAAACACAGCAACTCTAGCCTACTCTCAACCAAAATAAAACTAATCGCAAACCTAAGTTAGGTTACTTTTTAGCAGGATGTAAGTGATGCTGATGCGGCTCTCAGCTGTGCCAGAGCGTTCACAGTTGCTAGGGAGACCACCTGCCGTCGCCGCCCGGTGCAGCAGTGTGAACTGCCCCGTTTTTAGAACGTCTCAGCCCGTCTCGTCGCAAGGAGTTGCGAGTTGCAAGCAGTTGCGTCGCGAATCTTTGGTCTGAACTGGGCTTAAATGTTGACTGTGGTGGGGGGGGGGGGGGCGATCGTGATTGTTGACGGGGGGGACGGACGGACCGACGATCGGGATTGAGGGGGGGGGGGGGGACGCGTGTTTTTTGTTTTTTTGGCCGTGAGAAATTGGATGTGTGGCGTGTGTAAGCAGGCAAAAACGTGTGTCACACGGTGCACCGTGCAAGTTGGCAGCTCTGAAATGTATAAATCGAATTACGTGGGAGCCAGAGGGAACCAAGCTCCCAAAAAGGCAACAAAGTCAAAAAACTGAGGGGGTCTCTCATATATCTGAAGGTGTCTGCCATATTTGGCATTGTAATTTCATCTTAAACAACGCTCATTATCCATCCCCGTGCGGTCTTACCTATTATTAAATAATGAAAAAATAATAATTATAAAAATATATATAAATATATATAAAAACAGATTTAAAAAAAGATATGAAAAAAAAGATATATAAAAAAAAGATATTAAAAAAATTATGAAAAAAAAAATTGTATAAAAAAATAATAATATAAAAAAAATTATGAAAAAAAAATTTATATAAAAAAAAATAACAAAAAAAAAATTTATATAAAAAAAAATTTATATAAAAAAAAATTATATAAAAAAAAATTATAAATTAAAAATATAATAATGAAAAAAAAATTGGACCTGCGCACAAATGTTTTTTTTTTGGACCTGCGCGCGCATATTTTTTTTGACATGCGCACGCGCATCTTTTTTTGGACCTGCGCGCGCATCTTTTTTTTGACATGCGCACGCGCATCTTTTTTTGGACATGCGCACGCAGGTCCAAAAAAAGATGCGCGTGCGCATGTCCAAAAATCTGCGCGCGCATCTTTTTTTTGACATGCGCACGCGCATCTTTTTTTGGACATGCGCGCGCAGGTCCAAAAAAAGATGCGCGTGCGCATGTCCAAAAATCTGCGCGCGCATCTTTTTTTTGACATGCGCACGCGCATCTTTTTTTGGACATGCGCGCGCAGGTCCAAAAAAAGATGCGCGTGCGCATGTCAAAAAAAAAACATTTGTGCGCAGGTCCAATTTTTTTTTTAATTAATAATTTTTTTTATATAATTTTTTTTTTATATAATTTTTTTTTTTATAAATTTTTTAATATAAATTTTTTTTATATAATTTTTTTTTTTTATAAATTTTTTTATATAATTTTTTTTTATAATTTTTGTTTTTAATAATTTTTTTTATATAATTTTTTTTTCATAATTTTTTTTATAGAATATTTTTTTTTACGTTTAGACGTATCATTTGTTTACCTACATAGGCATGGTTCCCGAATGGTCTCCTACGACCAGTTCAGTAATGCATTACATTACTGGCGTGAGATTCTGTAGAATCTTGTAATGCATACATAGCAGGGTCCGCGGGTGTAAATGTTGACTGTGGGGGGGAGGGTCTCTTACCATTTTTTTAATGGTAAGAGACTGCACGGGGATGGATGAGTGTTGTTTAAGATGAAATTACAATGCCAAATATGGCAGACACCTTCAGATATGAGACCCCTCAGTTTTTTGACTTTGCCTTTTTGGAAGCTTGGTTCCCTCTGGCTCCCACGTAATTCGAACACTGATTTATACATTTGCAGGGCATGTTAAATAAGTGCGGTGTAAAACCAAAGATAATACCGTTAGCATCTACAACTTGTATTAAATAAGCCTAAATTGTTGTGCTGTGTCCTGATTGGCTGAAGAGAAATAGCCACATCGTTGCGTTCTAAAACTGGACCCGACGATTTGACATGTTCAATCTTTGGGGACTCCTTGCAACTTGCGACGACCAGTTCACACTGCTGCAACTTTTCCCCTGCGACGTCCCAAAAGAGTCTCGTTGCGTCGCGAATCTTTGGTCTGAACTGGTCTTAGGAGACCGTCTCTGTGGTATCAATGATGAATTTACCGTAACATGTTCGCTGTAACTGTTGTAATTAGAATAGTTGGTTGAATAATGGACTAGGCCAACATGGACGCAAGATAACCTAATGTGCTATGATGATATTGCTTTTGATAAGGGTGATGTGTACCTTTTTCTAAATATTATGTTTTATATATATATATTTTTTTTACATTTAAATTGAAATATGGCATCACTATTAAAATGTGACTATATGTTTCTGTATACAAATGTTATATCTCCTGTCCATGTTTGTATATAATCGTGATATTATAGTACCTGTGGTGTAACTTTGGTGATTTGGATACACTGTGACCCCAAACACACTCATGTGTCTTGGGGTGATTGGCAGGCGAGCCTATAAAAGGCCGCTGCGCCCTGTGACGCATCACGTACAAGGAACACGGATGAAGGGCTAGACCCGAAACGTTTCCCCTTGTTTATGCGTCCTGTAATTGTTGTTTCGGCTTTTAAAATACTTTTGGAACTTCTCAGCCCTAGTGTGCGATCTCCCCATTCTTCACTTGATAAACACTTAAAACATTAGTTTGCCAGCTGCTGGTCAGAGATGACTATGGGCATCAAGAGAATTAACATGAAAAAGTCCAGTGTTAAATTTCACATGACATGTCATTCACAGCTGCTAGTCAGTGATCAAAGTGTGAATTTCAAAATCAACAATATGGCCAAATATTCAGGTATAACTTGAAAAACATTCTGCAGTTACACTTATGCTAGAACAATAATCCCTGCTCAGATGCATCTAAAATACAATTTAAGACAATAAAATGTGTGATAAACACTTAAAACATTAGTTTGCCAGCTGCTGGTCAGAGATGACTATGGGCATCAAGAGAATTAACATGAAAAAGTTCTGTTAAAATTCACATAACATGTCATTCACAGCTGTCTTGACACGTATGGCTTCACAGGTCTAACTTGAAAATACATTCTGCATTAACATTTTGCTAGAACAATCAATGTAGCAATGTAACAATGTAGAAAAATATAAATAAAATAAATCAATGTCAAATTTCACGTTGCCTTATTAGCAATAACTACATAACTTACAAATGGGTGTAACACACATTTTACAAACTTTTGAGTTATTAACCAGCAATTAGTCTGAGAACACAACACAAAACAATTATGTGAACTTGTCAAATTTCACAGCTGCTAATCAGAGCTGACTCCAAGAGGGAAAACCTGTTTCTTTATTTCACTCTTCTTTTTGCAACATTTAGACAAGACAAAGCTTTTTCTTTAGAGATCGCACACAGAGCATTTTGGGCCATTATCCAGGAACACGTGTTTCAAAGGTGTACTTAAGGTCCTCCGGATAGGAAATATTGAGTGCATAAAGGAGGCCGAGAAGGTAGGCCATGGGAGTATCCGGAAGGTCCTTTACTACTATGGATTCCTCTAAGATGAGTGCGATGTTTTGGATCTTGGGGGATGAGGCTTCAGCCACACAGGACATACAGAATTCCCACAGTGACTCCCTTGGCAGCCACGTCATCTGGATCAGTTTCCTGTTTAGGACATTAAGAAATATGATTTTCAATTCAAACTCACATCACATACTACATGTCTTGTAGGGAGCCAGGCATCTCAAATTGGATTGTCATATCCAATATGAAGTTGTCTGTCATTTTAGCTTTGTTGTTGAAGGACCATTCCGGTGTATACTGATCCATATCCCCGTCATTCAAGCCTATCTGGAGCTGTCCATGGGAAAAATGAGAAAATTTGTAAAGCTGACTTGTGGTATATACATGTGGTATTCAATAACACACAAGTTTAAGCAAGCACTCCGATTGGTCAATTCCCATTCTAGAGTGTGTTTAAATGCCTGGTGAAAGAACGGACAAAAATAATGTGCCTAATTACAGAAAGTATCACTACGCTAACTAGCTGAAACTACTTTCATGAGCCTAGTTTCCATAACAACATTCAACTGTTACATTGTTTCACTTGCGCAGTAGGAACGAGGCGCTTTTACTATAGGAACTATTTTCTGATAGAGATGAACTCTGGCAGAAAGCTTGAATTTGAGGGCAAATTAACCCACAATATGAAAACATTTTACAATATTGTTGATAATGAAGATGGTTTGTGTTATTGATTTGCAATCTTACACTCGATGGTGTTCTTGAATGTCATTATTGGTACTTGAAGCACAGGACTTGGGAACTCGATCAATGACATTCAAGAACGCCATCTTGTGTAAGATTGCTTAAAAGAACCGATCACAGGTAGCCAGAGTAGAATATGTGACATCCACTATCCCTCAGCACAAGTTCTTCCCAGGGCCAGAGCCGTATATAGAGAGAGTTCCGCCAACTCTGTTTAGAACGTTCAGGACAATTCTGTCGTGGATTGGTTCAAAGGTAGTCACGTGTTTTGTGTACGCCATCTTACAGACCAAACATTAATCAATCGTCATTACCATGCTATCAAGGCAAGTGCGACAACGTACAAGAGAGGAATATATATCTGTAATATCATTACTTTTCGAAAGAAAATGTCGTGTTGTGTAGCCTATGGTTGCTCTCTAAGGCCCGGACGTGGTAAACATCTGCATCATTTCCCTCAGGACCCTACTAGGAGGAAATTGTGGGAGCAGAGGGTCAGAAGGATGAACTGGAAGCCGAATAATTTTTCCTTGTTGTGTGAGGTAAGAACATTTCTATCATGGACTTTGTAAAGAAAACACATTTGGAAAATATTATTGTACCCCATCAATTCATGGCATGCTTCGAAAAAAGTACTAACCAAAGTGAATTTGATTTGAACTTAGCCTAGTAGTGTTAAGCTACACGATGCTCGCTAGCTCTTTGCGCCTTTTTTATGCTAATGCTATCACTGAACTCCGGGACAAACAACCTGCATCTGCCGTCTGTATTTTTCCACCAGGCTCTTTTATGCATAAGTATGCACTGGTTAGATGCCATTCTGTGAAAATCTATGCAATTTTTAGAATAATGACAACTATTAATACTACATCATTGCAAGGCTAGCCTACTTGACGTGCTATCTTTCTGCACTGCTGCATTTTACCCTGCATTCTTTCAAAACACTGGCTGCATTGTCTTTGTTTATGTTCATGCATGTCAGAAAGATTGTGATTAACTTTGCACGGAAATCATGTGGATATATTGCAAACAAATGCCCTTTTGCAGCATTGCTTGGTCAGCTATTTCTCGAGTTACAGATAATACATGGTCAGTTCATGTTTGCTGGAGAGATTTATGTTACTCTTGTCTAGAGTCTAGTGCAAACAGCATGGTGCCAAAGCGCTTATGTAATCCATGCAATAACTATGCATTGGTTAGATGCCATTCTGTGAAAATCCATTACCATCATTTACTTTCTCTTTGAAATTGCATTAAAATGTCTAACTCCGTTTGTAGGACCACTTCGATGAGACACAGTTAGAGTCACAGAGCTGATGGTGTTAGGAAGCTCAAGCCAAATTCCATCCCAACACTGTTCGTCTTCACCCCACCGACACCGCCCAGCAGACCCACCAAACGAAACGGACTGAAGATGAACCATCTCTGAATGCAAACATTCAGAATGTATTCAGAATGTATTATACGCTATATAGTGTAAGAAGTAAAGATATTAAAGATTGTCTAATACAAAATGTATACTTTTACCGTAATATTTGAGATGTTTTAATGGCTCTTCCCTGATTTCACTGTTGATATTTTAATATGAATATTGAATATTAATTTTCCTGTTGGAGGATCTTCCTGAGAGTCTGTTGTTTAAATGTTGCACAAATTATTGCGTACTGCTAGGATTTGAATGCAAACATTCAGAATGTATTATAAGTTATAGTCTAAGAAGTAACCAAAGTTATTTTTATATTGCTAACGCCTGATTCATTTTTTATGGAAGAGAAAACTCTTTAAATGATAAACAAAATCATACGTGTATGGTCTTTTTTCCCTTGGGCATTAGTCATCAGTCAGACTTTTAACAATAGACACAGTCTGATCATGACACCTAAGTAGGCTACGAGAAGGGTTAATTTGAAATATTTATAGTCTAGATTAAAATAAATCACCAAGAAGTTGTAATTTTTAGCCAATGTCTCAATAAGTAATCGTAGGCTACACGGCGACGGCTATCGGAGAAGGTGAACGCGGCTCCACTGATAGGCGATCAGGGCTCCAGAGTGCGACCTATTAGGTCGCATATGCGACCTAATTTCTTAAGGTGTGAGTTAAAATTTAATGAGGTCGCTTCGGTGCTACTTGCAGGAGGACGAGCAGATATGAAGCGGTCGATAGTAGATTATTTTAAGAAGAAAAATGTCTCGGAGGAGGAAACAAATGAGGCTGTTGTTGGTGCTGGAGAAGGGTTAGCAGAGGAAGCAAAAAGAATCTCAGATTCTTATTCTGAAGAGGACAGTGACAGGTTGGCGAAAGAGGCGGGGGGCAGTGGGGAGAAAAAACTATTGTTGTAACAATACTTGTTAAGTATTGTTTTCAACAAAAATGGCTGGCGCAGTTCCCGTGGTTGCGTTATGAGGGACAAACCATGGTGTGTGTACTGCAGGACATGTGGCCCGTCCGTTGCAGGCAAAACACATTTTGTAAATGGGTCTACACAATTCAAAGTTCAGTCATTAAAATTACACAATGAAAGCCAAAAGCACAAGACGTGCAGGGACCGCTGCATCACATGAAGCTCCCAGTCTCTCCCCACCTCATTTAATCGGATAGATGAGACCAATCGCTCGGCGGAGAATGAACAAATGATCATCAAGTTTAACACCGCCTACAACATCGCTAAAGAGGAACTCCCGTTCACAAAATGATGAAGAATAACGGACTGAACGTCAACCCCACATATTCCAACGACACTGCGTGTGCACAATTTGTGGGAGTTATAGCAGACACACTCAAGGGAAAGACCGCTGACAAAGTCGCATCCGCCCCCTACCTCTCGTTCATGCTTGACGGTTCCACTGACAAATCCACCAAAGAGTGCGAGATTATATATGCCCGTATCGTTGAAGATGGAAAACCAATATTCTTATTGGCCATATTGTGGTTGAACATGGCCATGCAGAAGGTAAGGAGTGTGTCTCATATAGCCAAATGATAATAACTATATGGAAAAATGCTCTATAGGTTAATTATAATTTCCGTTAGAATTAAATTATTATTTAATGCCATCATGCCCAGGTATCTTATAAAAACACACAGGTGTGTGTGTGTGTGTGTGTGTGTGTGTGTGTGTGTGTAAATATAAATATTCCATGTTATGTGCTTAATTTAAGGCGTTTATCTATCTTTATTTTTATCTATTTATTTGTCAATCTTTCATAAACATAAGGTCATGTATTAATAACACGCTATACAAAGAAAAATATGGTGCTACCTAATTTGTTTTGGTGCTACTAAATGAAAAGCTAGGTGGCACCAGTGCTACCTGTGAAAAAGTTAGTCTGGAGGCCTGTAGGCGATGTAGGCATAATTGTCTGTCTTCTCGAGACGTTCAACGTGATATATTTGTAAAAGAGTTTATATTTTAGCAAAGTATGAGAAACCTTTTAACATTCACAAACAGTTTATGATGATAATGAGCGATTTGTTGCAACATCCCATCTTCGTTCCATTGGCAGACGTTGTACAGTGAGCTGACTTGGGTCTACAAGATGGCACCCATGATTTCAGTTGGCAGAACTCTCACTATATACGGCTCTGCCCAGGGCTATGTGATGCACCCGCTGCAGAGCAGCAATCACACCTCCATCATCAAATTTGCTGCTGCAATGGGTTGGTGCACCTGATCAGCAGAAACAACAATCAAATGGGCCTATACCTAAAAAGGAGCCCTATGAATTAATAAGCCATTAAAAAGGCCCCATAGCATGAAATTTTCACTTTCAGGTTTTCTAACATTAAGTCGAGTTCCCCTAGCCTCCCTATGGTCCCCCAGTAGCTAAAAATTGCGTTAGGTGTAAACCGAGAAGTAGCTATCTTGCGCCGTCTTTGAAAAAAGGATCGCTGAACGATTCGATTTGGCTTTCGGCCCCATATGACGTCATATGGGGCCATGTTACCTCCCCTTTCTCTGCTTGGCCCGCCAATGAGACAATGAGCTAGGACCGTGCGAGCGCCACATGTGTGTGTGCGTACACACTGTAACGCAAGTGTTCTTTGTTATTTGGATAACCGTTCCGCTGTTGGTGTAAAGGCCCATTCACACCCTACGGTAAATACGGATACGGACGCTTTTGTCTGGTCCCGGAGGTCGTCCGTCAGTGGGTCCGTCGCCTCTGAGCTTACGAATCCAGAGTGCTCCGGACAAACCGGAGCACTACCACCGGAGATCGAGGCGGCAGTAGAGGCAGAAGTCCCAACCACGAGAGTAGTAGGCCTATAATAACTGATATGTATATATATTTTGTATTTAACGTTTTATACTTATATTATACTATATACTTGACCTTATAATTTTATTGTACACCTGCTTTGGCAATGCAAATGTATATTTTTTATGCCAATAAAACTTTTTTGAATTTAAATTTTGAGCAGAGAATCTGCAGGTTGGTGAGGGGTGCCACATGCCACCTCCACGTACACTTTGTGCCGGATGACACAGAGCATAATCATCTCCTCTACAGATACCATGTTTGCGATTGTCGATGCCGGTCATTTTATACACGACAGTCACTGCCCTCTAGAGGTTGTTTTGCGTAACATCCATAACACTGAAACCGGACGGAGGTATGAAGGGTAGTCCCGGGGACAACGTTTAGTACGGACGGACAAATTTCGTCCGGATCCGGAGGTATGAGGCGGCCTTCATGGCGCATAAAATGCAACACAATAACGCAAGCTTGCATGTAGCTCCCATTTGGTGAAAAGACTAGACTGCGTCGGGTTGGTTGAGAAGGAATTGGGAACCGCGACATGGAGGAAAAAAGGATTGTTTCCTAGGATTGTCCGTCGGAGTCCCGCTGTAGCGGGCAGTGGGGCTGGGCGGGCAACCCCGGGCAACAATCGCGGGCAACAATCCCCTTCTCCTCCATTTCATTTCTCCGTTGAGTCTGTAGCCTACTTAATATTGACGTGGAAGTGGAAGAACCAGAGGCGTCTGAGAACCCGTCGCAGTTGTTTGAGATTCATAATATCATACGGAGGCGCAAACAGCTTTTGACCATGATAATATATGTTATATAGATATCTAAATATAATATGATATTATTTAGATATAGAGCTCCAGGACTCCCGCCGGAGCACCCGGAGTGTTCAGTGTTCCACTGTAAACACTAGCGCATGGTACCGTGGCTGCAAGCTGCTCAGGGCCACACTCCCACCCTCCACCTTGACCCGCCTCTAAAAACGGCACGTTTGTGGAGAGCTCATTGTGGGACTGGCTCGTAGTGGCTGTAACTCTGCACCAAGGCTGAATTTCTTAAACGTCTTCAAGTACTGTATTAGGGGCCCACTAACACCTTTATTAAAGCATCCATAAAATAGCATGCCATGGGACCTTTAAACAAATAACATTTCCTAGCATTCAGCTAATATCTCCTCATGATCCAATAGCTATGCGACCCCTGAGGGTGTTAACTATGATAACTATGAAAACTATGTAAACTACACTACCGTAATTTCCCGCATATAGGCCGCATCGTGGACAAACCGCAAGCCTTTAATTTATGTATTAAAAAAATAATTGTGTGCATGAGAACAGTGAGAGCACATCAAACGCGCATAGCAGCTAGGACCCATCTTTCTTTAATGTCTCCGAGTGTGTGTCGCTGTTAAACACCTGACAATGAGCTAGTTTACCATGATAAGACCGCCATATGAATCTGGAAAAAATTAATAAAGACAGGATTTGGTCTCCTATATTTCCTATGCAGGATAACTCATGTGTGTTTCCATTGAAAACAAGAACATTCAAAGTGATCCAAAACTTTAAACCTACTCTACGTTCTGTTGGGCAAAAGCATCAACCAAGAAATTTAAACAAATAATACAAACTGAACTTCCATGCATCAACATTCATGCATAGCGCACATTTAAACAGATAAAAGAGCAAAGAGGAGCCAGCTCAATAAAAGCATCTTCCCTCATGGTATAATCTATCTATCTATAATCTATGGTATAATTCACCCCTGTGAGATGCGTGCCAGCTCACCAGCATAACCTGCAATGTCCACAAAACCAAGGAAATGGTTCCAACCCAATGTAGAAGAGTATATCACCCTTGTAGTTATGTGGCCCAGAACATTTGACTCAAACTGTAAGAAAAATAATAGCTTGTAGCCTGTAGAGGCCTAGACCTAATCACTAGTATCAAAAGAATGACCTGACAGGTGGTGAGTGATATGGCTGTGATCTAGCCCCCTAGTTCTAGCCAAAGCAGGTAGCCTCGGTCTAACATCTGCCGACAACAACCTGTATATCAAAGCAGCATCTTCCTCATGGTATAATCTGAAACCCCCGTCAAATGTGCTAGAGGGACTCACTTCACAACCAATAAGCTTTTATATAAGACAGGCAATTAACTTCCCTTCCCTCTCTCAAGCAGTCCGAGGGCGAAACAGAAATAAACTTTCAGATTTTCTAGTATTTTCAATTACAGTATCTTAATTTTACAATTGTATCTCTATGCTTGTAAAATTTATATTAATGACCATTAATACTTACAAGACACTGCTTGAAAAGTAGATTAGGATCTTCACGTAGGAACACAGGAAGTCCTTTCATGGCTGCTTCCTTGCCGTGTCTGACGATGTTGGTGGTCTCAAAGAAAAAAAGAAAAAACAGAAAGATAGCTCTAATAATAGCAAGACTAATTGTAATTCAACAGATTGAACTTCATCTGGGCAAAAGTATTGTTTGGTACTGTACTGTGCACACACCTCATCATCAAGCTTTCTCAGTATCTCCTTCAGATCCTTGCCAAACTCTGTTTTTCGGGCGCGGTACAAACTCAGCAGTAGGGGCGCATATTTTTCTACAGCAGCTCTGAATGTTCCGAGTAGATCTTTGTTTGTAATACAGAAAAACTCCTCACAAATCTGTAAAATGCAGGAAAAAACAAATATGTACAGAGGAATAGTAAGTAATTAAAAAAAAATTGGGAGAATTTGTAACCTGTCAAAAATTGTCTATAGCCATTATCATTTTTAAAAGCATTTACAGCAGCCTCTCCAGGTTGTAGTGGGTGCCTGCTTGCGTGAATGAACGTGCGTGCACGTGTGTTCGTGCGTGTGTGTCGTCGCTTATTCGCTTCAAATACTTTTTTCTTTTCAAAACTTGGGAATTAATACGGCGCGGTAGATAGTATATAGAAGTATTTAAAGCGAATAAGGGACGCTGTTTTGTTGTTTATTTGGTTTTGAACGAATAGTTTTGGACGCATGCATCGGCTTTGAGTTTGTTACTTTGAAATCACACACACACACACACACACACACACACACACACACACGATGCCGCAGCGCGTTGACTAGTCCGTTCTGAGGCGTCCATAGGCTTTATGGTTTGTGTGTTTGAAAGCCGTGACACTCCTTTACCAGTTGGCCTGAAATACTCGACTTGATTCGGAGGACTCACCTGCCTCAGCCATTTTTCATATCAAAGCAGTGAAGGCGGGGGGAGGGGGAAGAAAGAGGATAGCAGATTAACCAGCAGGGCGCGCACAGCGCACAGACTTGTGCGGAGGTGAACTTACAGTGAGCCGTTTGACGGGAGAACAAAAATAAATAGGCGGTCGACTGACCGCGGCACTAGTCTCAATGTGCTACGACCAACAGCTCTGGTGGTCTGATCACGTGCTAAGTGCATGATGCCTGTAGTGCTAAGGCGAACTCACCGACGAGAAACTGTGTCAATCCATAATTCCAATGGATAGTGTAGCCCAGGTGTCCAAACTTTTCACCTACCATAATCTAAGATCCGAATCATCAAGCTGGGGCTAATATTCAGATCTTAGCTCCGCCGCCGGGGGGCTCCGCGGTCGGGGTTCCGCCGCCGGCCATAGGCCCGGTCAGGAATCTAGCTAAGATCTGCTAAGAGCTGAATGGCCCGGTGGTTGGGGACCGCTGGTGTAGCCTATCTATGGGCAATTAAAATGCATGAAAAGGCCATTCTGTATGGATAACGCGAACACATTGGGTACCTACATCTAATAGAAAAGTATTCATCGAACCGCAGGCCTTGACTAGGCTAGTCTACATAAAAAAGAAACACCGAATTGTGTTCTCATTTAGGAATGAGGAGTTGACGTCACGGCACAGTAAGCCGTGTAAGCCCCCCCCCCCTTTCCGCCATGTTGGTAGGTACGCCCCTCCGAGTGCAGCTGAGCTTTGCGTTATTGTTGACACGGTAGCTGCTAGCAGAGGAGGTTGTTGAAATTCTTTACTGTTTTAACAATGCCTGGAAGCAACTGCTGCGTAAAAAACTGCTCCAATGCCTCACACGATCGACGAGGAAACCGTAAGAACAGTGGGCTACAGTTTTTTAGGTTCCCTAAATGGAGAACGCACTTAGGAGAGCAAGTATCCGACATCACGAGGAGACGTCGGATTTCTTGGGTGGCTGCAATCAGAAGAAAGGACCTTACTTTCGATAACATTCCCCAGTCGATAAGAGTGTGTTCTCTGCATTTTCACTCAGGTACGTTCTCTAAAAATGTCTTTAAATTTGTTTATGTTGTCTCTTAAAGCCACGAAGTGTCCCTTATGTTGGTGCGAACCCTGAAGTGCATCTGAAGTTGTTTTCTAGCAGCTAGCTAGCTACCTAACAAACTGTTGCTTCTTAGAAAATGCTCGATGGCCCAACCATTAATGTTGTTTTAAACAAAACTAGTTGAGATTCAGTTCATGACATTAGTGTTTCCCATGATTGTTTTGAGCTTAACTAACACATTTTCTGTAAAAGCTTAAAGCATTGATTACTTTGCATTAAAGCATTGATTGTACATTGTACATTGCATTAAAGCATTGATTGTAATTAAAGCATTGATTACATTGAGTTTTCATAATCTAATTATTCTGTTCTAGGTAAACCATCATATGAGATGGTGGAGAACCACCCTGACTGGACACCATCTTTGCGGTTAGGCCACAGTGATGTCAAGCCAACAGATGGAGCGAGATATCAGCGGCATGTAATGCGCAGCAGGACCCAGCGCCAGGAGCAAGTGCCACCGCTGGCAGAGCATCAGGAGCAGCAGCCTCCATCCCCGACAGAGGAGCAGCGGCCTCCATCCCCGACAGAGGAGCAGCGGCCTCCATCCCCGACAGAGGAGCAGCGGCCTCCATCCCCGACAGAGGAGCAGCGGCCTCCATCCCCAGCAAAGGAGCAGCGGCCTCCATCCCCGACAGAGGAGCAGCGGCCTCCGTCCCCGACAGAGGAGCAGCGGCCTCCGTCCCCAGCACAGGAGCAGCAGCCTCCATCCCCGACAGAGGAGCAGCGGCCTCCATCCCCGACAGAGGAGCAGCGGCCTCCATCCCCAGCACAGGAGCAGCGGCCGCCATCCCCGACAGAGGAGCAGCGGCCGCCATCCCCGACAGAGGAGCAGCGGCCTCCATCCCCGACAGAGGAGCAGCGGCCGCCATCCCCAGCACAGGACCAGCGACCGCCATCCCCAGCACAGGACCAGCGACCGCCATCCCAGCACAGGACCTGGAATGTGGACTCTGCACATCTAGAGGAGATGTAATCAACAGTCTTTTGGAGGAAAACAGAAAGCTGAAGGAGGAGCTTGATGAGTACCGGATGAATGAGAACTTTCTGAGTGGTGATGATAACATAGTGAAGTATTACACAGGACTTGCAAGCTATGTAATGTTTCAGACACTTCTATGCAGTCTCACCCCATATCTGCCTCAAGGTAGGATGAAACCTTCCAGCTTGTCCTGTTGACTCTAATGCGCCTCAGACTAGACCTGCCAGTAAAGCACATCAGCCATCTGTTTCGGGTACACAGGACAACAGTCAGTGATGCCTTTCACCATACCCTTGGAGTGATGTATGCACGGCTGTGTCCATTAGTGCACTGGCCAAGCAGAGACTGTTTATTGACGAGTATGCCACACCAGTTCGTGGAATCGTTCGGGGAAAAATGTAGCCGCCATTGTGGATTGTTTCGAGGTGTTTATTGAAAAACCCTCAAATGTACTGGCAAGGGCACAGACTTTCTCTCAGTATAAACATGCATACACCATGAAGTACCTAATTACACCCTTACACCTAAAGGGTGTAATTTCTTTCATATTCCAAGGGTGGGGTGGGCACACTAGTGACAAACGTATAACAGAGCAAAGTGGTTTCCTCAACAAACTGTTGCCAGGTGACATTGTGCTGGCAGATAGGGGCTTTAATATCAGGGAAAGTGTGGGTATGATGTGTGCTGAAGTTAAGGTACCTACGTTCACAAGGGGTCATGCACAGCTGGATGCGAAAGATGTGGAGGAGACTAGGGCCATAGCACATCTCAGGATTCATGTTGAGAGGGTGATTGGTGTTGTGCGCAACAAATTTAAATTCTTACACTCCACTGTACCTGTGAACATGCTCATCAAATGTGAGGGTGAAAACCTAATGCCGTTGGATAAGATTGTCACTGTTTGCTGTGCCTTAACACATATGTGTAAAAGTGTTGTTTGAGTGCCTCCTTACTGTTTCATGTGAAATAAATTCTTGAAACAACATGATATAACATTATTTATTGAGAACTGTTAGAATAGAAATAGAACTATAAATTGAATTAATAGAAATTGACAGTGCAACATTTCAAAAGGTTGAAACAGTGTGCATTTAAAAATAGCAATAAAGAAATCAAAAAGAAATGTGCATGGATGTACAATCTCACTCAATCAACACTATTCAGCACAAGAAGGGCAAAACCATGCAGTGTCAGCAGAAGGGGTGTCCACAAGCCCCACGCAATGGAAGTGATACCACTGAATTGTACAGTTGCACTGGTTGTCACAGGCCACCATTTGACCTTCCTCTGGTCCAGCACAGAGACACCACACTGCGTTTGTTCGCTTTGGTGCTTTTTGGGCAGACTGCTTCCTTGGCCTCTTCACCACGGTCTGTGGCTGTAGTTCACGAAGCACACTGGGGCCAGGTGATGCTTGGGAGGTAGGTGGTATCGAGAAATATTGCACCGCAAGTTCAGGGAGAGCCACCTTCACAAAGAAGTCCTGTGCCTTCTGAAGCCGTGCATTCCAAAATGTTTTGTCTGGAGCTATGCGCAGAATCACACAGTCCTTCAATGTCCACACTACAAAGTCACAGTAGGCACTCTCTGTTACAAACAGTTGGGTCTGGACCTGGGTGTAGTACTGGTGGTTCTTCTTGAGGTGCACCTGACCATCAACAGCATGCAGACAGAAGTTGCGGTCATCTGATGAGTACGCACCAAGGATTGTGCTGTCCTTGTACTTCGCGGGGCATTTCACTTCTATGCAACCTTTCCCACAACAAGTGCAAGTAACAATGGCATCTGGCGATGCTCCTACCTGTGGGAATGCCGGGTTGACAAAAAACCCACAAGTTTCCACTTGTTGATCAGTGTGCTGATCCTTTGTTTGGGCAGTGTATGCCTGCCTCGCTGTCTCCTCATGTTTGATGCCCCAACTGGTGGCTGCTGTTCCCGGCCCACGTGTAGGATAACAAACCCTCTTTATGGTGGAGGGTGCTGGTGAACTAATGTCTGTTGCATAAACACAATGCATTGAGGAGGCTGTGATTCTTCCAGCCCGTGCAGCAAACCAAAGTGATGAGTTGTGCTGTCCCCACGTCCTTCTCTCTATCTGCACTGCCTGTTCCTCAGACACATCAGCAATGCTCCCTATGGTCTGGCAGTGCTTCTGCAGCGCAGGCAAGTCACTCCTATCAAGGCCGCTTCCATTAGCCAGAGACTGTAAGCTGCGGATGGGCCGAATAGGGTCTCTGAACTCATCGCAGTATTCGGGTAGCACACTCAAAATTGCTGATCTTGTCCCTGTCGTGCTGATTTCCCGGTAGAATACTGCTAGCTCTTCCGGTGATGGTGTCGGTGTGTCATTGGCTGTTTTGGCTGGACGTGTTCTCAGCGCAGGACTATTGTGGGTCTCACCGTCTATTCGTCTGTTTAGAGACCTCCGTGTAGCTGCAGCAGATATGAAATTGATGCGTTGGCCAACCTCTGGCAGGACCTTGTTGATGCTGCTTGGCAGCTTCCAGTAGGCCGGTTCGTCTGTGACTGTGGCCTTCTCCTTTAACCGTACACAGGCATCGACCATAAACAGCAGGGCTCCGACATGGGTGCACGACTCCGCTACACCAGCCATGCATGTACAGTGGGCCGAACACACTTGCCCCGATGGTGTGAGGATGACCCATGGGGTGAGTGGAGGCTCGCAGAGCCGTCGTGAATGCATGACCTGTTAGATACAAGAGGTAAATAAATTAGAGAAACAGTAAAAAGCCTTGAAGACAAGGGACACATTTTATTTCAAGTTACAGCCTAGTCTAGACCCCCATTTCCATTTGTATGCAGCTTTCCAGATTTACATTTGTCTGCAGCCTGAATCTCACAGACCTTTCATTCACACCGTTAATGGCTTGCTTTAGTCTAACCAGACCATTAACTACCCTAGCCTAACCAGAACTGGTTTGTCTACTTCGAAGCCCCCAACACACAATGCCTAGTATGTTTCATTTCATTTGTCAAGAACATATGTTTGCTGTACGGTGTTTGCAGATGCATTGATTTAAAAGTACAACTTACCGCTGTATCAGCTGTTCTTTCCCAAATCATTTAACCAATCATTTAGGCCTACCCTAAAACTAGATTTTGTTTTGGAAGCCTGGAATATACTTTCTCGAATGTATTATTGTTATTATTATTATTATTATTATTATTATTATTATTATTATTATTTTAACGCATGGCATAGCTTACTATACTTAACTTCATTCATGTTCATTCATGCAGCCCTATGGAAAAAAAATGTTTCCACAATCCACACGCTATTTCTATGCAGTTTCACACGTATGCATAATCTTTGACATCATAATATTTAACATGCACGTGTAGTGGTGCCTGGTTGCTGCGGGGGGAAATCAGCTTTGCGTCGGGTGCAAACTAGCAACGACACATGCGTCGGTGTAGAAAGTAAATTGCGCCGGGCTTCTTCTGTTTGGCGCACATGGCTAATTTGCATACGCGCACAGGACTGTCGGAATGGGAACACGTCGGACTGGCAGCATGTAACCATAACAACGGCTAACGTGTAACGGTAACGGTGGTCCCGTTAAAATAATGTAAATGAATCAGCTCAAGCCTAACGTTATCTACAATCGTTGTTCTGGAACCAAAGATAAGGATCTACAACTTGTAGGCCTATTTAATAAGCCTAAATTGTTCTGTGCTGTGTCCTGATTGGCTGAAGATAAATAGCCACATCGTTGCGTTCTAAAACTGGACCTGGCGATTTGACATGTTCAATCTTTGGCGACTCCTTGCAACGCCTTGCGACGCCTTGCGACGACCAGTTCACACTGCTGCAACTTTTCCCCTGCGACGTTCTAAAACCGTCTCGTTGCAAGTCGTTGCGTCGCGAATCTTTGATCTGAACTGGGCTTTAGAGGGAGTGGGTTGCTGAGGCGGTTTCTTACAACGCACAGGAAAGATCATCGCAACACGCAACTTTGTGACTTTTGATCCGGTAAAGGTTGAATTCCTTTCCCTTCCCTGTCCGACATCAACACGGACAGAGAGAGAGCCCTGTTTTTATTTATACAATGGTGTAATATTTGAGTGGGTCGCACTGTCACAGAAAAGTGCTATTTGGGAGGGACCTTCTGTTTTTTGCTATCACCGCTGCACCGATGCATACTTTGTGTATATTAAGCCTGTTTGAAATTGTTTTCTTTATGCATTTGAGTATATTTAAATAAAATATATAATTTCAGGTAATTATTGAATACCCCAATATGATGATAATTAGAATTTCATGCATTTTTTTTTTAAGTGGGATTAAATAAGAATGCAGAGTCAAATGACTGACTATGGCGCTCAACGTTTGTTACTGTGGTTGTGACGTTCTGCCTAGGTGCTCCACACTGACATCTTCTGGTACAACATCCGCTACCAGTGTGTTTCAATGATTGCTACCGAGTAGGCCTACCGACAGATGGCGCTGTGTCAATTGAAGTTAAAATAAGTGATGAAGGAAGTAAAACATTATAGACGAAGAAGTGATGGTCGTAACCACGTTTGTTTAATGTTTGCAGTGCATATGCGTCGTTAGAGATGAAATAGCTTTTTAAAAAATATGCCTTCTTCGATATTTAATTTAAGAATGTAATTGAAGAAGACGAGGCTGGCGTTGCCATTCACTGTTTCATTGGTTCGGTGACAGTGGTTTTCCGACTGTAGTTTGTACTGCTGAGTTATGTTTCCCGAACTGAACGCTATATTGAACACCAGCCCCGACAACTTTAAACAGGTAGGCCTACTGTTTATTTTGACATCGTAATCATTGTTTTGCTCTGAAGCGTCGTTAAACGAGGGATTAGTATACCATCAACACATGGCCGAAACATGTATTGGTTTGTTAATTTAATAGGCAGCGTTATGTCGGCCCAGTTCATCTTGATTACTAAACTTGATCGTGATTTGACGTTTGACATGTATAACAGGGAGAGTTGATCTTGGTTTCTGATAGACGGGCGGATGCCTCTTTCCTTGTCCATCATTTCCTCTCCTTTTATCTGAGGGGTAAGTAGTAGCAGTAGTAGTTGTACAGATTAATTACAACATTAACAACATTAATTATGCTGAAATTGTAACAGTTCAGCAATAGTCGGTTCTGCATATGTGTAGACACTTCTAACAAACACCATTTGTATTTCAGCGGGCTGCAAAGTTTGTTTTCTGGGCCTGGCACAGTCCTTCAGCCACTACAGTGCTGTCAGCCAGAGATTGGTATGTTATTTTGTTGTTTGTGTTGTGATGTTATTAGTGTCCAATGACCACTGTTTTCGTTGTGTTGTATACACTGATAATACACAAATCTCAACGAAGTAGGAATGACACAGATGACTTGTTGAAGTAAACATCATGTAAAAGCAATTTAATGTATAGGTTTGTGGTGTTTCTTTGAATGTGTGTCCAGGGGGTGAGTCTCATCCAAGCTAAGGAAAAGGGACAGCTTCTATTCCTGGAAGTGCTAAAGGAATCCTTGGATGTTTTGCTTCAGAAGACATCTAACACCGAGAGCCAAGCACTAGACTTCCTCAGGTACCAAATGGATCTCTTTTAGAATGGAAACTTAAAATGCTGACCCTCTTCAGGGACCCTACTTTTTAAAAATTAGAATTGGGAATGCATTATGTTGAATTCGACATGTATTATACAATGTTTTATTAAGACTGATGTCACCTGCAAATGATCCAATTCATACTCTTATTTATATAATTACATACGTAATTATATAAATAATTACCAGAAAAAAATTGCCTGCTCTCCATATACACTTTTCCCTCTCCCTGCCATTCTGTCAGAGATCCGGCTGTCGGCCTGCGGGGTCTGTATGACTTTGTCCGGGCCAGTGTGAGTGATTCTGGGGCCGCAGGAGAGGACGACGACGGTGGTGGTGGGAAGGTGGGGCGCTGGGGACCCCCGGTGCTCCTGGTGGATGACCTCACCATGCTCCTCAGTCTGGGGGTCAGTGTGGGCTCGGTCCTGGACTTCAGCCATTACTGCTTTGTCACTGTCTGCTCCCAGCTCAAGGTTGGACTCTCTCTCGCACACACACTCCGTCTCTCACTGTCTCTCTATCTGTCTGTTAGTCTATCTCTCTGTCTGTCTGTCTGTCTGTCTCTGTGATGTCACTGGTGTTTGAACAAAAGGTCTGTCACGGCAGGGAAACATGGTTACGCTGGTCCGCTGTGAAGACGAGGACGAGGATGGTGATGAGGAAGGCTCCGAGAGGCTGCTGAAGGGTGTGACCCACCAGTGTAGTCTCACACTCCACGTACAGGGTCTCCCCACCGGCTTCTGCAGGGACATCCATGGACAAGTGAGTGGGGAGATTTGTGAATTCAAATGAGCATTTAGCATTTCCTTTTTTAGTCATACTTGGTTTCTAGTTTCCATAGGGATTGTAGGTCTTGGTTGTTCTCGGCCTCCAACTGTTAGTCGCTTTAGATAAAGGCAAGTGTGTAATGACTAAATATGACTGTAATACTGAAGAATGTGTTCCTATATAAGGCTTAGATTCAAGTGATAACCAAAAACTTAGTTGTGATGGTTGGGAGAATCATGGAAGACTTTGAAGTTTTGTTTAATTGTATTAATATTCTTTTATTTATTTCATTGGTTGATGCTGTGTTAAATTGATGTGTATTGTATCGTTGATACTGTACTAAAATCTGTATTGGTCAATTCTGTCCTGTTTTTTAGGTTGAAGTCTGTTGGAGGAAGACTCAAAAGGACAAGCCATCGAATCAGAGGAAACTTTTTCAATACAAGGTCCACGATAAAGGAGCCTCATTCTTTGCCCGTGGGACATCCAGCGCCGTTCTCTAGATGTTAGTTTGTTTGACCGTAAGCAACACACCTCTTGGCAGAGGGCAGCCAACCATCTCCTTTGACCCTTGTTGGCGTTGGCCAGCATATGTAAAGTAACCAGAGCCTGAGAAATTGTTTCTCAAAAAGAATGATCCACAGGAAAGAACATGCACTTGTTTATCAGCCTATATTTGAAGTAAGCACAGTATAGGAAAAGCAATTATAATCTTCTTCCAAGTGGCTTGTTTAGCTAACCCACCCTGAAAGGAACATAATTAATATTAAACTGCATTAATGGACAATTTGGTGGTCCCACAAGCATATTAAACTACAAACATTGATTGAAATACTTTGCTGACTTTTACACTTCTTTACAGGGTGCAATATGTCCCGTTATTGACCACAGAATCCATTGGGAGAATTTGCTGCAAACTTATCGTCATGTCATCAATAATTAGAAAATGATTGTAGAATATATTTTGAGGTTATCTCTAGAGATTGTGCATGGTTCAGATGGGAACAATCGACCTTCCAAGCAATTGTTTCACTAGGTTACCCAGAATGTTGCCAAATGGTAAAGTACCATTGGATTATGGCAGATGCTAATTTCTTTACCCTGTGGGCAACGTTTCTTCACATTATAAAAAAAAAAAATCTATGAACATTGATATAAACTGACCAATTTATTTGGAAATTAAAAATAAAATAAACAGCATAAGAACACCTCATAGTCTGTTTGTCAATGAACCACTAGATGTCGTCATAACCCAATGTACCCACCGAAGGATGAGAGGTCGAAGTGGAGAGGTCTCCTTGGGGATTTGACAACCAGTAACTGATGTAAGCAAGTAGCTGTATCGAGGCAGGCACCTGATAGTATCTAGATACATCCAAAAACCAGCGGGCTTTTTCTGGATCTTCCGAAAGGACAACAAAAAACAAAAGGACTGCGGACCAAGACAGTTGAGTGAACCACGTGCAATTCTTCAAGGCCAGTATGTTTACATGCTTAGCTCCTAGCAGCTTTACCTTCACATTCGCACTAACCTAGCTAGCCTACCTAGCAAAATATAGCACGCAGGACTAGGACATAGAAGAGGTATAGGGTTACCGTAGCGCTTGAAAACACCGTAAATTAATGTTTACATGACGGGAGCCACTGGGTGGTCAGGAGGGTGATTCACAGACCCCCTCTATCTGCATCATGGTACAACTAAATCACGCTATTGAATATCGCTGCTAGGCGCTAATCATAGGCTTGCCAAACAACATTGGCATATTGCCGTGTTTTCGTTTCTCTGATTTGTTCAAAAGTGTGTATTGGACTCGTTTAACGGCTAGCTGTAGTCGCTGTTTACATTTATGTGGATGATAATAAAGCCAATGTGTATACTTGGGGAAGGCAGTGTAGGTGGCTAATATTAGCATGTGTCCCTGTGGCGTGACGCTACTTTAAGTTAGGTCCTTATTGCTGTTGGTCTGCAATGTGCCACAGGAACATTGTATTGATTCGAGCTGTGCCGATGATTAGAAAGAGTAGTGGGTGACGTCGCCTGTGAGTTAAACGTATAGTTTATGTTGTGGTTTCCTTCGGGCAGGTGCCGTTGCGACAGAGTTGCATCACCCATGCAGGTCTCCACTGGTGTAGTAAACTGTGCAGTGTTACATGTGTGTTAGTGTAGTTCATTTGGTCAACACACGGCCTACTGTATAGAAGAAGCATACTGTACAGAAGCCTACTTTATAGAATCTGCCTGAGCCACGTCCGTCCACTCTCAACCAGAATCAAACGAAGAGTTTAAATAAGGTTAGACTTTAAGTTTTATTTTTTAAAAGGGAACATTGTGAGACAATTTTGGAAACACAATACATTCATTCTTCTTTTATTCATTCATTTTTATATTTTATATATTATTTAAGTATTTCCCCGATTGTCCCTTCCGCTTACAGTCGTTCCTCTGATAAAACGCCTCCGGCGTACTGTAATGTCAATATTGAACCGTTGTTAACCATTTTTTGAGAATGACAAATAATAACGATAACGACAATGGTAACTGATTGACAGTTTGGTTCCTTTCCCGCTGTGGTTGTGTAGTTGGTGATGCAATAGCCCCATAGGTTGTTTCTATACTGTTTGAACCAGTTGGGAGTCTTCATAATACCTGTGTACTTGACACATCAGACATCAGCCACAAAGGCATTTACTTTTAACAAGCACATGGACTTGCTTTCGGATGCAGACTCAGCTGCTGTACTACTGATGTTGCTGCAGGCTTTGACGGAGGACCATCCTCAGGAAAGCTATTTCAGTTTAAAATGTATTTAATGCCAGGGAAGGCTCTAGATATAGCGGCCATGGAATCTATAGGGCCGGGAGATGCGTTCAAGATGGGGATACTGGGTAGTGTTGAGAAGAGGTAAGGCAGTGCTTGGAATAACTTGATGACTAACATGAGTAATAATAATATATTTTAATTAGTTGTGGACGTAGTATGGAATAACTAGTTTCTTGACATTATTTTAGTGTATGGAGTGCAACTCTTTCTCTTGCCGTTACCTTGTTGGTTTGTGGGTCCACAAGCATTAATCCCCAGGCTACTTGGTCATGCAGAGTTGACCCTTAATCTACTTCTGAATAGAATTTGGGCTTTCTAATGCATGCAATTCTCTTCATCAGATGGTAGATTGTTGTTTCTCAGCATGTCGTTTCTTCACATTGGTTGGCGTAGTGTTTAATGTTCTCTGGAATACCTTGACAGATCTACCTAATAGGCACTGCTGGCCCAAACCACAGAATAATGCCAGGCTAATGCTACGGCTGGAGTCTTTGATTAGAAGTCGTTGCTTTCAGTTTTTTTTGCCAGGGCATGGCATTTATCCTGAGCCTTTATTCCTCTGGCAGGACTATGCTGTCCATGCCAAAGACAAGGAAAACCAAAAACAGTCACACTTTTAATGTTGCATCTCCTAGACTTCACAACAACCTGCCATAAGAGAGGAAGATGAGTTTGAATGTTCGTCAAATGTTTAAACAAGTCCATGTTTAAATATACTTGTTATTATGGTTTTTGAATTTCTTAAATTTTCCCTTTTACCACCATATAACTATTAATGGGAACCACTTTTTTATTGAAAAAAGTACTATAAAACATAGTATTCTTATTATTATCTGTCCTTTTCATTCATTCCACGCAGCGAGGGTTATAACATGTTATTGATCATACCATATTGTGCAGCTTCAGTGTAAGCTAACCCTGGCATCCAGTGACACAGTGGTGTAGAAGTGAGCTCTCCGCAGCAGACTGCTGTGTGCAGCAATGCCTGAGAATGAGCTGCGTGCTGCATGTGGGTGGGAGCAGAGGACAGGGCCCCGAGTCATTTCCGATCGGTTTAATCCCGGATTAGTTTACTAATGGTGACACTGCCTGTCGGTGCACCTGACGGATGGAGCACATTATCACACCAGACGTGACGGAGACCACCGCGCACTGTCGACCCTCCTTTCTGATTGCTCGACTCACACGGGACTAGAAGTTACTTTCCGCTGTATCTGGGCGACCTCACCCCTCACCGTGGGACAGTTCAGCTGAGGAAGGACTTACCGCCCAAAGCTCCCGCGTTGTGAACCATCTGCGATGGCTATCGCGTGTGTCAGCCTGGTGCGTTCAACGCCGCTGGTTTTTATAGCGGCGGCCCGAGAGAGCCACAAGGTCGGGTTCCACATGGGGAATGATTCTACCAGGGGTGACAGGTGAACAGCTATGCACCCCGCCTCACTGCCATGGGGAAAAGGGGAGCTCTATGCCAACCATGAGGTACCAGCGAAGGTTAAACAACCCAGGGCTGCCGGCTCCGCAGCGATCAGGGGGCGCAAGCAGTCGTGGTTCAGGGAGCTGGCCTGGGTTAAAGTGAGCAGGTATGATCAGAAAACACAGGCCAGCCTCTAGCGTGGCTCGGCGTATGGTCGCGTACTCCCTGGCGTGACGTCAGTGGGGGCAGTCTTTTAGGGTGCAGGCCGACCGAGCTGGTTCCTTGGCAAGCTAAACAAATATGTTGCGGCTATGTTGACCGACACGTGTCACAGTGGTGATTGGGCTGAGGGTGATCAGCCTTATCTTGGCCAAAGGTCCAGTGTAATTTCTAGGTTAATTACTGCATGGGATTGGCTCAGTAATGATAGCGTTGGCAGAGTTGGTTGTGGAAGTGCTTGTGCATGTGACCTACATGCACTAACAATCAACACTGGTATCCTGGAGTGTGGACTCAATGCCATTTATAACGGGAATATTTATTAATGTCTTAAAGTTTCACGCATTGTCAATGTGTTCCTGTACCTCGCTCTGGTTCGGCCTGACACTCTCTAGATAGACTTCTAGCCTTCACACAAACACATTTCCCTGCTTTTTTCTAGCCAAAGATAGCTTGCTACTGGAAGTGTTGGGAACTCCTATGCTAAACAATTGTCCGATCATCAAAGACATTTTGAAACTTCTATTGCCACATGATTGCCTGCGTTCTCAAACAACATGGATTGGGTCTATTGGATAGATTGTGGCTTCTGTGTCATAGACCTGCAGCAGCGCGTTTGCTGTGTTTACTGTTCGACTACTCTACAAACTCACTCACTGCCCAGTTGTATTTCAGGTGCCAGAATAGAAGTGGTCATGACTCATCATTCTTCTGGTGTTGAGATGTTTGTGGTATGGGGTGTGTGTTTTCTTTCCTGGGGTGTGTCTGTGTGTGTGTGTGTGTGTGTGTGTGTGTGTTTGTGTGTGTGTGTGGGGGTGTTTTTACCTCTGTCTAGTCGTGGCATACATGCTGTTTTTACAGTGCTTTTTTACTTATGAATGAGCGCTGTGTAGTACCAAGGCATATGGGATGTATGAATTGCTTTTATAGGGAGGAGCACCGGTGCCTGTGCTGTTTGTATGTTTCTGAACTTGGCTAGAGTTCATAAACATGTTTTGGAATTCCACGCCTCTGGGAAAATTAACCAATGTGGTTGCAGTCTTTGGACTGGTACCGCCCACTTTTTTGGGAAGAAAAGTTGTTATTGGTGCTGGCCCTGGGTCGGCTGACCGCACGTGTTGCAAGGTATGGACTAACCTTAGAGCTTGCACAAGCCTGCACAAACTGAATTTTCGGCCATGTGAATTCCAGGAAATTCCCTACAATCAAAGGCCTGTGGTTTTCACATTAGACAGTGCCATAAATGTTCTGGAACGAACCAGCGTGGAGCTGGAGGGTCATTCACCCCTTGCTAGCTATGTAAATAGTGACACATTAGTGTTTGAATAGCTTTCCAACATGCATGGCTAGAATTCACCTCCCTCAGGATTAAACCACAGACGTTTCAAAAGTAAAAGTAAAACACTTGTGATTGGTTGGTCGATCTGTTGATATTGGTCAACCTGGCTCGGGGGCTTTGGTAAACCTGCTCCTTATAATATTAATTATTATTATTATAATAATAAATGTATGTTATTATCCCACAACAAAAGAGTTAGCCCACCACCGGACATGAGGCATCATACGTGCATTGTGTCAGCGGTTCTCCAGTTTGCAAACGTCTGTGATGTGCAGCAGTGTACTTTGGATTAGATTCCAGTTTTGCCCATAGTGTGGCACACAGGTCGACAAGCCCCTGGCTGCGAAAGGATGGAGGCCTCACAATCCATCCAGACACCCCCTCAAAGGTGCCGGCCTCCTCAACGGACACCAAATCAAATGTGATGCCCCCCCCTGAAGTCCCGGTCATGTGGAGCTAGAACACTCTCTTTCAGCAGCTGTGAACACAATTAGTACAGTCAATCATTACTGCTCAATGCACTGCGTGTGGACACAATGCCTCTACAATGGGAAATAAATGTCACATTGACCTACAATATTATTCATACCACACTTCCGCTGTCTACCGGATTTATCTTCTATATCACTGGTACATTCATATTTACTACTGTAATAAATAAATCATACCCTTATCCTTCTCTGTGGACTTTGGGCTGAACTCTTAATGGCGAACGCCTGAGCAGCGAGGTCCGGTTGGCTGGGCTGGAAGTTCCTGCGTCTCGTAGTATGTCTTACAGGCAGCTGAAAATAATTAAAGGAGTATGTTATGAATAAAAACGCGTAAAGTTTGAGTAAAAGTAAAGACACTGACATTTTTGAGGAAGCCATCCTTGATCCTGTCACAGAACCACAACCAGCCTATTATAAAGCAGTTCATGGTTATTAATCTAGTTTCCAAAGGTATTGCATTCAAACATGTAAACATGTAAAACATTTCCTTGCTTCATCTCCATCCGGACAGACATTTTAATGGAAAGTCATTAGAAGTTTGTAGCTTGCAGGGCACAGACACATTAAACTAAGCATAATTTCTCCATGTTGAGTGCATTGTTGGAAGATGTTTGGTAAATGCATCCACTGTGGATTTAAGTGAGATAAGAGAAAAGGTGACTGTAGTCAAGCTACGCTGCATGTTGTTTGAGATTTAGGATTGTGTACTAAACTCTTAGTACACACTGGCTGATCATAGTCAAGATCAGCCAGTCAACCCCCCCATGAATGTGTGTATGTACAGTATACTAATGGTGCCTTGTTAATCAAGTTACTGATACCCCTTGGATATTATTATAATAAATAGTTGAAAGAATTGTACTGTTGTATAAGTAAAAGTATACTGTGTATACTTTTATGATAACATTATTGGGGAACTTCTCAAGCATAAAACTGCTGGAAGTTGAAAAATCCTGGTAGGATCCAGTTCCTGGTAGTTTTCTGTGCTGCCCAGTGCCCACGAACAGTCGTGGACCTGAAGATCCACGGCAATTTACAGTTCTGTTAACTGACGAAAATCCTACTTTGGCCTTGCCTTTTCCCTATAACGTGAAGGGACCTTTTTAGTGTCCTCTAATGTAATATAATGTAATTGAATCAAGTGAAATCCAAACCTAAAGCCAGGACAGGGTGCTGAGTAAGTCATCTTTCACCGCTTGTGTCAAATTAATATGTAAATGTTAAATGTTTCAAAGCATTTATTTAAAAGAAGCAACAAAATACAATTTTGTGATGCGTTCTAGCTCAATAAGATTGACATTGAGATTTATGATTATTTTGTAAAATCTATTCATCTTAAGATATCTTGACGACAATATTATACAGTGAAGTTGAGGTGGAGAGAGAGGGATTAATAGCTTATTAGATAAAGAAGCACTTTAGTAACCACTACTTGCAATACTTTTATTATTATTGCATTGTTTTATTTTATTTTATTATTGTTCTTGCAGTGGGACAGTCACCACACTACATTCTTAAATATATTACAATGATCAATTTATTTATGTATAATATTGATTTGATACTTTTCATCGCCGATACATTTTTCAGGAGGACATATCTATCTCGGCAAACTGTAACTAGGGATGCACCGATGTATCGGCCAAAATGTGTAGCATCAGGAGGTGTAAAATAAGAAATAACCGACCTGTAACAACAGCATAGGATGATGATTATTGCGTCGGCCAAGGGATTCAGATCCCTACCCGTTAACAAAGACTCCACCTCCGCAATCTGACGGGCCGCTCCCTGTTCCTCTGCAGGTCCTTGGATGCCCCGCGCCGCGTCTTCCCCGGCCGCGCCGCGCTCCCCCCCGATGGCCGGCAGCTGACCCCGCCCCCCAGGATGACGCTGCGCGAGCAGCTCAGACAGAAGATCTCAGCGGCCTTCTACCACCATGGGCTGTTGTGTGCCTCCTACCCCGTACCCATCATCCTCTTCACCTCCGCCAGCATCCTCACCTGCTGGTAGGCACTTCACCGCCAGCGCCATGCCTCTACTCATGCTTAGTGCTCAAATGTTTTCGACCATGGCTATTGCTACTGTTGCGGCAATTACTACAACTCCTACCATGGCTACTGCTAGTGCTGTTGCTATTGCTAATGATTGTGTTGTTGCTATAACTACTACTTCTACTCTTGCTAGTGCCATTGCTGCTGCTTATGTGTTGTTGCTATTAATACTACTATTGTCAGTGCTCTTGCAACTTATATTGCTATAGCTTGTCCTATTTATGCAACTACTTTCTTTGTCATTGCTGATGTGGTTGCAGTTGCTATTACTTCTACTTCTACTATTGCTACTGCTACCGGGATGCTAGTGATACAGTTGGTAATGTTGATAGTGCTAAAACCGTTGCTATTGCTACTGCTTGTATTGAGTAATTTAGATGAATGAAGCCGGACCCAGGGCATGCCAGGGCAATAGGCATTTGAGTTCAAGTTGCACGTTGGGAGTGTGAACCCAGTTCCTTTCAGTTGGATTTGATTCCCAGCTTGGCTCACGTCTGTGCAGAGAGAGAGTGTGCGTGTGTGTGTGTTTGTGTGTGTGCGTGTGTGTGTGTCCCATTCAGAGGGCTAGAATAGGCTCCAGGCCCCTGGCACACTGACCGATAATAGGTGGCTAAGTAAGATGGATGGATGAACTAGATGAATGCAATGCTTTCCACGCATTGTGGCGTGAAAAGTCAGGTTAAACCTGTTAAGAGATGCATTTGTATGAGAGATGGAGGCTACATCCCAATCTGAGGCAGTAAACACACACTCAATGCATTAAACATCAGATTAGAAAGCATTCTGGTCCTCATAAATTACGCACAGCTAATTAAAGAAGTGCTTCGGACGGAGGCGCACACACACACACACACACACACACACACACACACACACACACACACACACACACACCCATATACACACACAGACGCACACACACACACCTTTGCATATCCCCTCTGCTGTAATGTCAGTGAGGTGGTGAAGGGTGCAGGGGGGGGGGGGTGAACAAAAACTGACTGAGTGGGCTTGCGGGCTGAGCGAAGGATAGCAGGGTGCTGGGAGATAGAGAGACACAGGGGGAGAGAGTCCCCGTGAGAAGGTCAGTGCTGCCCCTCCATCTGCCTGTCAGCAAGGGGTCATCCAGCGGACAATGGAGTCCTTTGTGGATATACAGTGGAGCGACAGGATCCCTGGGGAGGGGTGTGTATGTGTGTGTGTGTGGGAGGGAGGGAGGGAGGGAGAGGGTATTTAGTTGGAAAGATAAGAAAAGTAAGTGAGGGAGAAAGAAAGGAAAAGTGGGAGGAGGTGACGGAGTGGAGTACGCAGTGGGAGAGTTAAGAGTTACATCAGCGCATCAGTCACTATTCACGTATTTCCACTCTGACCGCTGTACTTTACTGGAACTCAGAACTAACAAACAAACAACAGAGAGAGGGGGGGGAGTTAAGTAAAGTACTGTTAAGGCCAAACTAGGGGAACCGGCTGCAACAGGAAGGACTTTGCAAAGTTTGTAGAAAGTGTATTGGAAATGCATGTAATAACTACAAAATAACACAAAGACGGCTGAAGTAAGACGTACAGCAAAGCTGAGATGGAGATGGCATCATGTTCCACTAATGATCCTTAATCCAGCTGCCTCCTGGCAAGCCAATCAGCAAGGACCACAAGCACAAATCCAACCAATGAAACTTGAATGCACTTTAACTTAAAAAACTAAAACAATGGCACACAAATACACAAACAGGGAGAGACATTAATACAAACAACTCCAAGATATGACCATGCGTCATTACGGAAACACACAGGTTTGCCTGCCCTGGCTCCCCACACAGTGGTTGCTGCTCTTTTAATGCACTGTTTGGCACCAATGTCTGGAACTCTAATCAGATATGATATTTGGCCTTCTAAGTGAGTAGTGATTGGTAGTAGTGATTTCTACAGTAGGACATTACATTTTTTGTTAATACAACACTATCCTAAAATATGAGAAAAGATTATACTTAATTCATCCCAGACAGTCATTTCGGGATGCAACGTGTTTTCTAATCACTGAAGGAAGGCCTTATCATGGAAGTCCATAACAAGCTTAACTGTAGCTAAATGGCTAAACTCAGAGTGATACAAGGGGCCTGTGCCGGTAACCATCAGAGATAGGACATAGTTATGAAACACTAATATTGACTTTAGACTACAACTCCGTTACCTATAACCTAGGAAGTCTGAAGGCAAGCTTTAAATGTACATTGTACATTGATATTCAAAGTACATTTTTACAAGCTAGAGCCTCAGTGGTATGGTAGATATGGGGAAAATGAAAATATCATATTTTATAGTCTGTAGCAATATAGCACATTTGCTTAATATTTGAGGAGTAAGGAAGTTTATATGGATAAACAATGGAATCCCTGTAGGGTCATGGGAGACGTGGCTTAGCATGCTTGACTTCTAATCCCTGTTCTCTCTTTTGTATTCTTCTCTCTCTCTCTGTCTCGTTCTCTCTCTCACACACACACACACACACACACACACACACACACACACACACACACACACACACACACACACACACACACACACACACACACACACACACACACACATCTATTTGAAACATACAATAATCCAAAATGACACACACACACACACACACACACACACACACACACACACACACACACACACACACACACTCTTGCCTAATCCTGCTGAGCTTTGTCTTGTCTTGTAGTGTGTGAGGTCATGAAACAGGTTTCACTTGATAAAATGTGGTCATTCTGGTTGCAACAAAAAACACAGATTTTCACACGCACATGTTCTGTGCCCAGTTTGTTTCATAGGAGCCGGCCCATTCTCCGGGGGAGAAAGAGGGGTGAGGGATCATGTGGGGTGGGGGGATGGGGAGTTGTCTCTTGAGTTAATACTTAATTTGGCAACAAAAGCCCCCAGAGGCCCTGGTTTCAGGTTCTCTGAGGAGACTGTGTTCTGGTCGGAGGGGGAATGTCATTAGCACAACACAGGTCTGCTGTGCGTTTCACTACACAAGATAGAGTGCTGTTTCGTAACCATACCGGTCTGTCGGTCTGTCTATGTCACTTTGTGTATTCAATGTTCAAATCGGACAGTTATAGACTTGCAAGTTTGGCCTGCAGCCACTGTTGCAAGTTGAAGGCAATTTTGTTGACCCAGTGTAAAAAATAAACAATAACAAAGTGATTTAAAATATAAAGCAGCACTCTGCTCCAGTTTCCTAGACTGCAGCCTGTCTGTCTAAATCGAACTGTATTCTCCTTTTTGCTCTGTCTGGATGGATCTCCAGCCACTAAAAACAATTCAACAGATGCATTTAAAATGCATATCAGTGTAAAAAATGACATATTTAGATACATTTTACAAGCATATTATGTACATTTGCACTGAGACTTGTGTTTTTTTGACAAATAACACTTTTAACAATATTTACATATTCTTCATATGTTTTTATTGGTGGAGGGTTATTCTTATTCTCCCGTCACACACACACACACACACACACACACTAATGGCTGACTGTTTCTCTGGTTGCGTTCAGCTACCCGTTGTTGCGGCTGCCGCTGCCGGGGACGGGCCCTGTGGAGTTCACCACCGCCGTCAGGGGCTATGGCTCGCCTTCCCACAATCCTCTGCGGGACCCTGTTGAACGGCCCGACTGGGTAGGTGTTCAAAATGTCAACTCTCTAACTCACACACTCATGCATTCACGCACTCACACACGTACTCATGCACGCACACAGGCACACACACACACACACACACACACACACACACACACACACACACACTCTGGGATGGTTAAACAGAGGCGCACACACACCCCCTGTTACAACAACTGAAAGCTAATACATTCATACACACGGTGAGACGCACACACACACACACACACACACACACACACACACACACACACACACACACACACACACACACACACACACACACACACACACACACACACACACACACACACACACAGTCTGACTCTGAGATGGAGGCTCATCCATAATAAAGGAACATGTCTTCTGGCCGCCCGGGTCTCGTCTTCCTGCACCGGCCTGCTGCTGTTAACGTCTCCTCAACACGGATCCTCTTCTCTCTTAATTACCCTATTGTTCCTAAAAGCCTCTGTCCAACGCACAATACATACCGTCAAACTACACACAAGCTAAACACAAACATAATACTTTAGCAGGTCAGTAGTGCAATCATTTGAATAGCAAATATATGTAAGAGTACCGGTAACTAGAAAATTTGAGTAAATCAATAATCATCTCATACAAAACGTTGGACTGACAAGTCAAATTATTGTATGTAGAATGAAAAGTCTGTATCTGTATGTATTATCCAACAAATGTAAATGTGTGTGTGTGTGTGTGTGTGTGTGTGTGGTGCAGTACCGGGGCCCACCGGTAGCCTACATCCAGCAGGTCCTGGTGAAGGCAGCAGTGTCTCCCTGGGGCTCCAGCCTGCTCCCGGTGGACGCCTTCCGCCCGCCGCTGGGACAGGTGTTCACCCTGCTGGAGGAGATCAGGAACCATGTCCACTCAGACAGGTAGCCTTGTGGGGACTCTTGGAGCAGTTCGTCCTTCCTCCTCTCCTTGTTTTGTAGGGCTGTACTCTAGTGTGCTGGAACCTGACTGGGATCACCTCTCATTTTTCCCAGTTTTCATGAACATTGTTTTGGTTTTCCAGTCTTTACGTGAACACCACTTTTACCCATTGCGGATTTTCCCATTAGTAAACCCCTTAAGATTGCTTTATTCCAATTGCGAATATCAAATAACTTTCCAACTTTAACTTGGTTTGACATGATCAATACGCGATTGATCAAGCTACAGTTCTTGAGTTATAGTTGCTGTGATTTGCGTGCTTGTGTTGCATACAATCACGCCAATCGAATGCATACAAAACAGGAATGAGTTCAGTAAACATGCACAGCTCGAGCAGATCTTCCATTTAATACGTTGGTTTATAGTTAGATCTAACATGAATTAAGCCCAATTCTACTCGTGCAGCATTAGTGCTCCTGTAGTCATTATTTTTGGTTTCCTATGATTAATATGTAATGGAATCCCTGTAAGAAGCCTCTCTATGTGGTATTCAGTAGTTCTAAAGCGCAAAAAAAACTACCTGCGATTATCATATCAGAGTTGGTTGGGTCGGGATGGGATTTACACATAAGGATACACACTTACAGTGAACCTTGTTCTTTTTTCTTTTTTTTAATCTGTTTAAAAAAATCATTGAAACATTGAGCCAAGATAAGATACAGAGACATTGCTGACTGCAAACACTGACCTTATCTTAAAAACAGCAACAACAAACGTGTAGAAGGTATGTTATCGGCATACTTCCTTGATTTGAGGAATGTTGGGGTCATTTCTTTTATCAGATCAGATGGTTCTTTCAGGCCAACATTATGCAACCACCTCTAAGACTAAGCCCTCCCCAAAACACCAAGGGAAGAAACCTGGAGAAGGAAAACACAAGAGGGATCCCTGCTCCCAGGGACCGTGCAATTAGTGCCGAATAGGCAGAGATATAATGCCTGCACAAAACAGATCAACCAGCTGCTCTCCTTTTAATATCTGGACCTCTAATCGACCCATCCTCCTCCTTCTGCTCCTTCTCCTCATCTTCCCGGGGCCAGCTCTGGGGTGCAGAGTCTGGAGCACTTGTGTCTCCAAGTGACGGACCTGTTGCCGGGGTTACGGCGGATGCAGTCGGTCCTGCCGGAGCATGGCTGTCTGCTGGTGTCCCCCGGCAACTATTGGCAGAACCAGCAGGAGCTCTTTGACTCGGACCCTGACCTCCTGAAGACCATCCAGAAGCACGAGCCCAAAGGCCTGCACACCTCGGCCACGCTGAGAGGTAGGAGGAGGGGCCGGGAGAGGAGGGAGAGGAAGGGGGAGGAGGATGGTGAGGTGGTAGAGGAGGAGGAGGAAGTGGGGGGAGGAGAAGGAGGAAGGTGAGGAGGGTAGGAGAAAGAGGAGCAGGAGGAGGAGGGGGCGGGTTTGAGGAGGAGGAAGTTGGGGAGGTGTAGGACATGGGGAACAGAGCGAGTAAGTTGGTGAGTGGGAGGGAAGTTGGTGAGGGAGGGAGGAGGAATAATGGGGCTACATCACCTGGACAGAGGCAGCCGAGGAAGAGAGAGGACCCAGAGGGAGTGATGAGAGGGAAGCAGGAAGCAGGGCTGCTGGGTTAGAGAAGTTAGCCTTTAGGAGCTCGGTGTCAGCAGAGTGTCTCCTATTCATTATAAATGTGCTGTACTCCAAACATCTCAGTCTAGCTCTTCAACTGTTGTTTCCAGAATTTCTCAAACAAGGTAGTTTACAGAGCAATATTAGACCATTTTGAATAGCTGACAAGTTGGAAGATGTTATAAGATAAGCAATATGATTGCATCATATGTATATAATATAATATATCATATTATTGATTTAATCCATTTCTAGCCACTGGAAGCACTTTTTTTAAATGTCTCATTCACAATTCACAAATCCATCTAGTGGCAGTGTAAAGTCAAGATGCCATGCTAGTTGTCAGCGTGCAACTGAGTTAATTGTTATTTGCAGTATTTCTAAGGAACCGAACAAGCCACCTCTTGAGCTGGGCACCAGTGCTCAGCAATGAGTGAATCTTAGAAGCGCCTGGTAACAATGTGTGTTGTGTCTGTTTTCAGACCTGCTGTTCGGGGTCCCGGGGAAGCACACTGGGGTCAGCCACTACAGCAAGAAGCGGGTGGTCACCTACACCATCACCATAGCCCTGAGCACCTACGACGCAGGGTATGACACGCATTCATTCACTCATTCACTCACTTACACACATACACACGCAAGAACTCACTCAGAAAACATACCGTACCCGACATAAACAGAGACACACCCACATACTTTGGGCAAACTCACACACAGAACATACCGTACAGACCATACACAGAGACAGACATATAAGAGACACACACACACACACACTCTCACACTTTTGGCAGTGAACTGACAGAGTGCTATATAACATGAATCATAGTTACCATTGCTCAGTCGTTAAGAAATGCCTCCCAGCCTGGCAGCATGCCAGGTATCGGCTGCTGTCACATGCTAGACAAATGGGTCAGTGTATGAATCCCATAAAGCCGTCACACTCCGTAGGTCATCTGATAGGTGTGGGCAGTGCCTTACTCATAGCGTTTCTATTGTTCTTGTGGATATATCTAGCTATTTACTACACACTCATTCAGCAGACACGTTTATCCGAAAGCGACAAGTGTAAACAGCTATATGTCATTAATGAGCAGGATACAACACCTGGCTCAAGCATGCCTACAGGTCCCTATTGGGCGTTGCGTATCGAACCCAGTAACTTTCAACTTGGAGTCAACTACCCTATTTTGCTCGTTATATTAATATATTAAAAGTGTGTGCGATGTGTGTGCGCAGCTTCTTGGGGAGCCTGCGTGTGCGGCTGAAGCAGCTCCACCCGTCGGCTAACTGCAGCCTGGGCGAGGACCACATGGTGCACGTCCACTTCAAGGAGGAGATCGGCATCGCCGAGCTCATCCCCCTCGTCACCACCTACATCATCCTGTTCGCCTACATCTACTTCTCCACCCGTGAGTCTCCCTCAACGCCGCCCTCTCACCAGCTATGTGTCGCTAGCAGAGAAGGCTTTGCTTTTCTTTAGGGTCCAACGTTCTCAATAAGGGCGTTTGTTTCCCGATTATTCTTTGGGAAAAAAATTACAAAACAATACCTTATTCTAGCCTGTGACTTGATCACTGAATGGCTGGCTGGATGAGTCTTTGCTTGATCGACTGACTAGCTTGAAAACATGGGGTCTGATTGGCTGAGACCGGCTGGCTGAATAACTAATTGGCTGGTGGGTAATAAATTATCTGTTTGGCTGGCTGGCTAGATAATGAGTTGCCCGATGAACTTGCTGGCTTTCGGCTTTGTTCTTGGCTTTATTTTTAACCACACAATTCTGTTTCAAAGAGTTTGAATGCAAGCTTGTGTGACAATTTTTTTTGGTCAGTATACTTTTCTTTAATTATTTTCATTATTTTGGACTGTACAACAGAAACCTCCAGAATTAACCCCGGCATCACGTGTGTGTGTTTGTGTATGTGCGTGCGTGCGTGCCAAGGCTGTTCCTGTCTGGTACTGGGATAATCCTCATAAAGGAACAATCTCTGCCACTATCATAACTCCCCGGCTGGCAAACCAGCCGCTGGCCAACACAAATATTAGCTCCACATGGGCTGAGCTGCACACACACACACACACACACACACACACACACACACACACACACACTGGTTGATGAGATTTAGTTGCTGCTATTTGGCACAGTCACTTTTCCTGCCTTATAAAAAGTGTTAAGGGGCCCCTATTTTACCACCAGCTGTGATGCCAACCAACATCACACCTGGTGGTAAAACACTTCATAATAGTTCATAATTGAATACATTAAATTCCTTGTAGTTAATCCTTATTGAGGAAAGGGTTGAATGTCGTTTCCTCTGAATGCCACATGGTCTGCTCCCTCCTAGGTAAGATCGACATGGTCAAGTCCAAGTGGGGCCTGGCCCTGGCTGCTGTGGTAACGGTCCTCAGCTCCCTGCTCATGTCTGTGGGGCTGTGCACGCTGTTTGGCCTGACTCCCACACTCAACGGAGGGTACGCAGAAACACACACACACGCACGCGCGCGCACGCATACTCACACACATTCACGCACTCACACACACGTGTAGCACACTCACAAGCACATACACACACATACAAACACACACATATTGACTCACCAACACATGCGTGCGCAATCATGTGATTTGATTAAAACATACACACACACATAACACTTTTCAGCACTTTTTGTGTGTGCATTGCACACTTTATGTGCAATTATGGAACTGTTTGACATGGCTTGATTTGCAGTGACAATACTGTCATGGTTACCTGTGTTACCCGCGTTACAGTGTTATGTATTTCGCACCCGTGGGATGTATTTTGCACCCTTCCCACCGTCAATGTTCTATTATTATCTAACTATAATTAGAGGAGTCTCTGTATACATGTTTGTCTGTCCTACGATTTTTTCAACAACCGGGGGGGGGGGGGGGGAAGGGGAGGGGGATCTCCCGAGTCTGTGTGGAGATGGCTGGTTTATCCTGTGCACACACGGATTACTCAACGTGCAACAGGTGTGCAGCCTCACTTAGCCCCAGAGTCCAATCAGACTCCGCCAGGTGAGGCTGCCTAAAGCAGCCATCATCCACACACACTCCCACTCTCTGGATGAGCTGGATGAGTTCAAGCACCATCATTGAAGGCCAAGCCAGGCACTGGAACGGGGCGCTTTCTTTTGAATTGAATAGCTCTAATCCTAGGGTGCCATTTCATAAATACTTGGCACAATGTTCAAACCACCGTATTTGTACTCTCATACCATAGCAGCCGTGTGTCTTGGGGAACTTTGAGGCAACATTGAAGTTCTGTCAATACCGTGTCGGATTCAGACCGATGGGGGGGATCTGAACGCCACTGACGTCCACGCAGCAATCCTATTTGATATGTTTAGTTTTGCCTAATAACACAAAGGTTTCGAATGAATTGATCCGCTTTAAAATGAAAAAGGAAAAACACGATTAGTCGACAAAATCCCGATTCTGCAGTAGTGGTCTCCCCCTCTCCGACAAGGAAAGATCTGCACTGTGCGATTCCTTTCGTCAACTATTCAAATATGTTTTCAGAAAACCTTGATTCAACGATTAATTAAAGCTGGAAATAATGTATTCAACAATGCCTGACATGTCCTTCAATGCAGGACAGGGTTAAATATCAGGACAGTCTCGTGGACATCAGGACGAATGGCAAACTCTACAAAGACAGGCCGAAATAATTCAACCTAAATAAACACGATACAACAGTGTAACCGGTCACCGTGGTGTTCTCCGGAGACATTGAAAATGTCAACACCGTTGCGACAGTAACTGACTATCTTTGATAACCGGATAGCGTTAGGTATAATCGTAGCATGGTTAATCATTACAGCATGTAGGTGAAGGGGCATCATGATAAAAGTGTCCCCTGGGAGGAAGACTTCAGGGATGAAATACTCTTCAACTGCACTCTGTCACTAAGGACACAAGTCAATTCCTCAGCAAACAAATGATGGGAGGGCTTCACCTGGAATTTCCCCCTTCAAAGCCAATCCCCCAGAAAATACAGAATAAACGGCACCTGCACAGTGAATTCATCACGGCACGATGAGCCGTCATCTGCTGCCAGATAGAGCCGCTGTGAGCCCGATGCGAGGTGCGTTTTGTTTACATTGCTAACGAGCGTGGCTGATGTAACGAGAGGTTAAGTGAAGACGTCTCTCTGGTCGCCTAGGCGACTACGGCTGCCTGGTTACACAACTTGTTGGATGCCACAGTTGACATACCTGGATTCTCCACCTACCCACTGCAGATGTATGATACTGTTTGTTTTAATCTGTGAGCGCCATCACTGACATCCATCGAAATAGAGAAACATGTACATTCTGTTCCGTTCTGCCTTCCTATCACCTGTGTGTGTGTGTGTGTGTGTGTGTGTGTGTGTGTGTGTGTGTGTGTGTGTGTGTGTGTGTGTGTGTGTGTGTGTGTGTGTGTGTGTGTGTGTGTGTGTGTGTGTGTGTGTGTGTGTGGTCTTTCTGAATTTATTTCTTACTTGAACAGGGAACAGTTTATCCGACTGTAAATTCCCATCTTACCTATGTGTGGGAGGCTGCTGTAGAACTAATGTTTGTCACTCTCTTTCTCTGCAGGGAGATCTTCCCTTACCTTGTGGTGGTCATCGGTCTGGAGAATGTTCTGGTGCTCACCAAGTCTGTGGTGTCTACCCCTGTTGACCTGGAGGTCAAACTACGCATCGCTCAGGGTTCGTTCTGTGTGTGTGTGTGTGTGTGTTTTACTTAATCAATAGTAAATAATTTCAGTTATTATATCCCATTAGCCTTTAATTATCTCTAAAAGAGAAATAATCATGTTACTTCACTCACTAATAACAATGGCAATAAAAAAAATTTATAATACAAAAATGCAAAAGTTACTTTTACTGCCTTGACCGTTATGATGATGATGATTTATAAAGAATTACCATCTGAGTGATAAATATTCATATCCTTTTTTCACATTGTGTCAGCTTGAATGATAACTTGTGATTTGGCTGGTTAGTTTAATTGTTAGTCTCATCATTAATGGCAGGTGTTGATTGGTTGATGTGTTGCCAGTTCTCCATAATGACAGTTGTTGATTGGTTGCTGTGTTGCCAGGTCTCAGTAATGAAAGCTGGTCTATCATGAAGAACATGGCTACTGAACTTTGCATTATTCTCATTGGCTACTTCACACTGGTCCCGGCCATTCAGGTACGTCTCATAGTTCAGCACACAACAAGTCTTTTACTACTACTGAGAAGAAATCTAAATTTACTACTACTGAGAAGAAAAAATCTATAATTTTTGATAATCCAAGACATGGCTTTTACGCTTTTTATGAATGCACACCATTAGCAACATGGTAATACAAATTTGATTGAATCAAATAGATTTTAGTTAAATCTAAAAGAAAACTGGGAGTATAACAAAGTAAATTGACATCTGCTACATATGAATCTGTTTATTGATTTTTAAACAACACAACCATAGCCTACAATCCCCAAGTTCAGCAAGTGGCGTCTGAAAAATAACAATCAGACACTAAGTGTGTACTGGATGTCATGTCACACACTTGTGTGTACGTGTAAAGGTCAAAAGTTGATGGTATGTTGTGTGGTTTAGGAGTTCTGCCTGTTCGCTGTGGTGGGCCTGGTGTCAGACTTCTTCCTGCAGATGTTTTTCTTCACCACCGTGCTCTCTATAGACATCCGCCGCATGGAGGTGAGAACACACGCACGCACGCATCTGTTGCTAGTGAGGAGAGAGGTCTCAAATCTAACCCGGTTCTCCCCTGTTACACACCCACACACCCAGTTAGTTTGAGCTACGTTTTGTTCCTCACTTCTAATATTTGTCTTCACAAACACTACTTTGTCTGTTGTCTTTTTAACTAGTTTTGTGTTCTCTGTCATGCATTTTTGAGGTATTGATCACACACCAATTCCCCAATAGTGCACTACAATGAGCACTGAGCTACTCCCACGGCACAGCTACCGGCATGACATGGTCTTAAAATGTGTCACATTTCTTATTTATAGCCCCCCCCCCCCCCCCCCCTTGAAACCTCTACCGCTGCATTACTGTAGGGTGTAACTCACTGGTGATTACCTCCCCAAGCAGTTGAACACACACACACACAATATCTGTCTTTGAGGGGGCCTTCAACGTCCACAGTAATAGTCGAACACTGAAACTGGAATTACATGAATTGAACGCAAAATAGTGGGTTCTGTCACTGTGGACCACTTTGATTCAATGAATCCGGAAACAGCACACATGCACTCTTCAACGCTGCACTGTGGATGGCGATTTGCTGCAAAGAGGTGCGTAAGCACCCATAATAATCAAGCAATGTATATCTGCCACATGGAGATGAGCACTAGGGATCTTTAGTTTCCCAAGATTTGTGTTTAAATTAGGGATGCATCGAAATTTCGGCCACCAAAAATTTTCAGCCGAAAATGGTCCAAAAGCGCATTTTCGGCCGAAACACTTTTATCACCGAAACAACACGGCCGAAACAGGAAATTGTGATGACGCAAACAAAAACCACGGCCAGCACACGCTTGTCTGGATAAGCGCCTCTGCGCCAACATGTCTGCGGTGTGGGCATATTTCAATATATCTGAAAAAGACCCACGGATCAGCTACAACCTTGTTTTCATCCAAACAAGCCGTCTTTAGCGACGGCTCACTATGAGACAGCTTCTATGAGCTGTCGGCTATCAGCCGCGAGTTTAGGGACCGTCCACAAAGTGCAGACAACTTCTATGAGCTGTCGGCTATCATCCGCGAGCTTAGGGACCGTCTGCAAAGTGCAAAACGGAAAACAGTGTTGTTGTTTTTTCAGTGCTAAATAAATATTTTTATACTTTTAATAATTGTAATTGATTTATTCTTTGAATTGCAATGCCTTGATTTTAGTGAGGTTAGTACACAGTCATAGCTATAAATGCAATGGTAGGCCTACTAATAATTGGCATAATAATTTATTTCGGTGTTTCGGTTTTCGGCCTAGAATTTTCATTTCGGTGCCTCCTCATTTTCGGTTTTCAGTTTCGGCCAAGAATTTTCATTTCGGTGCATCCCTAGTTTAAATGGCAATAACATTGCATGTGCTTACGACCCAGTGAAACAATTTTCCACTGAAATGAGCTGTCATCATAGGCAGAGAGGAATAGATCCTTTATAGTGTAGCCTGAATATTTGATTGAAGCAGACGCTAGCTTATGCGCTTGGATTCATCACCAGTGCTTTTTCAGATTTAGCAATCTTACCAAAGATATCTTTATTTTAGTTATTTTCGTTTCAAATAGAAGGCTTAAAAGAGGATTATTAAGCTATCACTGTCTCAACATTCCACTTGCTCTCACAAGCTTTCACACACACACACACACACACACACACACACACACACACACACACACACACACACACACACACACACACACACACACACACACACAGATGCACTTCCACACAACCTGTAACAGCAGCCTCCTTGTCCGGCCCACGCAGCTCGCCGACCTGAACCGCCGTCTCCCGGCCGAGGCAGGCCTCCCTCCCCCCAAGCCGGGCCCCCTGCGGCCCCGGGAGGCCCCCCCTCCCCCGCGGCCTTCCCCCCACACCATCACCCTGCAGACCCCAGCCTTCAGGAACTTGCGGCTGCCGAAGAGGCTGCGTGTGGTCTACTTCCTGGCCCGCACCCGCCTGGCTCAGCGCATTATCATGGTAAGGGAACGGGGGCGGGGCTCCAGGATCTGTCCTCTGATTGGTTGATTGGTTTGGATGAGGGACTGGTTGTGCTTCTCAATAATTGGAAGCTATGAATGCAATTATGTGCAAAGCAAGGTTTAAATTAGGGATAGGTCAGAATATTCGATTATTTGATTATTCGTTCCCGAGGGTCAAGCCGATTTTTAACATTTGGACCGTTAACATTTTTTCCCATTTAAATAAACAAGAATTAACGGACAGAACTAATGTTGGTTCTGTAGCACTATTAGTTTTTTTTATTATTATTAATCATGTACAGAAAAACAATATACACAATACACAAGCATAAATATTAATATATATATGCATACAACACAAACACTGATCACTATTAAAGTGATCCATGCCGATGATCCATGGCTGCCTTTGTGAATGTCGGCACACTTCACTGATTGTTCGACCATGAAAAATTTGAGTTATTCACATCTCTAGTTTAAATGGAATCTCTGGTAGTATGAGGACTATCCGGTTTCAAACCATTCCCAAACACGTGCATGAGTGACGCTTGACTGTGTTTACTGGGGGAGCGATGGGTTGAGACTTTCACCTTTGACAACTGATAAGTTGATAAGCTGTTACATGTGCTTTGGTGTGTTGTGTGTTTCTGTGTGGGTGTGTGTGTGTGTGTTTGTGTTGGGAGGGGGGGGGGGAAGCGAGCTCCTCTGTGGAACGCTGTGCAAATGTCAACATTGATGTCCTGGCAGAGCGCCAGGGTCTGTTGTACTTGGAAAGTAGGAGGCAGATTCAAAGAAATTATCACCAGAAGTCACCACTCGTTTAAAGCCTGTTACCCTATAGTAGTGCTATATAAATTAGTGCTATATAAATAAAGTTGCCTTGCCTTACCCAACGTCTTTTTCCAAGTGGTCAGGAGCACTCTCAATGCACAGTATAAATAAGTAAGGATCGGCTTTCATTTCTGTTCCTTGTCGTATCCCATCGCAACAAACAAACAGATCAGTGGATGATCCCTGGATGATCAAACTGTCTGTCTGTCTGTCCTTGAGATGAGTTGTGTGTTATCGGGGCCCCCCTTGAAAAGTCAACCACTCGTGCCACCGTGACCTCAGTGTCTCACCGACTGACCAAGCCCGCCCGTGTTCTCAGGTGGGCACGGTGATCTGGATCGGCATCCTGGTGTACACGGACCCGGCCGGCCTGCGCACCTACCTGGCCGCCCAGGTGTCGGAGCAGAGTCACCTGGGGGACCCCGGGGGCGGCGGGGGGCTGCCCCCTCACCTGGGCGGGGTGGCCCCCGTCTTCCCGGGCGGGGACCCCGCCAAGGCCCTCAGCGTGCTGCCGGCCCGCGAGGCCACGCCCTTACCCGAGAACCAGTCCCAGCGCCACCAGGCCCCGGGCCGGGTCCAGGAGCAGCCCAGGAGCCCCCCCGCCGCCGCCCAGGTGCCCTGGGGGGCGGAGGATGAGGAGGGCTGGAGGAGGCTGTCGTTCAGACACTGGCCCTCGCTCTTCAGCTACTACAACATCACGCTGGCCAAGAGGTGGGTAGGCCATGGCAATAGGACCCCCCCGACCGGGGCACACCTCCCCTGCCTGTTTTCGTTGGTTTTCATTCACTATTTTTTCCCCCCCCCCTTTTTTCCCTTTTCTTTACTGCTTGAAAAGGGGGCTTTAAAGACTATACATGAGTATTTTCCCCAGCCTGGATTTGGCAGAACGGATTTTGGATACGTCTGCTAAGCAGCGGGCCTAAAAAGGTTTTGGGGGGGGGCTGTCCATGACCTCTTTGTCTCAGTGTTTGGCACAACTTTAATTCTTAATGCGAGTTGTGCCAATTGTGCTCTATGTAATTCCGTCGTTGGCCTAATTAACCTAATCCCAATCTCACTATCTTCAATATCGTTTCCCTATATAACCTTGTTGGCATGGTGATGTGTATCTGTTGGCCTCCAGTCACCCGCTGTGTTCCGCTGTGTCCCGTCCGCAGGTACATCAGCATCCTGCCCGTCATCCCCGTCACCCTGCACCTCAGCCCCCAGGACGGCCCGGAGTCCCCGCTCCACCCCCAGGACACACGGCTCCCCCCAGACCCCATCCCCAAGTTCTCCCCCCCGGACCTGCAGGCCACCGACCTCACCCTGTACAAGTGAGTACTCATTCAGTCATTCAGTCATTCAGTCAGAAGCACTGACAGTACAGGCAATCCTTTCACACAATGTTCACAACAATCTTGCTCAACCTCCACATATTTCTACAGGATGACAAACTCAATATTGTATCATCGTCCTGGCCTAGGCTGTCTATTTTTACACGTAGAGGGATTTGCACCTGCAAGATTTAGGTCGACAAGAAGGACCGTTTCCTTTGTATATTTGTGTATATTTTTTCTTTTCCTTTTGTGCTCGGTTCACGTCCTGACTCAAAGCAGCTGGAATCTGAAGCGCGATGCTTCTCCTAGTTTCGTGTTTCTAGGTCACTCCCGGCAGGAAGGTAAAGCCCAGTCTCTAGTGGCATGGAAACAGCAGTTGTCTTCTCCAGTGTAGCGATGTCAAGTATCAGTAGCTGATAGACACAAAGGGCAACGTGGGATATGTAGTGCAGTTGTTGGTTACGACCGGTGTTGCAGTGTAGTTCCCAGTCTCAGAGACCTATGTCCTTGAAGCTGATTGAACGATTAAGGTAAATATTTGGAGGCGGGAGGGACGGAGGGACGGGATGTCCTCCAGCTGAAGGCTAAGATAGCTTCACTCCAAGGCCATGGTCACACAGATACCAGATGTTCCCCAAGGTCAAAGTCTTGTGGGACAAGGAGTCAAAATGGGAGACCTGAACATGGTCAGGACCACCCTTTTGAATGCAACAAACATAAAACGGAACTATCGCCAGCTCTGGCATTACCGTAAACACATTGGCCCAATGCAAATCGCTCATTGGCTCTGGCTTTGAGTTTATAAATATCTTTTTTCTGAAGTCTTATAAAACTCTCTCAATCTCAATCAAGATAATAATGGCATTTAATATTGCAAAAGTTGCTTTCAGAAACACCATTTTTATGTTCAGTTTTACCATTGATATCAAGTGGCATGTAAACAGTTAATCCACTTCCTCACAATGTGTTAAAACACACTGTCTCTCTGGGTCAGGGTCTGTAGAAGGCCACTGGGTTTATGGTTCCCTTATCAGAAATAAACACACGCACAGGCACATGCACACAAACAGGTGGCACTGGACAAAGACTAGTGTATGTGTGCCATCCCCTTTTTCAAAACCATTGGCTCCCACACTCTGAGGCCTACACACTCCTTCGCTCAGCACCAGGCCATTGGCTGGCAGATTGCTCGTAAGATTCCAGAGATACGTGACGTTGCGGTGGAGAGAGTAACTGTCTCTCCTCTTTGGTTTGTAGACTGGGGTCTACTCTCACTCTCTCACTTCCTCATTGGCCTGTTTCAATCCGTATCGACCGGCTGGTTGACAGGCTTTGAAACACACACAAAGGTTACCACTGTGGCCAACTCAAAACAGCTGTATTAATAGTCCTAATCATGCCTTGTGGATGACAGATTTAGCACCGCAAAGGGAGAATTGAATCCCACTTTTGCTGAATTAAGGATATAGGCATTTAGCTCCTCATCAGAATGTATTCTATTTAGTATTAGGGTTTGTATCCGGTCCTCTTGGAATCAAAAGTCAGAATCTCAATCTTAGGTTTCATCTTTTGAGATTGGTAGCTTGGAGGTTTGATTCCAAACCCAAGGCTCTGAGTGACATCCCCAATGTCCTTAACCCAATCCCTCTACATTTAAGCATTTTTAGCAAGATCACTAATCCCTTACTTACCTTTGAACCCCTAACTGTATTCACTGTCACTTTGGATCACTGTTTCTCCGAAAAGACGTGTGTGACTGTAGGCATCATAATAATTATATATATATATATATATATATATACAGAAAAGCCTAGCTAAACACATATCATTGGGGATTCCTGAGAGTCCCAAGGCCAGATGTCATCCATTAGCATTAACACTCCTCATTGTCCCAGACCTCCTTCCTGAGACAAACTCACACACAGACAATGTGTCGATTTTGCTCCGTCATCTCACTGCGCTGGGAAAGTTGTCACTATTTGTCACACCAGACCCTGATCAATCAGGGCTCTGTTCCCTGCACCCGGGAGTGTAGTCACTGAGGCCACTGTGTGGACAGCCTGGGACCCACACTACCAGGGTTACAGGGTTGAGACCCCCACTACCAGGGTTAAAGGGTTGAGACCCCCACTACCAGGGTTACAGGGTTGAGACCCCCACTACCAGGGTTACAGGGTTGAGACCCCCACTACCAGGGTTACAGGGTTGAGACCCCCACTACCAGGTTTAAAGGGTTGAGAGTCCGACACTACCATGTTTAAAGGGTTGAGAGACCCACACTACCAGGGTTACAGGGTTGAGACCCCCACTACTAGGGTTACAGGGTTGAGACCCCCACTACCAGGGTTACAGGGTTGAGACCCCCACTACCAGGGTTACAGGGTTGAGACCCCCACTACCAGGGTTACAGGGTTGAGACCCCCACTACCAGGGTTACAGGGTTGAGACCCCCACTACCAGGGTTAAAGGGTTGAGACCCCCACTACCAGGGTTAAAGGGTTGAGACCCCCACTACCAGGGTTACAGGGTTGAGACCCCCACTGCCAGGGTTACAGGGTTGAGACCCCCACTGCCAGGGTTACAGGGTTGAGACCCCCACTGCCAGGGTTACAGGGTTGAGGCCCACACATTACCAGGGTTACAGGGTTGAGACCCACACATTACCAGGGTTACAGGGTGGAGAACCACACATTACCAGGGTTACAGGGTTGAGGCCCACACATTACCAGGGTTACAGGGTGGAGAACCACACCTCCAGGGTTAGAGGCCAACACCACCAACGGTCCATATCAAATCCATTGTTCCCATCCAACATGAAAATGACAATGCATGGTTGTCTACACGTGCTCAGTCACATTGCTGTGTCAGTTTCTTCTGGTGCAGCAATGTTACATTCCACACCAAGTGTGTTAGCGTGCAAATGTGAGGTCGAGTCACAGCAGTACTGTTTCTTCACCACCGGGGTTCAGCGTTTGCATGAGATCTGCTGGTTCCCTGGGGGGGGGGGGTGTGTGTGTGAACTTTCCTCTGGATATTTCATGCTAGGTAATTTCTGTTGGCTATGCTTCAGACGGTATGTCAGCTGTTGGCCTTGACGAAAACTAACTCCAGTTGAAGGTACTTCAAAGGGATAAAAGGTGAACCTGTTTAACCCTCCATCCCTCCCTCCCCCCCCCTGCAGGGTTGCAGCTCTGGGCCTGGCTGCCGGGGTCCTGCTGGTCCTGCTGTTGTTCTGTCTCTACCGGGTTCTCTGTCCGCGCAACTACGGCCAGAACGGCGTGTCCCACGGACGCCGTCGCCGCGGCGACCTGCCCTGCGACGACTACGGCTACTCGCCGCCAGTCAGCGAGATCTCGCCGCTGCTGCTGAGGGGACACAGCATGGTGGGCAACACGTGTATCCCCAGCATAAGCACCTCCCCTTTGAATGCAACAAGATGAAACAGAACTATCGCCAGCTCTGGCATTACTGTAAACGCATTGGCCCAATGCAAATCACTCATTGGCTCTGGCTTTGAGTTTATAAATGTAACGATGCTGAGTGGACGTTTGATCTAAGGTTCTTTATCAGTTACTCATTCCACAGGCCCATGTATCTCTCCCTGTGTCCGGCGATATTGCCAGAAAAAAGTATTTGGTGGCCTTAATGGATCACCTGTGCTAGAACAACCGTGTTTCCTATGTTTAATCTTTATTTGTTTCCCCCCCACCTCTAGGACATAGAGTGCCTGGCAAGTGACGGGATGCTGCTGGCCAGCTGCTGTCTGGCGGGTCAGATCCGCGTGTGGGACGCCCAGACCGGAGACTGCCTTACCGTCATCCCCAACCACAAGTGAGATCACACACTGCACCTAGACACACAGGCCTCCTTGCCTCCAGAGCAGAGAAACTTCATGGGTCATTCGAACAGCAAACATTTAGCAAGATAGTTCTTGCAAGTATATTTTATGCATATATAATAACATCTCTCGTCACAAACTCCCACCTCTTTGTCTTTTTTGCCTCACTCTGTATTGTTTTCTCTCTCTCACTCTCACTCTCTCTCGCTCTCTCTCAGACTGAGGCGGAGCAGCAGCAGTGGCTGCTGGGAGCAGCGGGGCGCCAGCTGGGACGGGGCGGGCGGCGCCTGCGACCCGGAGGGCCTGGGCTGCGAGGGGGGCCGTGACCCCTGCGTGGGCGGGGACAGCGCGTCGGAGGAGGAGGGCGGCGGCTTCCCGTTCCGCCGGCACGCGGCCCCCCTCCGCCCGCCCCTCTTCACCGACCAGCCGGACCTCACGCCCCTCATCGACACCAACTTCGACGCCCAGCTGCCCCCCTCCTCCGTCCACGCCAGCCCGCCCCGCGGCGCCGCCTTCGACTACGGCGGCCTCGTGGAGCGCGCCTACACGGAGCACGAGCCCCCCTCGCCCGCCGCCTACCCCTCCCCCTCCCCCTCCTCGTACTCCTCCTCCCCGCCCGCCGCAGGCTTCGCCAACTGCAGGCGGAGCCCCGTGGAGGCCCAGGACCGGGGCTTCGCCTGCGGGCACCCCCCCACGGCGGACTGGGAGGGCTCTGTCTGGGCCATGGAGCTCCGGGGAAACCTGATCGCCGCAGGCAGGAGCACCGGCAAGCTACAGGTATCAGGAAATACTGCTGCAGTAACCAGTGTTGGCCTGAAGAGGGCATTGTTGCAGGTTTTTTTTTTTTTAAGTCTAAGCCCCTGTGTCTTTCTCTGCTAATAGTGGACTGTTGACCCCTTGGATGTTTCACCAGATTTCAATTCTAAGCGATGGTTCCCCTTTAGGGCTGAATAGCAGCTTCAGAGTTGAATTAAAGGTAGCATACTGTGTGGTGTTATTGTGCGTAACGATGGGATGTGCTGTTGTTGCAGCTGTGGGACGCAGTGGAAGGATCGCTACGCTGCAGCAACGAGGAGGGAGCCTCTGGAATAACAGCCCTGGCCTTCCTCAACAACAGGTAACACTCACACACTCACTCACTCACTCACTGCACCCAAGCATGCAAACACACTTTTTAAACTGATATTTAACGCGTTCAATAGGGCGTTTTCATCGCAGTCAAATGAGCTCCTCCGTTTTTCTTTTTGTAAGGTGTATATTCATTACGTGACTGTTGCGAATAAACAGATTTCCTCTACACAATCGTCCCTTATTGTTTCCCACAAACGTCTATCTTGATGTAATTTTGCACAAGCTTACGACTAGGAGTGTTATCGATTAGTTATCTTATAATAACCCTAGTTCTATGATGTAGGTGAAGTTTAGGCTTTGCCTTATGGGCCTAAGCTGAGCTTAGGTTAGCTGATCCAAGTCACTTTACATGTCAGATGATTTTTTTAAATAAAAGCATGGTCAAATGCTTTAAACAGTGACTTCTGATTTCGACATCTCCAAGAAGACATAACGTATCAAGATCCATTAGTTTGCCCATATCACCCAGCCCGACTTACATGCACGGCGACACACAAATTCACTCTCACACACACACACACATCTCTCTCTTTGTCTCCCTCCCTCCCATCCCCAGGATCGTGGCCGCCCGGCTGGATGGTTCTCTGGACTTCTTCACAGTGGAGCTCAACAAGCCTCCTGGAATGCTGCAGTACAGAGGTGAGACACGGCCCTGATGCGCTGCAGTCTACCTAGCAACACTCTTTAGACAGTCAGCCTCCAGCTTAATCGATGGGTCGGCGTTAACGCGACTGGTTGGTTAAATGGTAGACGTGTTGAAATGTGTGGTAACAATTGGGTGAACACTTAGCCTTTTATGAATCATTGTTAATATAATGATGAACCTTTCAGTTAACCTGCTGTTAGTGGGTGTCCCACATCATTTAGTGTGTGTGTGTGTGTGTGTGTGTGTGTGTGTGTGTGTGTGTGTGTGTGTGTGTGTGTGTGTGTGTGTGTGTGTGTCACCTGCAGGGGCCCCTGGGCGTGGCTCCATGCCCCCCTCCCCGTGCTACAGTAGTGAGGACCTGATCAGCTGTCAGCTGACCCGCTCGGTCCTGTGCGCTCACCAGAAGCCCATCACCGTGCTGAGGGCCGCCGCGGGCCGCGTGGTCACCGGCAGCCAGGACCACACCGTCAGGGTGGGCGCACAGCACACCTGTTATCACCGCACATATCACTTCAAACATCACTTCAGCTCAAGGGTCCACTCCCCTGGCAGTACACAGACTGACAATACTGCAAACTAAGCCATAGCTTAGGGTTTACATCTTTTTTTCTGTCTCAAAGATAATTGTTGTTTTTTTTGTTAACCCTAACACTAAACCTTACCTGACAACTAAGTCAACCAAGTGTGGAAATAACATGGCATGAGAGCAGAGGTCCCCTGGGCGAAAGTCCTGTACTTGACCCATTCATCCACCACCACTTCCTCCATTAATGTGTTTCCTCCATACACCGACTCGGTCGCTGTTCCTACCTCGTCCCCTGACTTTCCGCATCCTGTCTGGCAGATTCCATGGAAGCTTTCCATGGAATCTTTTCCAAGCGTCTTCTCTGTTTGGGATGGGTGGGTTGATCAGAGCAAAAGAGGCACGTTCCACTCAGAAGCACCCGTCACACCTGTCTCCAGGCAGAGTAGTGAAAGATGACATGACCTGGCACCAATGATCTATCAATACGACCCATCAAAATTCATTGAACGCACAAGTCAGTCGCTAATGTTCTAAAGACGAAGGCATTAGAATACTGAAAGAAGACTTGAATACCTACCGGACCGATCGACTATGTAGATATTTTTGTTCATTGCACTTGTTCATATCGGTTATCAGTTATGTTCACTTGTTCATATGAGGGAATGCGGGGATATTCACCCTTTCACAATGAGCTGTTCAGTATCTCCACATGCATGTCGGTGTTAACGGTGTTACTTTAGAAGCTATTTCAGTGAGGACGTAGGAGAAACCTCTGTGCCTGCTTCACTCTTAATACACTGTGGTCCACTCTCGCTCTCTGACTGCCAAACAGCCTGGTGCTCCCTCACTACCAGGGGGCCCCAGCTGCCGCCCAACACAATTCTGATTGTTTGCTGTCCTCGCTCCACAGCGATGGAACGAGCTCCCCCCTGACATCAGCACCGCCTTAACCCTTCAGATCTCGCCGACTGACACTCATCTGAACAGACGCAATGAAAACATAAAACTCAAATGAGCCCTTGTTTCTCTAATGGCACACTTGAAACTGTTTGCTTCTGTAGGATTATTATGTTCTCACATGAATCATGCTCAACGAGCATTAGCTAAATCCATGTAATGTAATGGCCCCATGTTTCTCTGCGTGTTCCCAGGTATACCGGCTGGACGACTCCTGCTGCCTGTTCACCCTGCAGGGCCACTCGGGAGCCATCACAGCCATCTACATAGACGAGGTGGGCTCCCTGTCTCTCTCTCTCTGGCTCTGTGCCATAGTGCTGCACTTCTTTCAGACCAGTAAAAAGCTGTGGCTGTTAATGAAGTCAATGTGTTGCAAGTAGATCTGTCAATAAATAATAATAATAATAATAATAAATTAAAGGAATGCAATGAATATCTATTGTTGATTTGAATTGTACATTAATTATGATTTCATATCAAAGGTAGATATTAGGGTGGCAGGTGTTCTCTTATAGCCTGTGTGTGTGTTGTGTGTGTGTGTGTTTGTGTGTATGTCTACACTTGCTGTTGTGTGACCGTCTGCTTGAACCCCCCCTGCAGACCATGGTCTTGGCCAGTGGGGGGCAGGACGGCGCCATCTGTCTGTGGGACGTCCTCACAGGAAGTCGTGTCAGCCACGTGTATGGTCACCGCGGCGACGTGACCTCCCTGGTCTGCACCAACACCTGCGTCATCAGCTCGGGGCTGGACGACCTCATCTGCATCTGGGACCGCAGTACGGGCATCAAGCTGTACTCCATACAGCAGGTATGTGCTGTTGAACTACAAGTCCCATGGTCCCCCTCTGCATGTGTGTGTGGCTGGGATCATCTCTCAGTCACCTGTTTATCGGCCGTGGTTCTTGTGACGTGGATTAGAGGTCTTACACGGGTCTACCCGAACCCTAGGATTTGAGACCCAACCCGGACCCATACAGGTTATCATAAGTTTAATCAGAATGATCAACGGTCTTAGCAGTATAATTGCATTTTTAGTAGCAATTTTCATATATATCCCATCGCCAAAATGTTGACAATATATAATTGACTGAATTGGTGCAAATGACAGTCCCCCACCAAAAACAAGTGACGTAGACTGCCTTTTTATAGACGTTTGTGCTTTAGATATAGTGACACTATGGTGTATGGTAAAACTTCTGTATACTTTGCCACCTAAATAATATATTCATATTTAGGATCCGACCCCTGGCCGGTATAAGGAAAGCTAGCACTACGCTACTCTACCCTTTACGAGTGAAGAACACTCAGCTGACCTCTCCCCTACAGGAGTAACATATGCTAAGCTACCACTAGGCTAACCTCTCTCCTCCAGGGGCAAAACACGCTAAACTAGTGCTGGGCTAATCCCTCCCATGCAGGAGTAAAGAATGCCACGCTAGCTTGGTAGCTTCAGGGGTAAAATATGCTAAATTAGCACTAGGCTTACCTCTCCTTTAGAGGAGTAAAGAACACTAAGCTAACGCAAGGCTAAACTCTCCCCTCAAGGAGTAAAGAACACTAAGCTAACGCGAGGCTACCCTCTCCCCTAGAGGAGTAAAGAGTGCTAAGCTAGCTCTAGGCTACCCTCTCCCCTAGAGGAGTAAAGAACACTAAGCTAACGCGAGGCTAAACTTTCCCCTAGAGGAGTAAAGAACACTTAGCTAATGCTATGCTCACCTTTCCCCTCCAATAGTAAAGACTCCCAACCTGAGACTAAGCTAAGCCGCCTCTCTCCTGCAGGAGGTGGGCTGCGGGGACAGTCTCGGGGTGATCTCGGACTCCCTGCTGGTGACGGGGGGCCAGGGCTGCGTGTCCTTCTGGGACCTGAACTTCGGGGACCTGCTGCAGACGGTGTACCTGGGCCAGACCAGCGACGGCCAGGGCGTCCGCCAGCTGCTGGTGCTGGACAACGCGGCCATCGTCTGCGACTTCGGCAGTGAGCTCAGCCTGGTGTACGTGCCCTCTGTGTTGGAGAAGCTGGACTGAGAGAGATAGAGAGAGACACACGCACACAGACAGACTGACGGAGACGGAGAAAGAGGGAGACCAAAGACTCTTCTGGACTCCATGCGTGTGTGTCAGAGGGGAGTGTCTTATTAGAGAAGTCCGTAAAGGGTCTGCTTCTGCAGCCTGGAACCCCCCCCTAAGCCCGGAGTTAACCGTGGGGCCCCCTAGGGGGTGGAGGGACTCAGGGCCCCTGCAGAGGTAACCTTTGACTCTTTTGCTTGGAGGTCATGAGTCTTTTTAGGTTTGTTTTTTTGTCAGAGCTGGCTGTTTTGATGCTCTCCGAGGAAGACGACAAAGCGCTCGCCAGCTTCTATTTCTACGTTTCTATTTTCTACGTTCTACGTGGATGCGGTTCTGCCCTCTATGCTGCTGATATGGGAGGGGCTTAACAGCCCGCCTTAGTGAGGAGAGGAAGACGATGCTGTCATTGTCTTGAATTCATGTGTTGTTTATTGTTATTATTTTTGCAGGCTGCCTAGCTTGTTAGCATAGCTTAGCCGTAGCGCACGGTCAGTGGGGGACCCATTGGAACTGGTTGAAGCACACACATTTTGTGATTGTGTGTTTGTGTGTGTGAGAAAGAGAGACAGAAATAAATGAAAACACAGGCAGCAATCAATAGAGAGACACGCACACAAGTAACCAGATTTAATTACTGTAACTAAAGTTATCTTCCCGAGTGGGGGGAACTGTTTTTTATATGTATAAAATCTATTTATTAGTAAAGACATTTTGAATTCTTTATAAAACGCTAAACCTCGTTCCAAGAAATTATCTCATTAATATAATTTCTTTTTTTAGTGTAGGGCCGGAAGGTTAATTATGAAATGTAATGATTGTTTTCTAATACTGAACACAAGGTAGTGTTTCTGGGACTCTGAGGCGCGGCCTAGCCTAGTGCTGGAGAATGAGCTTGATGCTAAAGAATCAGCCCAGTGTTGGAGTAGGCCTACTAACCTAGAAGCTGAAGTACTAGCCTAGCACTGAAGCATTAGTCTAGCATGGAGACACTAGCCTGCGCTAGCGTTGAAGCACTAGCACTAGACTAGCGCTTTCTGAGTTACTGATCCTGAATGGAACAACCTCCGTTTATTACACCACCGGTCCCCACAACAGGTGAATATTCACCGTGAGTTTACACTGTCCCAACTGCACCGGGCCCCCCGTGAGATGTTTTGGACTCGCTGTTTACTGGACATGTTTCAGAACAAATGAAATCAAGTTGTCTGGACCGCAAGTATTTTATTTTTTTATTTTTGGGGGGTTGAGGTGTGTAATGAAATTAGTGGTAGTGTGTTGGTAGAGTAGTCCAGTGTTGTTGATGTTTGTTTTTTTGTTCACAGTCCACTTTGACCCGAAAGCATGTAGGATTCATTACATGATGCATTACACTGATTCACTTGAGTTCCCCATACCGCCCCACTCTATAGACTCGTCTTTGAAGGTTTCCCGTGCCTAACAGTACACAACACACTTCTCTAATGTGGGACCAGTGTTTATTTACCTGCTGGTTTATACTGCTCTCTACCTTCCCCTTATTGGGAGTATCAAATATCAATATTTACGTAATGGGAGATGGGCATGCTGGTTTAGGGCTGCCAGGGAATGTCTCTTCTTCTGTGGGGGGGATGGCACACAGCAGGACCAGAGTTTACATGTAACAGTAAAGGCCCATCAACTGTCCCCCATGTTTACCTGCAGGTATAGGTGCCTCGAATGATGGTGGGAATCCCCCTGGTCCTTAAGGTGACTGAGGCGGACCTTGTTAAACCAACCATTAATTTGCTGTCGTCCAAACTGGCTTTGGAGACACTGATCTTATATGCACACGTGGGACCGTTAGTTTTTATGATATCGATACCTTTTGATGATCGTTGAGTAAAACGTGAAAATTATCTCATGAATATAATTTCTTTTTTTAGTGTAGGGTTGAAATCGAGTTCCCTTGATGATGGACGAGCTGGCCGTCGTTTGTTGATGCATAAAGTGTTCTAGACCCCGTCTGAACTACTGTCAGTCATCCACCAGTCCTAGGCAGCAGACGTCCTCTCAAAGAGACCTCTCTGTTCACTTAGATAAGGATTCATCTTGGGGTGGCTCTACATTTAGTTTACATTGTTGTCAAAGTGGATTGTGAAACATAGTATGAGAAGAAAGTGTGTGTGTGTGTGTGTGTGTGTGTGTGTGTGTGTGTGTGTGTGTGTGTGTGTGTGTGTGTGTGTGTGTGTGTGTGTGTGTGTGTGTGTGTGTGTGTGTGTGTGTGTGTGAGAGAGAGATATCCCAACCCGCCGTCATGTGGTAAATGTTTCACTGATGCTTGTGATACATACACAGAATGTATTTCATCTGTAGTGAGTAAGCCATCATCTAACCCTTAGTGAATGTACCATGTCCAGAAGGCCGGCTTCAACCCCAGAAACTGTTTTTCGTTTACTGTATCTTTCCGGCGCTTTAACCCGTGCACTAGGCCTACTAATGCTCCCAGAAGCTTGTGCTCACACACACACACACACACACACACACACACACACACACACACACACACACACACACACACACACACACACACACACACACACACACACACACACACACACACACACACACACACACACACACACACACACACACACACACACACACACACACACTTTTTATAACACTTTTATCAAGGCGCTAACATGAACACCAGTGAAATTTAGTCCTGAAGCTAGGCTACCTGTAGCACCTTATCACTGGAGCACAGCTAAATGGAGGTGGTCTGTTTTTTGTTTCTTTTTAAACATTCACATTCTTGTCAAAATTAATATTATATTGATATTGTGGTGCGAGACTGAGACTGGAATTTTGTTATCGTCGTGTCACGATAACACCTAAATGATGATATCTCAACGTATGCTGATGGTTTCTAAGGACGTGTGTTCGGGCCTAGAGAACAACATCGGATTATCTATAGCAAAATGCTTAAGCAATGCTTTTTTTTTTTTTTTTATCGTAATATCGCTCAGCTAGCGTCACACCTTCCCCCCAGCAACGGAACCTTCAGACTATCACAGCCCTGCCCGCTGGTTCCCATGGCAATCAAGAGCTGCCTCCATCAATGAGTGTTAATTTATTAGCGATTTGGTTTGTCGTATAGACGCGTAGGTGAGGAAGCTTTCAGACGTGTACTTGGATATTATTTTTCTGTGAATGTGAAATTGGTTATTCTGGACTCTCTTGGAGGTGGTATTTGTGGGCGGGGGGGAGAGAGACAAGGTGAATTAAGATAGATTCACCCCCTTTTGGAAGATAAGTTCCACATATATCACCTATACCACCAATCCAAGGTAAACTGTAAACAAGCAGTCGGTTGTTGCTAACGTTTCTGGATGGATTGATCTAAATGTACCTCGTATCCAATAATACAAGTGTGTTGATTGCGATCAATATTTTAGTTGTCCCCCAAGTGACCATATCAACGCTAGTTTCAGCGCCGTTCCCACAGCAACTGTACAGTTAAACGGTTTTATTTGTATGGCTGATGCACACATGACCCTCTGCTCTGGCTGTCAAGACAGGAAGATACAATGATCCATCTTGGGTTTGATGTCGCCGTGGAAACAAGCGAGAAAAGGAGTGTGGTAGACAGTGGGTTAGCTGAGGAGACAGGAAGGTAGTCGGGGCTCTACTGCAGCCCTCTCTTCATACCTCTTCTTCTACTATTTTGTAACCCAAGGTGAAACACTTTGTACTAATTTTCAAATAAAGAAGCTTTGATACCACACGTTTTCAAATTGGTTGGAGTCATAATTTTCATATGGAATCTGGTGTATAAGACCAGATTCTATGGACAATAGAATATCAGGCATGCAAACTAGTCACCTTTCGGCGAAATTCGCTGTTTTTTAAACATAATTGGCCACTTGTGTGATTCGTGGAGGTCCATTGAGAAAACATTGGGAGTAGGGGGTGGTCTACAGTCTGACGAAAACGAGACGGTAACTAAATAAAAATTTAGGATGACAAAAAGTACAACGAAATCTTTTGACACTTTCGTTAACAAATAAAAACGAGACTAAAATGTAAGCGGGACGATTTGGGAAGCGATCCAATCAGAACTAAGCTCTTTAAGTACTGATCGTCCCGCCTGGCAGGTCAACTAGCAGCGCCGCAAGAAAGTGTCCCTTTGTAAACAGTTTGGCGCAACAATCACCGGTTAAAACACAACCAACTTGAAGTCATTGGCAGACGAGTCATCCCAAAATTCATGCAAAGATAAGCATCCTTAAACCGTTTTTTTCTTTCAAGCTTATGTTATGTGCGTTTTCGCTAAAATTGGAATACAATACAAGCTGAAAGAAACCGTTGTCCTGTAACAGTAGGCCTACTGGAGCTCTGTGCTGTCGACACCACAGCGGGGCACAGAAACACAGGATTCACTGTGGTTTCTGTGACATGAGAAACACTAAAAATTAATACTAATGTTTTATAAAGAAAGCTATCTCAGTGGGAAAGCCACGCAACAGATAACCACGGTTACATACAGTAATGTTCTTATGGGAGAAAGGAGCAGAAATATAGTATAGAGACAACTTGGAGCTGTGTATGCGCGTGTGTTTGAGTGAGAGACGGGAGTGAATGAGAGACCCCCCTCCATTCTACCTCACAGGTACAGAAGGCCTCCGACAAGGATGGGCCACTGAGTGAAAATAAAGCTAGTGCAGCTAGTGCTAGTTTTTTTTAGAAAATGGTTAAAAAAAAAAATCCTTAATTTTAGAAGAGTAAAAAAAAAAGAGAATGTTTTTTTTTGGACCTGCCCGCGCATGTTTTTTTTTTTGGACCTGCACGCATGTTTTTTTTTTTACCTGCGCGCATATCCAAAAAAAACATGCACGCAGGTCAATTCTTTTTTATATAATTTTTTTAAAATAATTTTTTTAACTCCCAGGAGTATAACCCTGGAACCCCCTAGTGGGTCTATGTTTTCCTTGGCTCACGCATCATTCTCACCCCAAACCAGTTTGCATGCCTGGAATATGGTGGATTCTATTGACACCGGATAATATGGACCAGCAGTTTGGAAGATGTTTAGACCTTTTATGTTCAGTGAAGTTTGAAATAGATTCCACTACACAGTAGGTAAGTTGCCATAGTCTACTTTTATTTAAGATATTTACAGTGTTACAGAAGAGAGAAACGCAAGGGAAATAAATCAATTAGTTTAAATGTGTCGATTTTGTATTGTTACCATAACAACAATCAAGTCATACAACCTTACTGCAGCTGTTCCCATAACAAACAGTCATACAACATAATGACGGAGCATCTCAACACAGTGCAAACAATAGTTCCAGTCAGTAAAATCATTCACGGTCCCAGACTCCCCCTGCATCGTCCTCCGCGGTAACCACGGCAACTGCGCCCCTCAGAGGTGGGGTGGAGGGGGGAGCAGGGACATCAGGTCAATGGGCTGAAGCACTAAAGTGTAAAGAGGTGCATGCTGGGGAATGTGGTGCTTTTAATACTCTTAAGCGATCTAAGGCAGGGAGTGCAGAACTGGTATCCATCCGTCCGTCGGAGAGGGAGCACGAGCGGTGGAAAGTGACACAGGAAACAGACAGAGAGAGAGAGAGAGAGAGAGAGAGAGAGAGAGAGCACAGTGATTCTGTTGCTAAAGAGCTGGCCGACCCTAACCATCTCCTGCCGTCTACAAAGTGCTACAGGTGAGTGTCGAGGCCTAGAAGAGACCGCTTTTTATTTCTTTGACGCCGAGGTGAGAAAGCGTGAAGACGTACTACGTGTGAGCGCTCGTCGGCCCCTCAGCTCTTGTTGAGGCTCCACAGGGGGTCCAGGCTGCTCAGGGGGTCGTCCGCCCCGCGCTCCCGGGCCCCCTGCAGGCCCTGGCCCTCGGTGGGCTGCAGGAAGCTCTGCCTGGTGACCCGCTGCTTCCCCCGGCCCCCGCCCTCCATGGAGAAGGCTTCCGGCGCCAGGGAGGCCAGCAGCTCCAGGGAGGAGGGGGCCGAGGCGACGGAGGACGGAGGCGACGCGTCGGGGCCCGCGGGGGGGTCGTCCGGCACCACCACGGCTATGGGAGGAGAGGGGGAGAGAGCCAGGGAGGCGTCCATGCCGTTGGGAGGTGGGGAGGGGGTCTTGACGGGGGAGCCGACGGTGGGGGAGGCGAGCGGGGGGCTGAGGGAGGACGGGGGCCGCTGGGGGGCCTCGGGGGCGGGCCAGGCGGCGTCCTGGAGGGGCTGGGGGCCTGCCGCCGGGGGCTGGTCCTCCAGACTCCAGGGGGCGTCGGTGGGCTGGTCGGAGAGGCTGGGCGTGCGGATGCTGAGCTTGGCGATGGTGGCCTGGATGGAGCTGATGGGCATGTCTCCCCCCAGGACCAGGTCCTGCTGGGACTCCTGTCTGGAGTAAGGCTGGGGGGGGACAGTGAATAATGGTTAAAGTCTGGTTAATGATGTGATGGTTTAAGTCTGGTTAAAAGCCTTACGGTTAAAGTCTGGTTAATGATGTTATGGTTAACGTCTGGTTAATGATGTTATTGGTTAAAGTCTGGTTAATGATGTAATGGTTAAAGTCTGGTTAATGATGTAATGGTTAAAGTCTGGTTAATGATGTAATGGTTAAAGTCTGGTCAATAGCCTTATGGTTAAAGTCTGGTTAATGATGTAATGGTTAAAGTCTGGTTAATGATGTTATGGTTAAAGTCTGGTCAATAGCCTTATGGTTAAAGTCTGGTTAATGATGTAATGGTTAAAGTCTGGTTTATAATGTTATGGTTCTGCTGATGTGTGTGTTGTCACCTTGGACGCTGCGGTGCTGGTGTTCTTGCTGTAGGTGGCGCTGGTGATGCCATGGCGCTGCAGCAACACCTCTGCATGCTTCAAGACGGCTTCGTAGCAGAACTTCAGGTGCAGCTAGACACACACACACCAATATTAATACATGGTTAACTCCAATTGTTTACATTTTGTAAGCGTTTGTGTTCTGGTTTCACCAATGAGAGTATTCCTACAACTAGGCCTCAGTTAAACTTTATTTTAACACTAGGTCGCATTAACCGTCAGGTCTGGACAGTCCCAGATTGGATCTTGCTTTGTGATCCGATGACCTGGACCACATCCCGAGGTGGTCCAGATTCCATTCTGATCAGGTGTGTTGTACAGCAATCTGGGCACAATGTGGGCAGACTTATTGCTAATTCAAACCCTGCCACGTTACAGGATTCTCCCAGTGCTTTAGTCTGGTGAAATGACCCGAGATCTCGCTGCCTATACAAAACCATCTGGGCATCTCTGAATGCAAGTTAATAGTTTGAAAAGCAGGGAGACCAGCCGCTATATGTTACAGGAGATACAGAGATCATGTTCCCCTGATCATTATCCTCCGCTGTGTAAAAACTGGAATCAACTTCAACTTCGTTAATCATTTCGTAATGTGTGTGCGTGTGTCTGTGTGTCTGTGTGTGAGACCTTCTCCTGCAGCATGTTCTTCCTCTGCTGCCTCATCTTCTTCACCAGCAGCGGCAGGTCGGGGATGCAGTTCCCGGCCTCCAGCTCCTGCAGTGCCGCGTACAGCAGGCAGAAGGCGCCGGTGCGCCCCACACCCGAACTGCACCCACACGACACGAGCAGAAGAGGAAGAAACCAACACTTAGAACGGGTCCATTTCCAATGTTTACCGTATGGATTAAACGTTTGAGACAGCTGATTAACAAAGGACATCCAGATGGCTGACTGGGGTGACCTTTGTTCAGGACCTGTAAGGTCCACCTCTGCACTTAATGCAATTCCCTTCTCATTGCCATGCATTTTCATGTTTGCCCTGATTAATACAGGCTAGTTATATGTATATATGATATAACTAATGTGCAAGTAACAATGCTGATTGAGGGTATAAAGCAGGGCTCTTCAATTGGCGGCCCCCGAGATATTTTGTAGTGGCTCTTGAAGTGTTATTACATATGAGCCAATCCGTATATTCGGCAGACACGTCCGTAAACAGCGGGCGGAAAAAGCGATAATGGAGGTAATGCTTCGTTATTACGCAGCGTCCGTCACCAACATGTTGACGCGCGCCAAATCCAAGTTGTTCTCCACTGTTATGTTTAATTCTAATCAGAGGCATATTATGCCAGTGTGTTGTTGGTTTTATTGTTCCATTTGTTGGTGTTGAAGTTGTTTGTCAGTTATAGCCTATGAATGTAATTCTAAATATTGAATATTGCTCACCTAAACTGAGTGATGTAATTTGCACCATATTATGCACTTTGGTTTTAGTTTTTGTTGTTTCCTGTCACTCAAATGAGTGCAATCTTAAATATCTATGATATTGCTGGTGTCTGCTTTATGTTAAAAATAGACAGAAGTGAGAATAGCAGTAGTTCATGTGTGAATTTATGGGGCAGTCTATTTTATTTTTTAGAAGGAAAAAAGTATGAGTTGTATTCAGTTACCAATTAGCTGCATTTCTGTTTTAGAAAGGGGACAGTTTGAATGTGATATTTGAATTTGAAAGTAACAATGCCTTGGGCCCATGTGTCTTAATGCATCATAATGTGCATGTTGTTCTGCATAAAAAATTGAATATATCGACTCCTATATGCTGTGTTCATTTCTTTATTTGTTACTGTGATTAGTCATATTCTCCGGCCCCTTGTTTTGCTTCAGTTTGATGAACTGGCCCCAGTCTCAAATTAATTGAATAGCCTTGGTATAAAGGTTTAAAGATCAACACATCGATGTGAACACTACAGTAATACTGTCTGGAATGTCTTTAAGCGTATACCCAAGTATACCAGGGTACCACAGTATGAGACCCTGAGTGACCCACCTGCAGTGCACTATGATGGGGGTATGGAGGGGTCTCTGGTGCTGGAAGTGACCCTGGACCTCCTGGATGAAACCCAGCAGGCTGCCCTTACTGTCTGGCGGACCCCTTGTTAGAACCCGAGAGAGAAGGACCGGATTAGACAAGATCTGACCAGTACTGTCTGGTTAGAACAACCAAGAGAATGGATTAAACCGGGTCAAACCACTGCTGTCTGGTTAGAACCACAGAAAGAAGGGCTGGTTTAGATCGGATTTAACCTGTGCTCGACGTCGCCCTAAACAGTCTTGATACTGTACAAAAACGTAGATACTGTATTTTTGCTGTGAATTTACTAGGTCTATTATCGTTATGTTGCCGTTTTTTTTGCTTTGCCATCGTATTCATGATAACTAGGGTTAGATGGTTGTAATCTCCTTGGAGATTAATAGGCACAGTTGTTACACTTAGTTGAAAACGAGAAAGTAGCATTTGTCACATCAGACAAATGGCGTCATGCAAAAGGTTTAAGGGCTGATTATGGTCCCACATTCACACAACGCAAGGTCCTACGTCCTTGCGGACCTTCCTTGCGGCCACCACAAGGGCCTGACGTGCGCCTCCCAAAAATTGTAACCTTCAGTTGAGGCGACGCAGCCGCAAGGGCTTTGATTGGTCCGCTCACTAAAACCCGACGCAGAACCATAAAGGTTCGCGACTGCGTCGAAGCGTCTGCATGGTCATTATTTTGCGTGAACGTGGGACCATAATCAGCCCTTTACACTTGAATTGATGGAAGTTGAGCAAGTAAAATGCTCATACACAACGACGGTACTAAAAAAGTATCACAGAGTTGCTGTGGGTCATAACACCCCCTCCACCCCCCCCCCCCTGCCTAGATCTCTCATCCCAAAACATTTTTCTTTTAAAAAGCTCCTAGTATTGTAATTGTAGCTGAAACACATGGAGCCGTTTTCAAAGTGCATGGCTTCATGAGGTCCCCACTCACAGCTCGGGCCAGGAGTTGTACTGCAGGTGGACGACGGTGCGCTTCAGGCTCTGGTCGCGGTACTGCAGGCTGATCATGCGCTCCACGTGGGTGGGCGTGGTCTTCTGCGTGGTCAGGGTGAGCGTGATTGGTCCCTGAGCGACCAGCTGGCCACGCTCTGTAGGGAAGTAGCGCAGGACTTTCCCCTGTGTGGGGGAAAACACCATGGATGTTCCCAGATCAGATTCAGGACATAAGGAATAACGCAATCCCCATACAGCACGTCTTACTGCCACTAACGTAGCTGTGAACGGTTTCAATCATTATCTATGTCATTATCTATTATCTATCTCTACAAAGAGGATTCTAAAACCACCTCCACAGGTAGGGCCGAAACATTTGCTATTATGTAATTTAGCAGAAGCTTTTAAACCAATCCGACATAAGGAGCAGGTAAGGGTCTTAGGGCATCTCGCTTAAAGATATTATACCACCAGGTGTGAGTGTTATTAGCTGTTACAAGCCGTTTTGAAAATCTGCCTCTTCTGACATCACAAGTGTCCTTGTGATGTCACCTAGATGTATGCTGGATAGATCAGTCTACCAGTCTATCCAGTGGACGGTAGCAAACACTGCTCATCTATCCGTCATACATCCAAGTGCACACCAAGTGCCCGCCTATGACGTCAGAAGCGGCCGATTTTCAAGACGCCTTGTGTCGGCTAATCACACTCGCACCTGGTGGTATAATAGGTCACCTTTAAAGGACACCTACAGTTTACTTTGTGGGCCTTATGGATGGAACCCAGTACCTAACCCCCCCACCCCTGTCCACACAGCCGGGCCACCCACACGGCCTCCCCTCCCCCTCACCGTCTCCAGCTCCTGGTCCGACACCAGCATGACCACCAGCGCCGCCTTCTGCTCGTACACCATGAGCCAGAAGTCGGCGGCCGTGCCGCTGAGCGGCGCCTGCGTGGCGATGAGCCGCGGGCAGAACGCAGACAGCTCCTCCACGTAGCTGGCGTTGATGTAGTCGTCCTTGCCCGAGCGCAGCACCACGCGGTTCACGTCGTAGGGCATGACGTCCTGGTGGCGGTTCTTCATGCTGTAGCAGCGGGCGATGGCGATGGACAGCTGCCGCGCGTCCTTCTCCTGCTGCTCCTGCAGCTCCTTCCAGCGGGCGTCCAGCACCGACGCGCCGCCCTCGTTCTCCGATGGCTGCTCCAGGGCGTCCACCTGCGCCCGGTAGCGCTCCAGCTGCCCGTGGAGCCGGGCGATGCGCTCGGGCGCCTGGTAGGGGTCCCCCTGGATCAGGGAGACGCCCTGGGTGTTCTTCTTGCGGCGCTCCCCGTCCTGGGGGTCCGCCTTGGTGGGCTGCAGGACGTTGGCGGGGGCCTTGGGGCCCCCCGGCAGGCTCTCGGGGCTGGAGGAGAGCAGGTCGTCCGTGTTGGAGTTCTGCCGCTGGAAGAGCGAGGTGGAGCTGGTGGGCGAGAGGACGGTGGGCGAGGGTGACGGCGGGGGCACGGCTCCCCCGGTGGTGGGGGCCGGGGAGGGTCTCTGCTGGGGGGTCAGTCCCAGAGAGGAGGGGGCCGGGGAGGGCGACGGGGAGGGGGAAGGCGAAGGGGCCGGGGGAATGCTATTGGGCGTGAGGGCGACAGGCAGACCCCCCCCTGGCGAGGGCTGGATCATGTGCTGGGCGGGGGGGATCTGGGCACCGTGCGGGGCCATCATACCGCCCGGCTGGGGGGCCCCCGGGGGGGCGTTGGCCCCTGGGCCCGGAGTGTAGACGGCGGGAGCGGGGTGGGCCTGGAGGTGCTGTGGGTGCAGAGGCTGCGGGGCCAGAGGCTGCTGCGGCATCATCGGAGGCCCCCCTGGGTAGCACACGGGCCCCATGTGGGGCGGCTGACCGGGCATCCCCATGGGCTGCTGGGGCATGTGTGGCATGGGCAGCTGCCCAGGCAGGGGCTGCTGCTGCTGCTGCTGCTGGGACTGTTGCTGGGGCTGCTGCATGGGTAGAGAAGTAGGAGGCATGGGTCCGCCGGGCATCTGTTGGTGGAGAGCAGCGGGCATCTGAGGCCTGGGACCGGGGGGCATGTGCATCTGCTGATGGGGGTGCGGGTGGGGGACCATTTGCTGCGGAGCACCCGGGTGCCCTGGGATTTGCTTTGGCTGCTGTGCCATCATGTGATGCGGGGGCAAGCCGGGGGGAATGTGCTGGTTGCCGGGCAGGATGTAAGGCTGAGATCCGGCCGGCGGCAGCTGAGACGCGGGCAGCATTTGCGGGTGCATGTTGTGAGGAGGCATGGGGCCGGGCATCATCTGCGGATGCTGCTGGGGCAGATACCCCTGTGTGGGCTGATAGCCTTGGGGCATTGGGGGGCCGTGCTGGGGCTGATGGTGGGGTGGGTGCTGGGGTGGGTGCTGGTGTTGGGGCTGGGGTGGGTGCTGATGCTGCGGCTGATGCTGATGCTGTGGCTGGTGCTGAGGCGGGTGCTGAGGCTGGGTCATGTAGCCTTTATGTGGGTGTGGCTGCCCGGGGAAGACCTGTGGGTACTGGGGAGGCAGGCCTGGCCTCTGTTGTGGAGGCATGTATCCGTGCGGGTAGGCCTGCTGGGGCCCCGGCATTGCTGTGGGGCCGGCAGGGCCGTACCCCTGGGGCATCTGCTGCCTGGGAGGCTGGGGGAACTGCTGGGGTGGGGGTCCCTGCATGGGCATCCCCGGCTGGGGCACGAACTGAGGGTACTGTCCCATCTGGGGCGGAGGTGGCGCCGGGTACCCGCTAGGGGCCGCCGGGGGCCGGGGGTAGTGCTGGTTGGGGGCGTAGCTCGGGATGGGTGTCTGGACGCTGTCCACGGTGGTGGTGGCGGGACGGACCGGGGTGGGCGCCACCGGTCCAGGGTGGGGGGCCTGCGGAGGGGGAGGGCCGTACCCGGACACGGCTGCGTGTCCGGGGATCTGAGGCGGGCCTTGGCCGTGCATCTGGGGGTGGGGTCCTCCCGGGCCGGGGTACTGAGCCATGCGGGCCAGGAGTTCCGGCGGGGGCAGGTTGGCGGGGAAGCGGTGGGGGGCGTGGTGAGCCGCGCCCACGGCGCCGGCCCAGGGCAGGGAGCCGCCGCCGGGGGGCAGGTAGGCCTCGGGGCCCACCGAGGAGGGGTGGGACGGGACGTCCGGGGGCATGCTGCGCAGCTCCTCGGGCAGGTCGCCCCCCAAGGCCAGGATGGCGGCGCTGAGCTGGGCCAGCTCGGGGTCGTCCAGGCTGGAGCAGGCCGAGTCGCTGTCCGAGTTCTTGGCCTTCAGGGTGGGCTTGGCCGCGGTGGGCCGGGCCGGAGGCTTCTTCAAGGCCTCCCTGAGGAGAAGGACACGACCAGACGGCAAAGTTGATCAAACACACTCCCAACGGTGGAACGGGTTAAAGGTCCCGTGACATGCCACCAGGTGTGAGTGGGATTAGCCGTTAACAAGCCGTTTTGAAAATACTGTCTCTTATGACATCACAGGTGGGCGTGTCCACCTAGATGTGTGCTGGATAGATCAGTCTACCAGCCTACCCGGCGGGCCGTAGCAAACGTTGCTCATCTATCCCTCACTAGCCGTGGACACGCCCATGTGTGATGTCATGAGAGGCAGATTGTCAAAAACGGCTCGTAACGGCATGGATAGACTTTAAAGGTCCCGTGACGCCAGGTGTGGTGTGATTAGTCACACCACACCTGGCGTCACGGGACCTTTAAAGTCTATCCATGGTGAAGTCCGACACAACCGAACAAACCCCCAACAAACCCCCCCCCCCCCCAAGCCCTGCATGGGGGTCCCCTTACCGGTCCAGCGCGCCCTTCCTCTGCTCGGCCCGGCTCTGGCACAGGCTCCGGGCCCGCTCCAGCAGCCGCGAGGCCTTGGCCTCCAGGTCGTCATAGAACTCCTTCCCCTCCTGGGACTTCTTCATCAGGTCCTCGTAGGCCTCGTAGGACGCCACCAGCGTCTGCACCGTGGCGTTCCACTGCTGCTCCGTGTGGGCCAGGCCCTTGCGGACCGTGGCGTACTGCACGTTGGCCTCCGTCAGCGCCTTCAGGATGTTGTCCTGGGCCGCCAGGTTCTGCTCGATGTACACCTTCACCTGCTCGTACTTCTTCAGCTGCTCCTCGAACACCCGCTGCGGAGACAGGGGAAGGGGAAGGGGAAGGTTCAGGAGATGAGGGACCAGAGGAAAAGTGTGTGAGTGTGCGTGCGTGCACGTGTGTGTGTGTGTGTGTGTGTCTGAGAGTGTGTGTCAGTGTGCCTGAGTGAGCGTGAGTGTACCTTCATGTCGGCCCTGTCCGTGGTGACAAGGGAGGAAGTGATGTCATCTTGCTGGATGAGGTCGCGCAGCTGTTTCTCCAGCGAGCTCCTCTGGTCCCTCATCTCCTGAACCTTCCCCAGGATACGCTTCATACACTGGAGCCCCGCCACCTCCTCTGCACACACACGACATGCATAGGGTCACAGAGATATACACCGAATTGCAGACATATGCACAGATATACATGATGGACATACAAGTGTGTGTCAGACCTACTGGCCCAACTTAAAACTAAATACTTTTGTTACTTGACAAGTTGAATCCATTGTTCAAACAAATAGTACTGGCCATAAGCAACCTGCATACTCTCTTAAACATAAATATATATATACATATAGATAAACAGACAGATACAGCTGCTATACAGATATAGCTAACTCCACATACACACATGCATGTTATGCACACGCACACGCACGCAGGCACACACACACACACACACACACACACACACATGCACACACGCACGCACGCATGCACGCACGCACGCATGCACGCACGCACGCACACGCGTGCCAGCCCACCCTCGTTGAGCTGGGGCCGGGGCAGGGCGTCCCTCAGGCTGTCCAGGGGCCCCCCCAGCAGACGGAGGTTGCTGATGTGGAGGTTCATGGCTCGGTGGAGCTCCGTGTTGGTGAAGCTGGCCTTCTCGTGGGCCTCGGCGTACTTCTCCAGGTCCCGGCGGATCTCGGTCAGCGCCTGGGCCTGGGCGGCGGGGTGGACCTCGGGGGCCTCCTGCAGAGCCTGCAGGCCGGCCTGGTCCTCCTCCAGGACGTCCCGGATCTCCCGGAGCGAGGCCTCGACGTCGGTGAACACCCCCGACAACACTGCGCACACGCGGGAGAGAAGGTCAATTGACACGTGTGTGCAATTTGAATGCAGGCTTATTTTTTATTGTGTATTTCGAATGCATGCATTGCATATTTACTGTGTGTGTGCGAGTGAGTGTGTGTGCGTGTGTGTGTGTGTGTGTGTGTGTGTGTGTGTGTGTGTGTGTCCCCTTCCCCACTGACCCTGCATGGACTGCACCAGGCTCTTGACGGTGTCGGGCCGGACGCTGAGCGCGGCACACTTCTCCATGAGGACGGGGGGCAGGTGGCTGTACAGCTCCAGGTTGTCCACAGACTCAAGCTCCAAGCCCAGGGAGTCCATGAACTGCCTGCGTCCACAACACACACACACACACACATGGAGGTAGAAGTCAGCCACTGCCCTCCTGGTCTACTACATAGTCCTAGTCTCCTGGTCCTGTTTGAATACTATGTTTCCTTCTGGACCAGACCACTCTGCATCAGTTTGGTTTTAAAGACAAAAGTAGAATTCTAAGCAAATATGCATTTCATCTAGTCTTACATTCACAAAACTTAAATGTAATAATTTAAATTATTTTTAAATAAATAATTTATATATATATATATATATATATATTATAATCTCTTGAATGCAAAACATGTTTGCAAATCCACAACTGGTTGGACTAGTACAGAGCGGGAACCACTCAAACAAGCTACCTTCCATACATTACTGCAAGCCAGTGCTTGTAAGCCAGCCATTGAAGCGTAAGAAACAGAAGACGGACAGCGATGGAAAGCGGTGTAGAAGGGAAATACGTACTCCAGAGTGTCGTTCCTGCTCTCTATCTTGGTCATGATGTCTCGCAGAAGCTTGGCCTTCTCCTCACTGCAAATAACACAAATTATTTTAACATGATACCAGTATTAACATAATCTATGACACTTTAACCTTATTCTATGTGGATTCCACCAGCCTGGTTCTACCTTGCCTGTGTGCTCCTCCAGTAGGTGTAGGTATAAGCTATTTGCAAATTACTTGTCAGAACTGAATAATCTGTGGCACAGCTATGCAGTTTGATGGCATACTGGTTCTGTTTCCCACGGCCCACCTGTAGAGGGAGGAGGCCTCGTGGGCCGCCATGGGCACCAGCTTGGCGAACAGGTCAGGTCCGGTCACGCTGGGATCGGTGGGGTTGACCGGCAGGGCTTTCACCAGCGGGGCGCCTGGGAGAGAGAGGAGGTGGGGCTGCGCCTTAACGGGGGCCGCTCACAAGCGAACGCCGTTCAGGCTGAGCAGACATCGGTGGGCTCGTCGAACAATCAGATTCCCATACCTTTGACGGACGCCAGGGTTTCCAAAGACGGAACCGTTTCATGGTAGATGAAGTCGTTGTCTTTCTTAGCAGAGTTGAATCTGTGTGTAGAAAAAAACACATGAAAAACGAATAAATAAAAGATATGAATGGGTGGTTATCTTTGGCCTTTAACTTTAATTACGAAATACACACAACTAACACTTAAGCATGAATTTCTTACTTTCCACCGATAACATCCATGGTGAATCTCAAGGCGTCTTGCACACTATCTGGTTGACCCTGGTCCAGACAACAGAAAACACATCCCCACACATGTCAGGCTACTGTGGTATTAACCAGGGGTCCCACCAAGGAAGGGAGAAGAGACTGCTCTGTTGTGACTTTACCTTGGCCAGCTTGGTGGCTTCATTCAGTTTGTCCAATGAACTCTGCAGGTAGGCCAGCTGAAGGAAATTACATCACAGTGAGTGAGGGAGTGGATTTAATGATGGGATGATATGACCGACAGACCAGTGAGAGCAATGGAAGGAAAAGATAAACTAACAGTCCATGTAATCCAGATCACATTAAGAAATAGGGTCGGGTATATTTAATTTAGGCCTACCCTCTCTCCATACTTCTGCTGTTCCTCCGCTTGTTTTCCCATGTGGAACTGTGGAGAGAAGAAATACAGTAGAAATGTAAAAAAAAATTCACCATGGGAGTGCATGGATGCATATTTGCATTTGCTCTCTCTCTGTGCCTGCCTTTACGCCTGTCCGTCCCCCGTCCGTCCGTCCTTCCGTCTGTCTCTCTCTTTCTCTCTGTGTGTCCATCCGTTCCCCTACCTGTCTCTCCCTCACCATCTCTCCTGCCATCTGGCCCTCTCCTCATCTCCCTCCTCGTCTCCCTACCCCCTCTGTGACTCACGTGCGCGATGGAAGCGAAGTAGTAGATCTTCATCTGGACCAGTTTCTTCCAGTCCTTTTGGATCTTCCCCAGCATGGAGGCCGTCTCAGAGTTCTCCAGCGCCCGGCACGCCTCCTTATAGTAGTCCACCACCTGGCCCCCGGGGGTAGGGAGGGAGAGGAGGAGAGAGAGAATATACCATCACAAAACATTGTTGAACAAGTTGAAAGACACCTGCAGTAATTGATGATGGGTTTTTGGTGGTTGTTATGCCAATAGCAGTTGCAATACCGGTGGTAAGCGACAGGTCCAAGAGTTACCTGAGCACTGATGCGCGCCACCAGAAAGCTCTTCCTGTTGTCCAACATGGACTTCTCCAGGAGACATTCCTGGGCCTGGCCCTTTAGAGAAAGAGTAAACACATTTGAATAACCTGTGTGTGTGTATATGCAAATGTGTATGCGTGTGCATATGTGTGTGTGTCATACCAGCATCAGGTTGATGTTGAGGTTAAGGATCTGGTGACTCATGTCCACGCTGAAGTTGTGATTGAAATGGTCCCTCAGGTAGGAGAAGGCCCCCGCTGAGCACTGGAAGTGAGTGCACGACACCTTCATCCCCTGAGCACACACACACACACACACACACACACACACACACACACACACACACACACACACACACACACACACACACACACACACACACACACACACACACACACACACACACACACACACACACACATTAGTTGCTGGTTTGTTAAACTGAACCATCTGGTAAGACATCCTAATCCTGTTTTGATAGGGGCAGGCACTTCCAAAAACTACTTTGCAGGTGATTGGATGACCCATCTGTAAAAAATATAATTTATTAAGAAAAATAACGATCATAGGAACAAGATCGGTGGAGCTCCTTACCTCCTCAGACACCCTGTTGTCCATGGCTCCCAACATGGAGTGCAGGGCCCCTATGGAGAACCAGGACACAACCTAGTTAGTCTGGAACATCCTCATACATAATACCTGCAACATGATGAATCAATATCAACCCAGTGGTGATTGGGATTAATTACGGTGTGTGTAAGTGTTTGACACCGTAATAGTCACATTGTGACTATGAGAAAGTAAGACATTGGGTTTGTTTAAGATGATTGTTCAGCAAATCTTTAGCAGCAAAGGAAATACAAAAGTCAGTGGATAGTGTATAGATAATGCTCGCCTAAAATATGATAGAAATGTAATTTGCTTTTTTATCATTTGGGACGTAGCTCTAATCTGTTAATACAGGTAACTGAGCTAGCCAGGAGATAACCACTGGTGCTGACTCACCCGGGCCTGGTGTCATAACAGCTGACTGAGCCAGCAGACAGTGACTCACCCAGGTTGTAAAGGATGCAGGCCTGCTCGTAGCTGATGTCCTCGTGGGTGACCGTCTTCCCAGAAAATATCTCTGTCCTGAAAGAGGAGGGAACATTTGCATTTTTTTTAATCTTGTTGAGAGTGAGTGAGTGAATGAGTGAATGAGTGAGTGTGTGTGTGTGTGCCCACCATGATATGGGCACGGCAGCTTCCTGTCCGGGCGCCAGGGGGACCCTGCTCTGGAGGTAATGCAGCTGTCCAAAGTACTTCCTCAGGGTACTGCAGCCCTCAAAGTCCCTGGTTACGTTCACAGCACTCTGGAGGACACGCACATCACATACACAGGGTGTAAATTAGGGGATGCTCCTGTGACCCTGTGACAGATGTAAGTCAACAGCCTACTCATGTCTTGAATAAGACACAAGACAAGTCCATCCACTGGGTATATACTATCCATCACCAACCTGCCGCAGGGTCTCCAGTTTCTTCAGCTGCTCGTTGTAGTTGTCTGGGTTCTCCCCATAGTTCTTCAGGATGAACTGAGGGGTAGGAGAGAGAGATTGAGCCAGAAGGAAGCAATGGGTAAGATTGAGCCAGAAGGAATAAGTGGGTAACCAATAGGTCATTGCTTCCTGTAACAGGCATGGGAAGGTCGGCCAACAGGCAGATCCTGCATAACCAATAAAGTAATCAGCTAACCCAGGTGAACTGTTCTCCCCTGGATGTTCGTTGATCTCTCATTAACACAGATCAGAACCGACTGATCTACGACCGTTACCGAGAAGTTTTACTTGACCAGTAATGTTTAGTCTTCAATCAGAATTTCTCTCCTGTTTACATAAATAAATGATTTTTGTAGTATTCTAGATTATTTATTGAGAAGATGTATTGAAATATGTTATTGAATTATATTATGTGTTAACTACAGTATATGAATCTACAAACTGCATTAGTTTCCCATTTCCACATTGATTTTGATGAAGCGTGAAAGCATATGATCCGAGCATGTCCCCTCCCTAGCCTCAGAATGACCCTGGAAGCTTTCAACCTTAGTTATTCTTTAATCAAGGTACCTTTTGCTGCAGTCCCATGACCTACACAATGCAAATTTAATTCCTGCCCTTCAACCTTCATGATTCTTATTTTTTACACATCCTTCAATTATGATGTTGGTTTCAGTCTTTCTATGACAAGATACTGGGTTATGCTGCCTTGTGGAGTTTGCATGGTGTTTTCTTTCAACAAAGGTTATCTAAAAGCGAACAGCTAGCCAGAGTGACATTACAGCTGGAATTAAGTTACAGATAAGATAAATGAGCCCAAGGTTAGTATGTTAACAATGCAGGTTCTATCCAAGGGCTGCTCCTTGTCCCACCTGTGGGGCAGGAAGTAATCCCATAATGCACTGCAAGGGCCTGATCAGCGGCTAGGCTATCATTAGCAGAGAGGGGGGGGGGAATCCGAACATCAGTACAAGAGAGAATTTCCTACCCTCTTCACTCATAAAGTTCCTTCCTTCCTTCTATATACGCTCTTTAAATACTGTCTCCCTGCCATGAATAAATTCCCACATCAAATTGGATGAAATAAACACCAACATCAAAACAGGTCTGACCCCATATTTTAAAGATGTTCAGTGAACTGTAACTAAAATCTGTAGATGTTTTTGCCAATAAACAAATATATTTGAATGTTAGTTATATGGTGGTAGGCCTAGGGCTTGCTTCTGGCATCTTCACAGATTTAAGAGGCCCAGATAATATCTTCAATATCTTTGAAGAAAGGGTTCCACAACAAAAATGTAATATATATATATATATATATATATATATATATATATATATATATATATATATATATAGACATGAATAGAGAACCCATAATAGGAAATAGTTTGAATAGTCTGAATCACTGTCGTCATCCCGGTTGATAGCCCAGAGTCACAGACCTTGTATTGAAACATTGTTAAGAAAAATAGAACGACTAAGAAAGGATCTAGAAACAAGACATTTCAAAGAAGGGGGAGTTGTTATTTCTGCCATACAGCACACAAAACATTCATTTGGTTCCTGAGTTGAGTATGTGAAATGTGCATCACCATTCGTGACGGGCAATGACTCAATGGTCAGTCAATGCGCAGTTGTGTTACCAACCGTTGATACTAGTAGATTTCTGGGCTTTCATTGTCAAAGACTGTGCAGTACTATATACAAATCTCGGAGGAGTAGTCTTTATTACAACTACGCTTTGAAATGTCATGTTAGCAAACAAAGGCGGTGGCTGAGGAGGGTGTCAAGAACGTAACCCCCATACAACAGTCAACAACACAACAACACACAGATTCTTCATCACGAAATGGGTCTGTTTGTGGGTGAAATCAGCCAGTGTTGTCATGCAGACATTCATCATAGTTATGCAGTCGATCACTCGGATCGGTACGTTGTCGGGGTCCTGTTGCTTCCCTCTCAGCCCAGCTCACCTGCCTGACCGCGGGGCTGAACGGGAACTCCCCAGCCTCCTTCAGATCCAGCCAGATCATCGGCATGCGTGGGACCGCTTCCATCGCGGCCTATTTAAATCTCACCGCAATATAGGTGGTTGAGGTCGAACAATCCCCTGTGTATGTTTTTTATGTGTTCACGGTTTTTCGTGTAGAATTCCCAAACAACTGTGTCATGTATCCCTGAACACTTCGACAGGAAGCGAACTGGGACGTGACGAAACGAAACCTTTGTCGACCCTTTGGATTGTGGGAAATGTAGTTCCTTGCGTCTTTTGAGCCTTTTGAGTCAATACGTTATGTGGTATAGCCTACATTCATAATCAGTGTTTGTTTACGTTCACTAGCAACGTCTCTATAAATATGAAAGATATGTTTAAAACAGATGCTACAGCAATATATTACAAGTCTATTTGTCTGTCTTTTGTTTTGTCCGTCTTCGTTTTACTATTAACGCATTTCACTTGTCCACATGAATATTGGGCATAGTATTATTCTATGGTTTATAGATTTATATTACTGAACTATTCCCTGCCACATATTTTCCATCCCGCCCAATGAGTCTGCGCACTAGCCGCAGCCGCCATATTGGACCCAGAAATAATAAAAACAAATGAATTTTCTGCTTAGCAAGGATAGTTGCTAAAGTATACATATCAAACACCAATTAATATCACCAGATCCTGAAAACCACCCTTCGACTTCACGTATCTTGAGGCAAGTATAACTTTGGGTTAACTTATTCCAGAGACAGGCAAGTGCATGATTAAAGGAAGATCAGAAGCTGAAGCTAATGTTAACTTAAAGAATACCTCAGCTACGTTATTCGCAAGCAATCCAACGTCAGTGAGCGTTCACTGCTTTATATAATAATTATCGGTATACATAGAAACGTGTTTTCCGACCAAACGTTCGTTGGATATGATATTTATTAATACAACTCAGCAGAGCCTTCCTCTTCTAACAGAGACAGCCCAGTAACGTTAGCGGATGTGGAAATAGCAAGTACCACTCGTTTGCTTTCCGCAACTTCCACCGGAACAAAGCTAAAGGATTTATCGATATCGTATTTGTCTCAGGTGGAGGCTATTTACACGCATCCTGTGTTGGTTTTACAGAACTTATTAAAATGCAACAACTTTGCTTAGAACACTAGTTTTAGGTATAGGCCCCGCGAAAGCAACGGCATAATATGCTTGCCGTGAAATGCATTGAAAGCTATGATAAAATGAAACTAAAATGTTAAATTAAATTATATGTCTCATCAGTTTGAAATGATTTTCAATGCGTATGTATTTATATTGATTAGGAACCATATCTACAATAACGTTATACTATATTATGAATACATTCACAAATACACGCCGCAGTACTACGAACCCATTGTTATTATGCATTCATTAACGAAACGAGACTGTCACGGAGACTATGAGTTATAACTACAATTGTGTTGAATAACTTGCATTAAGATATTTTTGATTCCACAATTGCTAATGCATTTTGCAAATCCTGCATTGTATTATCTTTCTTAAAACCTGTCCTGTAATACTTTATTGCGCTTAAATGTATTTGTTCAAGGTAGCCTACATCCAATAAATGGAATATCCCACTTAAGCTAGTATCCCCTAAATAACCTATTCATGTTATCAGATCATGTTATATACGCATACAATTTACCAACTTATAATATGTAATATCTAGACATCTAAGAAAGATAATAGGCTAAACGTTTCAATGTAATGGAATTGCTGAACTGCTAGATTTTACTTACTGGGAAACATATTATGAAACCGTTTCACGCATTTTTCTTCTAATTATTTCCGTTGAATGAGCGCAATAAAGGATTAAGAATGTATGTTAATTAGTAAACGGTTATGGCCTGTTGTGACTCTCTTTTAGCAGCAGATGTCGCTGGTATACCTTGGCAAGCGGTTGCTGGAGGCTGCGAGGGTCGGTCAGGATGATGACGTCAGAATATTGATGGCCAATGGGGCTCCATTCACAACCGATTGGGTGAGGTTACCAGTTGTGAATGTGAGATTACCTGTGGCAATTTCTGGAATATCTCTCAAGCATTCAAAATATTGACTGCTGACAAACATGGTTCTTGTAGCAAAACAATTAATAGACCTGAATCACATTCTTAGCCTAACACAATGCTAACAACACATGCCTGTGTAACAATGTGCAAATATAAAATCATTTCTGGTTGAAACTAAAGTGCTTTTCAAAAGTTTACGAAAACGAGAGGAACTGAATAAATGTATTCAGTGTTGATGTCAAATAATACAATTCAAAATGAATGATTGCCATAGATTGTTGAAAAAAATTATTATATGAGGTTACACTGGTATAAAACAATCAAAAATTGACAAGTAAATATTGTAGGCACCTGTAGAGAAGCAAGCAATGGCAAGTCAAATTTAATTAAGGGCCGTAGACCTTCACAGAAGTGATTGCATGCAATTTTTGGAAATACATTTTTTTTCCAAGATTGGAAACAAACATGGATGTGTCATTTATTATATTTCCTGCTGGAAAATGTATGATGGTTTCATCCTCTAAAAAAGAATGTGGAGGAGAACAGTCATTGTTACATCTGTTGTTTTGGCCCAAAGGCTATAGCCCCACCTCTACAGGGATCAAAACTGCAAACATGGTTATCTTTGTACCTGAGCAAGGCCAACTGGTTCCTTTTACTGTTTCAACCATATGCTATGTATAAGGGCGGTTTCTTGTTGCGTTTTGGGGCTTGAATGAACATCCTTTTGGATGCTCTGTATGAAATAACATCCATTAGTTTCAGGGAAATCACTCAGGTCATCAGATACTGATCGACTGAACCCAACAACTGTGGGAACAACTGACTTTAAATCATTCATAGTATTCTGGTTCATTAAAAGATTACCTTACCTAAAAAAACTTTTTAATTTCTATTTTGACAAAGCATATGAATAAAATAACAGGGCGTAACAAAACACTATTCTCAAACTTAATTGAGTTGATTTGGACTCATATAATACACTATTAAATAATAAAGGAAGTATAAAAAATATATAATCATGAAATTAAGTAAAATCCTTCACTATCAAACACAACTCTAGAGGGTAGTCATTTTATCTCTCCTTCTCCAACTGTCATTTTAAGCTGGGAACGTCACCACTGCACCTGGCAGCTCAGTACGGCCACCACTCCACCGCTGAGGTGCTGCTCCGTGCGGGCGTCAGCAGGGACGCCCGTACCAAGGTGGACAGGACCCCTCTCCATATGGCAGCAACCGAGGGACACTCCAGTATAGTGGAGCTGCTGGTCAGGGTAAGAGTGGAGTCGAGTGTGTGTGTGTGTGCGTGGTCCTAATGTTCACTCACAACTAGGTAGCAGATGATGATGTGGCAGTCACTTTTATCCAACTTGCAGTGTATTTTCAGTGTATATCCAACTTGCAGTGAGTATTTCTGCATTCATGTCATTGATGACTGGCAGGGGCTGGGCATCTCCCTCAGAGACGCCTTCTAGAGGGTACATCTGCGGGGCATTGGGTTTTTTCACCCAGAACCATTTGTCCCTTGCCCTCTCCATGCCAGTTATGAAACCAAAAAGCTGATCGTCCCTCGTCTGTTCTCCTCCTGGCCTCCGGGGGGCCACCATACCGCTGGTCCACCCCCCTGTCTTGCTTTTGCAGAGCGGTGCGGACATCAACGCCAAAGACATGCTGAAGATGACGGCGCTGCACTGGGCGGCGCAGAACGGGCACCGCCGCGCGGCCGAGCTGCTCCTGCAGCACGGTGCCGACGTCCACTCGCTCAGCAAGTTTGACAAGACGCCGTTCGACATCGCCATGGATACCAGCAACACAGAGCTGATGATCCTGCTACAGGTGTGGTGGTTGGGGGGGTTGGGGTGGGGTGTGAGTTCGAGAAACTGCAAGCCGTGCGTGAAAAATACGGGGTGGAAGGGTGAGAGACAGGGAGGGAGAGAGAGAAAGGGTGGGCGAGGAGGGAGAGTGGATGGGGGTGAGGCAGAGAAAAAAAAGGACAGTGGAGAGGCGGGTGGGAGGGCGAGAGAGACTGACAGCTCAGCAGAGGGGAGAGGGAGACGGAGAACGGCCAAGAGCGATTAGGTAAAAGCAGTATAGAACAGAGAAAAAGAGCCTAGACAGGCAGACAAGCAAGCAGACAAGAGAGCAGGTGGGATATAAATAGATGGACAGAGTTAAACGACAAGAGGAAAAAAGGGATATGAAGAGACAGACACTGGGATCAGACAAAGAGAGAGAGGAGGGAGTAAGGGGAGGAGAAAGAAAGAAAGACAGCGGGAAACATAGAAGTGGAGGGCAGTCACAGGAAGAAAGGCTGGCACTACAGCCCTTATAACAGAGAGAGAGAGAGAGAGAGAGAGACAGAGAGACCTTCACCCACTAAGCCAAAGTCCTTGTTGTGGAAAATCAGCATGGCCATTTGAACATGAGTTAAACATGAATTCTTCTTCTGGAGAAAGCGTGGGAGAGTAGGTGAGAAAGAGAGGGGAACAAAGCAAACGCAAGAGAGAGAAATACTGTGAAAGCGAGGGAGAATGAGTCTGGGAGTTAATGGCGGGGAAATAAAGAAACTTGAAGGTGCGAGGGAGCGTGTCGGTAAGCGTTGGTGTGTGCGTGTCCCCACAGCCTCACTTGATTTAAAAATGTGTTTGATGTTCCAAAGTGTTACCCCCCGCCATCACCAAGGACCCTACCCACACCCCACACACACACCCCCCCCCCCCACAGTCACCCCACACATCATCAACACCCACCCACACCCCCGCAAACGGCCTAGCAGTGTTGCCATGGTTTCCTGAGAAGAATCTGTGTGAGAGAGGCAGCCATGTTGCAATACGTCTGCTAATTGTCCAACGCAAAATCCCCTTTTAGACTTCATGAAAGAGTGCTTTAATAAACAATATATATACAGTGTATATATATATATATATATATATATATATATACATATCTACGTATAGAAAAGTATATATAAAATACATTTGTCATTCATTTAGGTGATAAAATGAGTAATTGTAGAATGGGCTGGATAATATTTTACTATTATTAATAATTCATATTTTAATTGTAATATTGATGTGTGTGTGTGTGTGTGTGTGTGTGCGCGCGTGCAGGACGGCATGCAGAACCAAGTCAATATGAACTCAGAGTCTCAGATCGTCATCCCTGCTGGTGGGATGGTCAACCTGTCAGACCTGGTACACAATGCCTCCACAGGTAGTCCTCTCTCTCTCCCGTTCTCTGTTTATCTCGCCCTGCCACTAGCACATATAGTCCTCTCCCGCTCATTCTCCCCCTATCTCTCTCTTCCACTAGCACATTTAGTCCTCTGGCTCATTCGCCCTCTATCACTCGACTACAGCCCATATATTCCTCTTTCTCCCAGTCTCTCCCTATCTCTCTCTACCACTGGCACAGGTAGTCCTTTCTCTTATTCTCCCTCTTTCTCTCGCAACCACTAGCACATATAGTCCTCACTCCCTCCCATTCCCCCTCTATCCTTCACCACTGCCACAGGTAGTCATCTCTTTCATTCTCCCTATATCTCTCTTTACCGCACGTAGTCCTCTCTCTCTCCCATTCTCCCTCTCTCTCTCTACCACCACTAGCACATGTGTTCCTCTCCCTCTCTCCCAGTCTCCCTCTACCCCTCTATTTTGACCTGCCTTCAGCAAGTTGCTCTGACTTGCTTGATACCGTTAGTAGTAGTCACAAAATACGGCTGCCAGGCTGTTAACAAAAACAAGCCGTATTACCCCAATCTCTCTCTCTCTCTCTCTCTCTCTCTCTCTCTCTCTCTCTCTCTCTCTCTCTCTCTCTCTCTCTCTCTCTCTCTCTCTCTCTCTCTCTCTCTCTCTCTCTCTCTCTCTCTCTCTCTCTCTCTCTCTCTCTCTCTCTCTCTCTCTCTCTCTCTCTCTCTCTGTGTGTGTGTGTGGCGTTTAATAGTGAATGTGGACGATCCTACAGCGATTTCCCCCTCACCAAGGTTTTGCCCACAGGCAAGTCCGAGGATACCCTAGCTGCGGAGGTGGTGGACTCGGCCATCCAGCATGTGGTGGGAGACGGGGGTCAGAGAGTCATCACCATAGTAACGGACCAGCACGGCAACCTGCAGCCAGCAGGCCTCAGCCAGCAGTTCTTTGTCACCATGCAGGGGCAACAGAGTTAGTATTCAATGCACTTGTTGTTCCGTTTAAATGGCCCCCATTTTACCACGTGGTGTGATGTTGATGAAACCTTTCTCTGGTAATGTCTCATCAACATCTGGTGCTATAGTAGATCCCTTTGACACAATAAAAGCCCTGCATATGGCTGATTATATATTGGTTTAACCTACTTTTTTGTATATTTCAATATTATAATTTTTTTATTTTAAGTCAATTTTTTTGGGTTTTTGCTTGAGTAAATATTTTTTGTTTTTTGTATGTTGTTCATATGGTTTGAATGTGACCAATCTGTGCTGTTTTCTGTCCCCGCCCAGTGGTGGCTGTGCCAGCCAGTGCCATCACAGAGGAGGTGGTGGAGGAGGAGTTTCAACAGGCCCCACCCCCACGCAAAAGAAAGGCAGATCCCTCCAGCAATCAAAGCAGCCTTAAAGAAAAGGTAAGCAAACAAGGAGGGACTATTACACAAATGAGTTGTATTATTCTGTGTTCGGAGAATCTCTGTCTCAATCCATCAAGTATATTGAGGGTTAGCAACAATTTTGATTCCATTTCCTTTTTGGGTCCTGCTACACAGCATCCGTTCTCCGTGTGCTTTTGGCTTATGTGTGTGGATGTGGCGGTGTGTTGATGCGGCGGTGGTGTTGTTGATGGTGTTCAGGGTATTGCTAATGTCAACGGTGTTGGTTAACCTTCCAGAAGAGCGTGGACGGCAGCCGGGAGCAGCTCCAGCGCCAGCTCCACGAGGCCAACAGGAAGGCCCAGGAGTACCGCGAGCAGCTCCAACAGAAGGAGAGGGAAGCGGAGCAGTACCGCCTGCGTCTGGAGCAGGCCATAGCCAGCAGCTCCGCCAACGTCGCCAACCACGAGCATGACCACAGCAGCCACCACGAGGACGACGGTGCTGGCGAATTTGTTACCGTGGAAACGGTCGCCGTAGTCACCGGCGGTGAAGAGGAACTGATCGAGGAGGAGGAGGAGAGGGAGGAGGTGGTGGTGCAGCTGGAGGTGTCGGAGGGTGCCATGGGGAAGGAGGAGGACGCGGTAGTGGAGGAGGTGATGGTGAAAGAAGAAGAGGATGACGGGGTGACGGTTGAAGGAGGAGGAGAGGAGGAGGAGGAGGAGGCGACAGTGATGGTGGAGGAGGAGGTGGAAGAGGAAGAGGCGGTGGAGGAGGTGGAGAGTGTCGGCCATGGTGGAGAGGACAGTATACAGGAGAGAGGTCAGCAGGAGGTGGAGGTCGAGGTGGAGGAGTCCTCGGCCACGCCCCCTAAGCGAGGCCGCGGGCGTGGCCGAGGGAGTGGCCGAGGGAGTGGGAGTGGGAGAGGGAGTGGAAGGGGGAGAGGGAGGGGGAGTCCAAGAGGGAGGGGGAGGGCGAGAGGCAGAGGCAGAGGTAGAAGCAGGCGATAGACACCAGGTGTTTTAGAGTCCCATTTTTTAAAAACCCTGATTGTTCCCTCCATTTTACAAGTTGTACATTCTTTTATATTATGAAATGTGAACATATTTTCAGGGTGTGTTGATGAAGAAGGATGGTGCTTTGTGAGAACAGTTGGCAGCACAGACATCCCCAGGTTCTGCGCCACAGATGTCCTCTCATCAAGAACAGTTGAACAGAGTTTGGGCTCAATGTATTAGCTGGGTAGCTTACCTGTCGAGCTGGCTGGTGTCTGAGTCAAGATGCGTGGTAAATCCCCACTGTGGTCCACAGTCAGAAAATCCCCCCCTTTTAAACATTTACGGTGAGAATCAGCTTCACCTAAAAGCTGGTAAAACATGCACATCTTCAGTGTTAAGTGCAAGCTAATAACCAGTTAAACGTACATTAATTGTCACTGACCTCAGCCACTCTCTTCCTGCCCAATGCAATTAACTCAAGCGATTGGTGTAACCTTTGGGTGACCAGCAGCCAATCATGTGCGAGCATTGCGTTATGTTCTGCATACTGTTGACATTTCCTTGACTCAATAATATGTGTTCTTCCAGTCGACATCACAGCTAAGTGGTCGCTCTTTTGGTGTGGAAGTATATAAATGCTTAATAGCTTTCCTGACCTTTGAGTAATAACTAGAAAGAAGTTAGTTTCGGGCAGAAGGAAGAAATGCAGAGAGTTTAATACTGCTTTGATATCAAACTGCAACCAGCTCCCTTTGTTCCTTACTTTGTTTGTTTTTGTACAAATTATGTACATTTAAAAGACTAGTGTATATTCCATGTCTAACTTTTATACTGACTTTATCCATGTTAGTTGAGGTGTGTTGCGTTAAACCCCTGACAAGCCCCTTTAAACACAAATGTGAGAGTGCAGCATCGATCCGGTGTTCTCTGAGTGAATTGAAGAGGCTAGAGAATTCGCTGTGCAGGGTTTTTATTAAATGACCAGGCAGGAAGTTTCTTCAGTTTATTGGAAGCCTAATAAGGGTTTGCCTTTCTATTTTGAAAGTGTCTGTAAAGTCTGGTGAAGGGAAACACTGCCTTTTTTCTAATGAATGCCAATTGTTGTATGTTGTTTGTTGTTGTGTCTGTGTATGTGTATGCACGTACCAATCGTTTGTTACAGTTGAACACTACAGTGCAGTCTTAACTGCTCAAGTACTGCTTTTATACAAGTTTGGCTCGCAAAAAAACGTCCCTAAGTCTACAGTACGGGCTGTGAAGCTGTTATTCATGAATATCGGCTGTGATAATCCATCTGGAGTAGGTTTTGATGCCTTGCTCAGAGGGACCCCTGAGGAATATTTTTTGGTATGGTTCAAATATTTCTTTTTTTTCCCTCTTCTTCTACTCTGTCTGGGGGACAGATGTACATTTATTTGTACATCATGTACATCTATTATTTTATTATTGATAGTAATATTTATTCCCAAGAAAATTAAGGTTTGGGAATGTGAGCAAGATAAGAGAACATGTTACATTTTACTTTGTTTTATACTTCGGAAATAGTGTTTAATAAAAAATATTACTGTAAGTATTCAATAAATATCCACTTATTGATATTCCACTTTGTTTGTTTTTGTTGATATTGTAATCTACACCAGCATTATATTGGGATCAATTCGCTTTTCATCTTAATTCAGACTGCATGTCCCTATGATTATATATTTCTACATGCATGTAATCAGTAGTCCATCTATATAATGTCAGTATTCAAAAGTCTAAATAGATTAGGCTTCTTAACTAAGAGTAAACAGGGGCTTAAATGTCCAAGCCAGGTGCTGGGCTTAGGCTGGAGGTGCTAGCTGCTATGTGTAGGCCATATCATTCCATACACCTCAATGACAGTACTATGTTTCATAATCATCATTATCCGTATTCTAAACATGTTTCGGCGGCAATGCTAATGATCTAACGATCAGCCCACAAAGTGGACCACGAGGTCCCCCGATGTTGTGACTTGCATCTCTTCTTCTTCTTCTTCCCACTGCGCAGGGATTAAATATGCAGAGTACTGCTGACTATAACATATGCAGCTTTATTAAAGGCCTTGGCGCAGAGCCAGGTGCTACTGTGACCTTGTAATGGTGGAGGCAGGCGGGCCGGGGGATCTCCTGTGAACCTTCCCTCCCCCGTAAGGAGGCAGCCTGGACCCAGGGCAGTTCTTTGGTCTCCGCTTTGTATTTCAAAGGTCACCCCGGGGGTCTCTATCTGGATCCTGGGGCCCTGTCTTTGGACTGTAGGCCTCGTCCTGGACCCTTGTCATGGAAAACACGTCCTACAACCAAATGCTGAACCTAAGACAAACCAAACACTTGGCTGTTGTTGATTTGCTTTTGCAGATCAGATGACAGGAGAGCCGGCCCATCACCCAGACCTGTCATATCTCTTTGATAGAGGACAGAGGGGATTTGGTTCATCTTATTATTGGAAGCATTGCTGCTAGAAACTAAGCACATAATGCACTGTACCAATGGCCCACATCTGAACTCAGAGGGAGAGAGCTCCCAATTGACCAACAAGTAGAAATAATTGAAACAAATGCATCCAAAGTCTGTCTTAAATTGTGTTTGCTAGAAACCAGTCATTGCTCCTCCCAACAATCAAATGTCCCCTGGTGCATTTCTGTGCACATCAAGGAAATGCCGATTGGTTTTATGGGAGGAAAGTGCCCCGGGGGAAGAAGAGAAATCAATTGAAGAATATAGGGCTTCATCTCAGTCTTTTTTCCTTCCAACTGTAGTGCCCCCACGTACACACACACACACACACACACACACACACACTATGGATTAATGTGAATTAATTAAGCACTGAGCAGTGATATGATAGGGAATGGAACAAATTCAGTTTATGGCATTTGAGTGTGTGCACAAATAATCTTCATAGTCTCCTTTATCTTTAATGAGAGTCATGCTGCGTACCGATAGTCATTCCACAGGGATTTTATCTCCCTCAGGGACTCAAAACTGCTTGATACCTGTTTGGCTCTCCCCCCCCCCCACACACACCATTTTTGCAGCCTCTCTATTTTTCTCTCCCTCTCACTTGCTCTCTCCATTCATATTTACTCTCGCTCGCGCTAGCTCTGTTCTACTGTTTCGATCTTTCTCTTTATGTCTCAAATCTCGGCATTCTGACTAGTGACAACAACGTGCAAGTCATATTGAAATGTTGTTCTGTGTCTTCTTTTTATTATGGTAATCGGCCTGCTTCTCAGCCCTGATCTCCTCCGTCTCCTCCCTCCTTCGAGGCATCAACACAAATGCATAAGCCCCCTGGCTTTAGGAGCACCGTTTTTTACTGATTATATACAGACTTCAAAATATTCACTTGGGACTCTCTCTCTCTCTCTCTCTCTCTCTCTCTCTCTCATTAGTATAACTATTATTATTATTATTATTATAATTATAAATATTGTTATTATTATCATAATTGTATTATTATGTGTGTTATTACAATAATAATTATTATAAATGATTATTATATTTCACTGGTCTTAGCCTAGCCAATAGTATAGCATACATTAATCAGTCTGAAGAAATTATTCACCTCCAAGTAATGTTAGAATAAGAGTGTATCGGGTCTATCTGGGTCCTGTGTCTGTTTTCATGTTCCATAACCAAGGGCTGTGCCAGGAAGGATTTTCCCCCAAAACTTTTGACTTTTGAAACGATGAGAAAATGTGACGTATCTGTTAACTCTGAGGCTGTCCCTTATATAATAAGCCAGCATTTGCAGAAGAAAAAAAAATTCCCCGTCAGAGATCGGCTTATATTTTAAAATTCTGATCCAGTTTATCCCTGCAAGCTGCCGCAAAAAAAAGAGAAATTGGTTTAGAGCAGCATTACTAAGCAACACCTAAACCTCGAAACCCCTATGTGAGTCTATCTACTTCCTGCCTAAATAGGTCAAAATAAACTCATATGTGGCTGTGACTTATAATTGCATATCAACACAGCCAGTGATAGTGTCGTAGTGGAATGCTAGTGTGCATGCTAAACAGGGTAGGGAAAGTCAGAGAGATGGATACACTGGTGGTGCGTCCACGCTGGCCAGAAAACCCGGTCATCACCTATGTTACATGGCTAGCCCTGGCTAGCACTGCTAGAGGGTCATTAAAGGCTCAGAGCTAAGCAGAAGGCCCTTTTGCTTTCACCCGTATGGACCTTTTCCCTTCAAGTTGTCTCACTGTCTGCTTGGGCAATAAAATAAAAACATAGAACAGTTTGTCTGTTGATGATCAATACATCTTTTATTTTAGTTTGATTACAAAAGGGGAACGTCTGAAAAGGGAAGGGCTCAAACACAGACAGGAAATCAGCTGCTTTGAGCTGAAACAAACAACAGCTACGACATCAGGGTCTAATAATCACCATGGAGCATGCACAGAGAAGATGCTTTGGAAGAAAGAATACATTTCACGTCAGCGCACAGCGTCGCAGAAACACGACAGGGAGGGGTCAAAGGCCACAGCAGAGCACGAGATCACCACATGTCGAAAAGTGTCAAAAGTTCACATTGAGTCCCGGGAAGGGACGAGAGAATGGTACACACTGTACACATGTTTTTTTTTTTTTTTTTTTTTTTTTAAATAGGACACCTCCAAATTCTGTGGTAAGAACCAGGTTTCAGTCTGACAAACACTGTAAACAGGCTACACTATAAGGCGCACAGTTGAAAGTTGCCCAGCGAAAAAGAGTCTCAACTCAAAAGTTTTGTAAAGGGATAGATGTGAAGAAAGTAATGCTGACATCATGGCCATCTGCTTCGTCATCATCAATAACAACGTCACCATCATCACCATCACACACACACACACACACACACATTCTGTGCAGAACTGGCATACCAGCTGCCAATATACCAACTGCGGGCAGTGAAACGCTGTAGGTTTGATACTGAATATCAAATGGGCACGGCACCAACAAATGACAAATAACTAACACTTAAGACAAAAAGAGTGGACCCTTTTTCTTCCATTTCCTAAAAACATCAATCTATTCATTTTGTTTATTTTTTGTCATCATTAGGCACACGGTACAGCACAGTAAACAGTTTTTTTTTTTCAATACCTCATTTAGTGTTTAGTATCAAGATGTATTGACACAAAAGACCTGTTCCCAGTGCTCACTGGGTTGGCCTGCATTGATTCAACAGTATAAACAGAAAAGTAAGCATGTACTAGTTTGACATACAGCCACTGACACCTCGCAGGAACCTTAAAGGGAAAGCGTATCGGCTACCGTCGTCCTTCTCACAGGATTATCTGTTTTGGTTGATGTATAATCTCCATGTTGATAAGCTTGTCAGCCATTTTAGTGATTTTCTAAAGTTGAAGTGGCTTATCGCTCGAAAATGCATAAGGCAATGCGTAATCTCTTTTACCCTCCCTCCAACCCCAATTCAAATAATTCCCTCAAAATCCCCTTAAAGGTACTGTAGTTACAATGTAAGAACTATTTTTCAGTGAGGGCAACGTGCTGTGAGAATATCTTTATGAGACAATTTGGATTTTAAATTTTCTGACAGATATTTTATTTTCTTTGGTTCAGGGAATCCATCTTACCTGTCAATCACAGGTGCATGAAATGCATCACTTTTCAATGGCAGAGATACCCAGGGAGGGAGTGGAGAGGGAGGGAAGGTTTTTGTGGTTGTTTAGTTTCAAAATCTTGCTACCTAATCTCACCCACAGCACCTTTAAACCTCATTTTGTTTTCCCCAACTACAAGATCTCTGACCTACATTTTAAAACAAAGATCTCCGATGGCTCGTTTCTGTAGTTTTTCAACATGTTTTTTTAATCTTGAAAGCATTGATTGTCTACATGTGATTAATAAAGTCTAAGGATTAGGTGGATGTAAACGTGACAAGATGTAAACACTGTTGGTCCGATCTTTTTTTAAGGTCCTAAAGATTGTATCGCTTTTGTCAAAGTATAAAAACGTGAGCGTCGTGAGTGGCTACAAGGAGCATGGAAGAGGTAGTCAACGATACAACTTCTGGAATCATGGAAGGACATGAGCAGTGAGATGTGTCATCTGAACGATAATACCAGATGTATCGTCTAGATTTCCAGTGACAGACCCCTTGAATACTAATGACAAACCATGTTTGAGAATGTTTGTTAATGTTGATTTGATGTGTGTGTCTTTGTGCGTTTGTGTGTGTGTGTGTGTGTGTGTGTGTGTGTGTGTGTGTGTGTGTGTTGTATTTGTGTGTGCTGTGTGTGCATGTGCCTGTACACGTGTGTGTGTGTTGTGGCAACCCGGCCCAAGACAATCAACGTAATGCAGAGCACCTGAGACCCAAAGGAGAGCAGTCCTTAAAAAGCCTGCTCGAAGGTGCATTCAGGGCTCTCTTGGCTTGGGTGCAAGGAGAGTCCAGCCATTGTGGCTGTGCCACCCGATTATCTTTTAGTTATTTTACAAGAAAGATACTTTATGTTTGATTAAACGTGCCTTTGTGGCTTAACACCCAAGCGAATTGTGTGCCGATTGAAGCAAGGCGGGTTCACTCCCTGTGTGTGTGTGTGTGTGTGTGTGTGTGTGTGTGTGTGTGTGTGTGTGTGTGTGTGTGTGTGTGTGTGTGTGTGTGTGTGTGTGTGTGTGTGTGTGTGTGTGTGACTACTATGGATGAGAGGGTGATTCCAGTGGATTGCATGATGAGAACGGTCTTCCTGAATGGCTCTACAGGGGCTGCAGTTACACTGGCTGAAGGTTTGGAGAAAAGGAAGCATTCAACCATTCAACCATTCAACCAACCAACAATATTACCCAACAACAGTCCCCATGCCCCGTCGCTCAGAGAGAACCTCTGTATAACATTGACATGAACAAGGACTCAAATGTCCAAATAACCCAACCCTACCGCTCCCCCCCCATCCCCCCCCACAGCCCCGCCCCCTCCCACGTGAGGCCAATGGAAAGTTGCACCGTCTGCAACACGAGCCGCCGCCTTTCCACCAACCCACCCAAGATCCCACATGGCGATTACCCACAATCCCCCCGGGCTCTTGGAGCACGTCTGGAGGCGGTGACATATGGCCCTGGGATGATGCACTGCTTAGTCACCTCTCTCACGCTGGTCAAACACGAACACAAGAAGAAGAACGCCATGTGTTTTCACATGGTGTGTGTGTGTGTGTGTGTTTGTGAAGGTATGGGTGTGGGTGTGTGTGCATGGTCACACGTGGTGCATGGCGGAAAGTGTGGTTACGTCAGGTCAGCTGTCGTTCCTGGCTGGCGGCGGCGGCGGCAATGGCGAGCCGAGGGGAGGGGGTGTTGGAGGGAAGGGTGGCTCTGGGGGGGAGGGGAGGGGAGGGGGGGGGGGGGGGCTGGCTACAGTCAGACGATGCGGTAGTCGAAGGTGTCCTTCTCGGTGTGGTCGGTCCAGTTGGACGAGGGCATGCTGCGGTACGGGTCCAGCAGGATGCGGAAGCAGCGCACGATGAGCAGCGCCAGGAAGATGAAGAGGAGCAGCACGAAGACGAAGGCGGCCTTCTGCTCCAGGGTGAGGTAGGGGTGCACGTGGTGCCCGCCGGCCCCGCCCGAGGACGACGTCAGCGTGCTGCTGAAGAAGCCCTCGGCCATCCTGGGCACGTCCATGCTGGGCCGCCGGGGCTCCAGCGCTCACGGGAGCAGGAGGAGGTGGTGGTGGTGGGGGAGGAGGAGGAGGTGGAGGAGGTGGAGGAGGAGGAGGTTTGGGAGGGACGAGGGGGGTCGAGGGGCTCGCAACGGATGGGCTGACAGGAGGGTGGGGAACCTGGAGAGAGAGAGGGAGGGAGGGAGAGAGAGAGAGAGAGAGAGAGAGAGAGAGAGAGAGAGAGAGAGAGAGAGAGAGAGAGAGAGAGAGAGAGAGAGAGAGAGAGAGAGAGAGAGGTTATTGAGAATGTGATGACACACAGAGGCAAATGTGTTGATACTCAAAATAATATGATTGAGGAAAAGAAGAGCTAGATTAATAGATAATAACAATATATTACGATCATAATCCCCAACGCATTAATTCATAGGTCATTTGTGTTTGAAAAATGTACAAACCAAAAGCATTTCAAATCATTTCAACAAAATATAGAAACTGTATAAATGGCTACATGATGGAACACAGGATCCCCGAAGGCCAGACATTTATTGTGTCTTGTATCTGTGTGTGGGTGGCAATGGTGTTGGTGCATGTATGTATGTGTGTATGTGTATGTGTTTGTGTGTGTGTGTGTGTGTGTGTGTGTGTGTGTGTGTGTGTGTGTGTGTGTGTGTGTGTGTGTGTGTGTGTGTGTGTGTGTGTGTGTGTGTGGGTGGTTATATTGATGTGCATGAAGGGGTGGGGACCCAGCATGAGGTGACGAAGGTTTGTGTGGTTGTGTGTGTGGTTGTGTGTGTGTGTGTGTGTGTGTGTGTGTGTGTGTGTGTGTGTGTGTGTACAAGCCTGTGTGGGGGGACAGCTGTCACCCAGGCTGACAAGGGCACCTGGGAGAGAGCCCCCCAGTGTGTTCTGGTAGTGCCTGTATGTGTGAGTCAGGGTTTGTGTGTGTGCATGCAGGATTGTGTGTTTGCGTTTATGTCAGTCAATGTGCTTATTAATTGCTGAAAAAAAAGTGTATTCTAAAACGTTTTTCATCACTAATTGAATGGGTCAATTAGCATGTCACTTCACAAACACAAAGACACACACACACATACATATGCATGTGTATACATGCCTACATGTGTGCATTTGCGAACATGAATATGCATGTAAATGTGTGTGTGTGATTGTATGTAGGTATGAATATATTTGTGTTTGTGCATACTGTGTATGCACATGCATGAGCATGTGTGAATGCGTTAGTGTGTGTATCAGTGTGTGTCTGTGCGTGTGTGAATGTGTGTGTGTGATTGTATGTAGTTATTAATATAATTATGTTTGTGCATGTGTGTTTGTTTGTGAGTTTATGAATCTGTGTGTGCATGTGTGTGTGTGTGTGTGTGCGTGTGTGTCTGTGTGTGTCTCGTGGGAGAGCTCTGAGATGGACACACCAACATGCAGGCAGCAGGCGTGGCGGTGGCCTGTGATCCATCACTCTCAGAAATCCTAAACACGATATCCCTCCACACGCATGATGCAGTGCCCTCCCTACCAACCCCGACGACTGACACACTCTTCCTTATCTCGTTAATTAACCAATCAGTGGCTTGATTTAGCCAAATCCCTACATAATGCCCCACTACCTACTAACAGATGATCCGTCTGTTCGGATCAAAAGTCATTCGTCACGTTTAGGGCTGTAGGGTGTGTTTTGCTCGACAGTGTTTGTGTGTTTGTGACACGGCTTTTAGTCGTTTCTGGGGGCTTTTCCTAGCCGACTGACTGGTCTAAACCTCAAATCTGAACCTCTTGAGGAGGCCGATGATTCATCCCATCACAACCCCGTCATGACAACAAACCATCGGTTGGTTTAACCTGCCTACCGGTCAGTCTATCTTTGTCTGTCTATCGATGTGTGTGCCTGCCTGTCTGTGTTTCCTTCTGCCTTTCTGCCTGCATTTTCATCTGCCTGACTGTTTTGTGTTTGTGACAGTTGGTCATCTTTTCTTTGCTAATTAACTGGAGGCTTTAGAAATCCCTGGTAAATGTGGGCGTATGAATAGAGTATTCAAGTCGTCCACATCTACTTATAGAAACTAATTATATAATGTAGGGATTTAACTTATTTCTGTCCAGCAATCTATGGTTCCTACATTTGGTGTTGTCATGGTGAAAATGGAGATTAAATAAATAAACAAATGAAGCCTTGGGTTACTTGATGATGTGCATTAGGACGATAATTGGAAAATAAAATGTTTGTTCATTCGTCAGTGTGTGTGTGTGTGTGTGTGTGTGTGTGTGTGTGTGTGTGTGTGTGTGTGTGTGTTTGTGTGTGTGTGTGTGTGTGTGTGTGTGTGTGTGTGTGTGTGTATGTATGTATGTATGTGTGTGGTGACTAATAGGCCTGCTAAATTAACCATTAAATTAGTGGTGAAACCATTTTGGAATGAACATTTAATTCCATTACCAACAGCTATTATTGAGTCAATAAATGTATTAAAATACATCTTTCTACCACAAGTCTGCTTTAATAAAATTGTATTTAGTGTTTACGACAAAGCATAACAATACTTACTTATAAGACTAACAATTGCAATACTACTAATAACAGTTCTAATACTACTTATACTATAATAATGATATTATTATTAATAATAATAACAAAAATAACAGAACAATAATAATATTAATAGTAACATAATAATAGTAAAAGCTTTGTGGTATAATATAATGTGAAAACAAATAATGAAATTGTAATTATTTGTATGATTGTGAAAACCTAATTTACATACCAAAAATCTAATCAAATTTATAAAAACATGATTAGGCCTATAGCAACCAATCCTTACGATAGCAACAAATCCTGAAGATGCCATTCAGCAAAAAATACAACCGCTGGAAATGATAAACCATGTTTCATATTTTATAGAATATCTGCACACCAGCGTGAAATTCAGTTTCCAGTAGGCTACAGGCCAACATCATACGAGGATTCAATCCGTTTGCTAAACTATGACACACCCTGACAGTTTCACGTTAATAGCAATAATATGTGTCAACTTCAAATATCAATCAAATATTGAACAAGCTAAAGTTGAAAGGCCAGTGTGCACGTTCATAAGCAGGAGTACCTGCACGTGGATGCAGAAAACGCATCAAAATAAATAAATGGTTGCAAATCTACAACCCGTCAGTGTGTCAGCCTCTCGTGCTGAATCACAGCACGCACACACACGCCGCACGGTCCTTCCCGCGTCCCTCGCTGCCCAAAAGTAGCCAGATGAAACGAAATGTCTATAAACACTAACCTGTTGTGTCAGGAGAGTGCAGTCCCTCACAGCGACCCTGCCATTTCCTCGTCCCAGATATTTATCTTCTCCAGTATTTTTTGAAGAAAACCCACAAACGTCTTGAGCAGGAGCCGGTGTTACTGATTGTCCTCACTTGGTGACCGAAAGCCGTTGTGTAGTTTTTTTTTCTTCTTTTTTGATGGGGTCGGGCTCAGCTTGCCGCTTTCTTGCTTGTTTTTCTTCTATATGCGTCTCGCGCAGACACAGAGGGACGTAGTGGTATCTCGTCGTCGCTAATGGCAACCTGTTGCCATAGCGATCCTCCAGGTAGCGCAAGTGTTTGAAAGAAAGGTGTGGTATCTGGGCGCTGCTTGCAAATTGATTTAGAGTCGTTCGACTAGCCGGGGAGAGGCTCAATCACAAGCTGGGACTGGATCATTGTTGACTCAGTAGATAAGTCCACATACCTCTAGTCACTGTAGCCATGACTCCCTTGAGGACGTGATGGCCGAACATGGTCCAACATGGTCCCTTATTAAATGAATGTGCACAGTGCAGCGACGTCACATCTTAATACAGTCACAATTTCAATCTGATAAAGAGTGTGTGGACACGAACATGGGTGATATTAGAGGTTCAGGACGCATTCAATTAGGCCACTATAAGTATTTATTTAGGACTCTTTAGGGCTTTCTGGTCAAACGTCTGTAGCCTCATTTTCGGATCAACATTTTTTTTTCCTGAAATACATGGTAGTAAGCATAATCCACAAATGGTCAGCGATTCTGCCGACCTGGAGTGTGAGCTTACATAATAATACATATTTTCCACGAGTGGACCTCATCACCCTATTTAACACAGTAGCCAGAGACACAAACTGTTCCCACGGCGCCCCCTGCTGGTGCTGTGGGTTAACTGGAGCGTGAGCCTGGCTGTTCCTGGGTAATGTCGCCTATCGGCTGTTTAGCCTTGAGGGTGCCTCTGATGGAAAATTGTAAAAATGAAATGAAAATGCAAATTATGTGGGTTTTTGTGTGTGTGTGTGTGTGTGTGTGTGTGTACGCGAGAGTGTGTGAGAGAGAAAGAGAGAGAGAGAGAGAGAGAGAGAGAGAGAGAGCGAGAGAGAGAGAGAGAGAGAGAGAGAGAGAGAGAGAGAAGAGAAGAAGTGATTGAGAATATTACACACAGGAAATAACACCACAAGGCAAATATACACACGGAAAAATAATATCTAAAGATAAAAAGAAGATATGTACAAGATCATTATCCCCAATGCATTTATCGATCATTTGTGTTTTTAAAATTGTTACATAATAAGACTCTCTGAAAGGAATACTTTCTTTGGCCTGAAACCAAAAGCAGTTGAAGTCGTTCCAACACACTAGAAACAATACATGACGTGTGTGTGTGTGTGTGTGTGTGTGTGTGTGTGTGTGTGTGTGTGTGTGTGTGTGTGTGTGTGTGTGTGTGTGTGTGTGTGTGTGTGTGTGTGTGTGTGTGTGCGTGCGTGTGTGGTCATCTTGATGTGCATGAAATGATGGGGACTCAGCATGTGGTGGCAAAGGTATTTGTGGTTGTGTGTGTGTGTGTGTGTGTGTGTGTGTGTGTGTGTGTGCTTCCCCTGACATTTCCCCTATCCAGGGGGGAAATTTTGCCTCGGGCGTGGATGCAGGTCTGGTCAGAATAAGAATAAGAGAGCAGCAGTGGTCTGTGCTTACAGATGACTGTGCACAAACACTGAATGTCAACCATGTCATTAGCAAGTATACACACATTTTCTTCACACACACACTTACGGGTACACACCCAAACACACAGACTCACACACAAACTCAAACACAGACTCAAAAACACACACACACACACACACACACACACACACACACACACACACACACACACACACACACACACACACACACACACACACACATATACAAACACAAACACTTCCTTTCCCTTGGGTCTCATCATCACTGCATCTATTTCATTCTCTTTTAGTCAAATCTATGATCCCCAATCAATCACCCTGGAGATTGTATGTGCAGATTGGTTTAACCTCCAAACATAGCCATGGAGCCATATATTGGTCAGAACATTGATTTAGGAATCTACATCAGGTCTGTAGGACCATAAAGCGTCACCATCATAAGCTCTGATCATAAATGTCAAACGGTTTCAGTACTAACAGCAACCACACGATGACAGTATTACCAAAGTTATCATGGCTTCACTGCGAAGTAGCTGCTTTTGATATATAATATAATATAAAAGGATATAAAATAATAGAATATAATTTACAGCCTCTTAAAGGCCAATCCAAAACAATTTGAATCTTAAAAAGCTTATCCAACTCGAGGGCAGCTTGAGTCCCGGTTCCGTGCTTGCGAAGTGGACTGCTGAACATATTTGAAGTCAGTAGGCCTACTTAAGGAATAATACACGACGGAGTGTCCCGTTATTGGAAAATAATGTGATTCTGAACTGTTTATAGGCAGAGGTGTCACGTTATTGACCAATATATCCCCCCAACAGTGTTCAATAAGGATTACTGTACATATGAAGAAATATAGTTTTATGCAGAAAAATACCGTGCCTACAAACCAGTTGCTTCGAGAAGACCTGCGGTAATATTTATTGCCACCAGGTGACACTGTGTAGCCATAGAAAAATCCCCTAAGAGCGAGACCGCACGAAGAGCAACTGATAGCAGCAGTTAAGTAATACACCCGGCAGCATTTTTCCGCTTATTGTCGTTCATGTTTATTTTAATATCAACTCCGCGCAACCTAATTATATTTTGCCCCCAAACGGAATCTCAGTAAGATATTGCATTAGAGGCACTGATGCCCTGTGTTGTCAGTCCTGCCGATATAATGACAATTAATTTGTATGCATTATTATCCTTTGAACAATGTTAATAAATAACCTACATGAATAAGCTATTATTAAAAATACACACACACACACACACACACACACACACACACACACACACACACACACACACACACACACACACTTAAGTGGTACTACTTTGATTATTCATGCTGTTCAAGAATGTGAAGCAAAACCAAGTTGAGGAAAAAAAAGGAGTTAATAGTTAAAAGCATATACTCAATAGATACAAATCTATATGATATGCTTTTAAACCATGGGATTATGCAGGCGAGGGAAGGCAAGCCAGCGGTGTGTGTGTGTGTGTGTGTGTGTGTGTGTGTGGGTGTGTGGGTGTGTGTATGCATAGGTAAGACTCTCCCTTAGCCATGGCCAGTCCAACAACATGTTTAATTAGCTGAAGCGACTATCTGGAGGAGCTATGGCTAGCATCCCATACCTATTGTGCCAGCCCATACAACAGCACAACAGATGCAGGTTTGATACATTTTATACATATCTTGTCCACAACCAAGTTACATTTCATATATGCACTCTTATAAGTTAAAATGATGGTAGGATACATATATGATTTTAAGCACTGTGGTATTATAGTCCTGGTTGTCTATTGTTTAAAGTAAGGGGACCAGATTTCTGAAATGAAAAATGGGGACATTTGTAGTTATGCGGTCCATAAATGAACAAAATATCGGATAATATTTCTGAAATACAAAAAGGGGACGCTACATTTATCATGGTACATGTAGTACTGTAGTCAAAGATTGGGCAGTCCTACATGTCCAATGGTTTGCTGCGATGTGTTTTAAGCTTTAGTAAACCAGCCCAAAAACAATCCAAAGTAGTTATAAGGAATCGTTCTTGTGTTGATAGCATATTGTTTTTAATCGGTCATGCCTGCTGATGCTATAGAGTAGATCAAGACCCACTCAGAGCAAGGTCTACTGAAGAAAAAGCTTTTAAGATAGACACAAGACTAATTACCAACGGTCTCAAAATTGATTCATCAGCAAGCTAGATCCTTTGCCATTTGAAAATCTATTAAAGGGATAGTTCAGGATTTTGGACATTGGGTCTCATTTCCAAGCAGAGCTGCCAACTCTCCCCCCCCCCCCCCCCCCCCATCAACAATCCCGATGGCCCCCCCGTCAACAATCCCCCCCCCCCCCCCCCCCCCCCCCCACAGTCAACATTTACACCTGCGGACCCTGCTATAAGGTATGCATTACAAGATTCTACAGAATCTCACGCCAGCGAAAACCCAAAAGTTGGCAGCCCTGTTTCCAAGTGAGCCAGTGTGTTATTTATCATTGGAGACCGTTTTCAACACTTTTCATTCAGTCCTTCTAGTTGCAGAAATCGCTGGTGCTAGGCTAGCACAAGTCGAGGGGAACTGCTAGCCTGCCAATAAAAACAGATTTACCCACTCCAAAGTACACCTGATGCAAACCAATTATAATGCCCGACTGTCAATGTAAATGTCTGTGTTGATAGAATAATATTAGAAATAAAACTATCCTTTTTGGGGGACTACTTTCTCAGCAGTGGTGGAATTTCACTTTGCTCCAGTGTAGCAACCAATTCACTACAGCAGAAGGTGAGCAGAGAAGCACACTCCGCCGCTGCCATAGCTTGCTTCCAACTACAGGGATTATAAACTAAATGCAATGAGATGCAAGGGTAAGTTTATTTCTAACACTATTCTATCAACACAGACATTTACATTGATAGTCGGGCATTATAATTGGTTTGCCTCGGGAGTGGGTAAAACTAGAAGGACTGAATGAAAGGTGTTGAAAACGGTCTCCAATGATAAATAACACATTGGCTCACTTGGAAATCCTGAACTACCCCTTTAAGATGTTTTAAAAAATCCTTTAAAACATATTTAAAACAGGCAACATTTCAGGGACAGACAGCTGCAGCTGGGGACAGGCTACCAGAAACCCTGGAAAACGGGGCCGTCTGGTCACCCTGGTTCATAGTTTCTTTGCGTCTTGTTGGTAGCGTTCGGGACTCAAATGGCTGCTAATAAGGGCCATGCTTTGTCCGCAGACACTTGGTGACTAATGAGCTAAATAAGCAAAGCCTCTGATTGCCTAGTATGAGGTTGTCGCCTCCTTTCAATTATCTAGGCGGTCTGAAGGAGAAACACGAACGAGCGCAAACAGATTCCTGTTCACACAGGGCGATGAATACAGCGCAGATTACAGGACATTTATCCATTATGCGTTACGACCTGATTTTGCCGATCTGAAAAAAACAACAACAATCACTGACTGACGTCTTTTGAATTGAAGCAAAATGTGCATGGGTCATAAAATAAGCCCCCATCAACATCACACCGTTTTACTTTCACAGTAGTGCTGTAAATAAACACATCTTTATGGCGAATAGGCGCCCAGAAGTTGACAATCACATTTCTTTCTTTATGCCTTTAAACCATTTCATAGGGACTGCACCCTATAAAGCTGTTCAGACATCTCATATCCATAGCCAGTGTGTGTGTGTGTGTGTGTGTGTGCGTGTGTGTGTGTGTGTGTGTGTGTGTGTGTGTACGTGTGTGTGTGTGTGCGCGTGTGCACGCTTGTGTGTATCTCAGCCCAAACAAGTGTTTTATTTGCTGTCAGGGTCTTTATGTCTGGACAGCAGTGGAGTAGATGCAGATGAAACAACTCAAAAAAACGACACAAAAACTGTTGTTTCCCGCACTCCTTCCCGCCACACCCCTCCATCGCCTCCCCCCCGTCCACAAGCGTAATCACTCACGCAACACCACGCGTGGATCAGATGTGGGAACATATCGCAGGAGATTAAAAAAATCAATGAGGCGAGTCTCGCTGATCAATCCTCTGCAGACGCCCGGGCTGCGCCGTCTCTCCCTCCATCATTTCTCTTCCCTCGGGCGTCCACTCACCTCTCTGTCCCTCCACCCAGCCTCGACCCCACCCACCCCCACCGCCTCACCCTAACCTCATTTAGGGTGACAGAGACTAAACAAGGCCCTGCCTGCAGAGAGAAACCTCATCGCTCAGCGGCGGCGGCGTTGGCGGCGTCCTCCCATCTCGCGGGGGCGGAGCTAATGATCCTGTTGGCTGGCGCCGTTTTGAGTCATGGACATTAATACTGTGGGGGGGGGGGGGGCTGATGAGTCTGTTGGGAGCGTAGGTAGGGGGTGAGGGATTGTAGAGCGAGGTAGTGGGGAATATGAGAGCGAGAGAGAGAGGGGGGGGGGAGAGAGAGAGAGAGAGAGGGGGGGAGAGAGAGAGAGAGAGAGAGGGGGGGGTGGGAGAGAAAGAGAGAGAGAGAGAGAGGGGGGCGAGAGAGAGAGAGAGAGAGAGGGGGGCGAGAGAGAGAGAGAGAGGGGGGGGCAGAGAGTGAGAGAGATAGGTGGTTGTTGTGGTGATGGTGACAAAGGCTGGAGGTTGTGGTGGAGGTGATGCTGCTGGTGGTGGTTATTGGTGGTGATGGTGGTGGTGATGGACTTGGTGGCGGTTGTGGTAGAGGTGATGATGCTGTTGAGGGTTATTGTGTTGGTTGTGGGGTGAGGGGAGTGGTGGTGTGGGTAGTGGCAGTTATGAAGGTGGGGGTGCCGGGGGATGGTTGTGCTAGCTGTTTGCGGTGGAGATAGTGGCGGCGGTGATCGATATCTCCCCGGTAGCGCAGGTGGTGTCGGACTAATTGAGTGTCTGCCAGAGGCCATCAGAGGGGGTGACTCTCTCTGTTGGGCTGCCAGTCAGCGGGCGGGCAACAGGCAGAGGAGCAGCGGATGGAGACCTCATTACAGAGGTAATCACCATACGTTTAATAAAGCCCCCTGCTTCCACAGGGAGGAGGTGGAGGGGAGGCGCGCGGCGGGAGGTGCAACCCTTTGAAGGAGAGCTACGGACACCGCGGATGAGGCGACGCACCGCGGCCTCTCTGTTCTGCTGCAGCTGGGGGGGTTGACCAATGGAAGTGCTTAAAAAAAAGCAGGTGAATTAAATCCAACAGTCCGGCCCGTGCTCACTGAATGTCGCTTGTCCAATCAAACGGTCCCGAACGCGTGCCTTACAACCCCATCATAAAGTGTAGGCGTTTTTGCCCTGTGTTTATGGTGCATTAAGCCGAGTGAAGCCAATACTCCGACCCACACTAGGTGCGTTTACATGGACATTAAATTCTCACTTCTACAATCTGATTAAAATCCCCCAAAAAATAATCTGATTAAAAATGTATCATGTAAACACCTCAAGTAATCAGATTCTTCTGAATCTGATTACATTTTGAATCCGATTAAAACAGGTGGTGTAGACCATTCTATAAGCCGATTATTGGTAAAAACTACCCATATAAACATGCAATCCGACATTTGTTCCTTCTGTGCATGTCTGTATGAATTCTCACAGCTCGTGCAGTAGCTGCTAGTGGCGACGAGCTAGGTGACGAGCGCTAGGTGACGCGTTCTTTATTTAAACAATGCCACAGTATCATCTACTGTGGAGACCGTATCACCGACAGCAAAGGGAAAAAGTGTGTGTGTTTCGGTGAATGAGTTGTTGGTGTGTATTTTGCCGTTGGTTACGGCGTTACAGTAACCAGGTTTGTATTAATAAATATTCGTACAGTACTTGACTGGACCTTCCTATGTCACGGGCGAGGTCATTACAATACTGTTGTGATCTGATTAAATACTTGTAAACATGGAGTAGCTGCAGATCTCTTTATTTGACACTCATGTATACAGTTCTGTCAGATTCTTTTAATCTTTACAGAAGCCGGATTGAAAAAAAATGTCCATGTAAATGCACCTTACTTGCATACACACACATTTGTAGGTAATTGCATACACACACCCACACAGTTTCAAAAAATATATTCTCTCCATTTTCTATACCTCCTTTTTCTTGTTTTTTTTCCTTTTTTCAAAAATATATTCTCTCCATCATTTTCTATACCTCCTTTTTCTTTTCTTTTTTTTTCCTTTTTTCAAAAAATATATTTTCTCCATCATTTTCTATACCTCCTTTTTCTTGATTTTTTATTCTCTCCATCATTGTTCTATACCTCCTTTTAAAAAAAAAATATATTCTCTCCATTTTCTATACCTCATTTTTTTTATTCTCTCCATCATTTTCTATACCTCATTTTTCAGAAAAAAAATTCTCTCCATCATTTTCTATACCTCCCTTTTCTCAATTTTTTATTCTCTCCATAATTTTTTATACCTCCTTTTTTCAGAAAAAATATTATCTCCATCATTTTCTATACCTCCTTTTTTAAAAAAAAATATTCTCTCCATCATTTTCCATACCTCCTTTTTTCCAAAAATATAGTCTCCATCATTTTCTATACCTCCCTTTTCTTGATTTTTTATTCTCGCCATCATTTTCTATACCTCCTGTTATGGACGTAGTGTGTTGTGTTTGTGTTGTGTTTGTGTTTAACTGTGTTCTCTCCCCAGATTGATGCCCTTCCCCCCCTTTCTGATTGCAACCCTAGCAATCAGGAAATTGAGTGCACCTGTGCTCACCTGATGGCTATATAAGCTGGGAGCAGACAGGTGCACAAGGCCAGAGTGCCATTAGGCAGTCGACGATTGCTTGTGTGGGAGCTAGTGAACTGAGTGCCGTTGTGGTTGTGCTCTTGTGTGAACTGGTAGTAAGCTACTATTGTTAGTGTGGTTAGTATTAGCAGTTATTTTGTTAGGTGCTTTCCCCTTTTGGGAAAGTGGTTCTTAGTTCTTTGACACGTCAATAAACCCTTTTTGCTAACCGTTACCTCTGTCTCTGTCTCCTCCTTGTCCCCGGGAAACTAAATATTCTTTGTTACTCCCCTGATCCACCTGGATACTAATTGGGGTCATAACACCTCCTTTTTTCAAAAACGATTCTCTCCATTTTCTATACCTCCTTTTTCTTGATTTTTTTAATTCTCTCCATTTTCTATACCTCCTTTTCTTCGAAAAAATATTCTCTCCATTTTCTATACCTTTTTCAAAAAATATATTCTCTCCATTTTCTATACCTTCTTTTTGTTGATTTTTTTATTCTCACCATTTTCTATACCTCTTTTTATATGCTCTCCATCATTTTCTATACCTCCTTTTTCTCGATTTTTTTATTCTCCATCATTTTCTATACCTCCTTTTTCTTGATTTTTTTAAATTCTCTCCATTTTCTATACCTAATTTTCTCAAAAAAATATTCTCTCCATTTTCTATATCTCCTTTTTCTCGATTCTTTTTATTCTCCATTTTCTATTCCTCCTTTTTCTCGATTTTTTTATTCTCTCCATTTTCTAAACCTTTTTTCAGAAAAAATATTCTCCATTTTCTATACCTCCTTTTTCTCGATTTTTTTATTCTCTCTATTTTCTATACCTCCTCTTTTCCAAAAAAATATTCTCTCCAGAAAAAGGAGGTATAGAAAATGGAGAGAATATTTAAACAAAAAAGGGAGGTATAGAAAATGGAGAGAATATATATTTAAAAAAACAGGTATAGAAAACGATTGATCGATGATCGATTTCGTGATCGTGTCAGCTGATCTGAGGCCTTATGTTTTGGACACTCGGGTGAAGAGAGGGGCGGAGCTGTCAACCGACCACCATCTGGTGGTGAGTTGGATCAGGGAATGGGGGAAGATTCTGGACAGACCTGGTAAGCCCAAACAGGTAGTGCGGGTGAATTGGGAACGTCTGGAGGAGGCCCCCGTCCTAGAGATCTTCAACTCACACCTCCGGCTGAGCTTTTCTAGCATTCCTGTGGAGGTTGGGGGCATTGAGCCGGAGTGGGCGGTGTTCAAAGCCTCCATTGCTGAAGCTGCGGCGGTGAGCTGTGGCCTCAGGGTCTTGTGGTCAGGGAAGCTGTCCGACTGAAGAAGGAGGCCTTCCAGGGTATGTTATCCCGGAGAACTCCTGACGCAGTTGCAGGGTACCGGCGGGCTCGAAGGGCTGCAGCCGCTGCCATGTCGGAGGCTAAGCAGTGGGTGTGGGAGAAGTTCGGAGAGGACATGGAGAAGGACTTTCGGTCGGCACCAAAGTGTTTCTGGAAGACCATCCGACACCTCAGAAGGGGGAAACGGGGAAACATCCAAGCTGTGTACAGTAAGGGTGGGACTCTGTTGACCTTGACTGAGGAGGTAGTCGAACGTTGGAAGGAACACTTTGAGGAACTCCTGAATCCGACTAACACACCCTCTATGATGGAGGCAGAGCTCGAGGTTGATGGTGGTTTGTCATCAATTTCCCTGGTGGAAGTCACTGAGGTAGTTAAACATCTCTGCAGTGGCAAAGCCCCAGGGATTGATGAGATCCAGCCAGAAATGCTAAAAGCTCTGGGTGTTGAGGGGCTGTCATGGTTGACACGCCTATTCAACATTGCGTGGGAGTCTGGTACAGTGCCAAAGGAGTGGCAAACCGGGGTGGTGGTTCCCCTGTTCAAAAAGGGGGATCAGAGAGTGTGTGCCAATTACCGGGGTATCACACTTCTCAGCCTCCCTGGGAAAGTCTACTCTAAGGTGCTGGAAAGGAGGGTTCGGCCGATTGTCGAACCTCAGATTGAAGAGGAACAATACGGTTTCCGCCCTGGACGTGGAACTACGGACCAGCTCTTCACTCTCGCAAGGATCCTGGAGGGGGCCTGGGAGTATGCCCATTCGGTCTACATGTGTTTTGTGGATTTGGAGAAGGCATATGACCGGGTCCCCCGGGAGAAACTGTGGGAGGTGCTGCGGGAGTATGGGGTAAGGGGGTCACTCCTCAGGGCCATCCAATCTCTGTACTCCCAAAGTGAGAGCTGTGTCCGCGTTCTCGGCAGCCAGTCAGTTCCGTTCCCGGTGGGTGTTGGCCTCCGCCAGGGCTGGGCTTTGTCACCAATCCTGTTTGTGATATTCATTGACAGGATATCGAGGCGTAGTCGTGGTGGAGAGGGGTTGCAGTTCGATGATCTGAGGATCTCAACACTGCTCTTTGCAGATGATGTGGTCCTGATGGCATCATCGGCCTGTGACCTTCAGCACTCACTGGATTGGCTGGCAGCGGTGGATTGCCTTCTCCGGGTAGGAAATGAGTTCTTAGTCCAAGTGAAGGATTTCAAGTACCTCAGGGTTTTGTTCGCGAGTGAGGGTACAATGGAGCGTGAGATTGGCCAGAGAATCTGAGCAGCGGGGGCGGTATTGCGTTCACTTTACCGCACCGTTGTGACGAAAAGAGAGCTGAGCCACAAGGCAAAGCTCTTGATCTACCGGTCGATCTTCGTTACTATCCTCACCTATGGTCATGAGGGATGGGTAATGACCGAAAGGACAAGATCACGGATACAAGTGGCCGAGATGAGTTTTCTCCGGAGGGTGGCTGGCTTCTCCCTTAGGGATAGGGTGAGAAGTTCAGTCATCCGGGAGGAACTCGGATTAGAGCCGCTGCTCCTGCTTAGAAAGGAGTCAGTTGAGGTGGTTTGGGCATCTGGTAAGGATGCCCACTGGACGCCTCCCTTGGAAGGTGTTCCAGGCACGACCAGTGGGGAGAAGACCCCGGGGAAGACCCAGGATGAGGTGGAGAGATTATATCTCAACACTGGCCTAGGAACGCCTCGGGATCCCCCCATCAGAGCTGGTCAATGTGGCCCGGGAAAGGGAAGTCTGGGGCCCCCTGCTTGAGCTGATGCCCCCCTGACCCAACCCCGGATAAGCGGATGACGATGAGGAGGATGAGGTATAGAAAACGATGGAGAGAATAAAAAAATTAGAAAAAGGAGGTATAGAAAATGATGGAGAGAATAAAAAAAAGGAGGTATAGAAAATGATGGAGAGAATATTTTTTTTGAAAAAGAGAAGTATAGAAAATGATGGAGAGAATAAAAAATCGAGAAAAAGGAGGTATAGAAAATGATGGAGAGAATAAAAAATCGCGAAAAAGGAGGTATAGAAAATGATGGAGAGAATATTTTTTGAAAAAAGGAGGTATATAAAAATGATAGAGAGAATAAGAAATCAAGAAAAAGGAGGTATAGAAAATGATGGCGAGAATATATTTTTTGAAAAAAGAAGGTATAGAAAAATTATGGAGAGAATATATTTATTGGAAAAACGAGGTATAGAAAATGACGGAGAGAATATATTTTTTGAAAAAAGGAGATATAAAAAATGGAGAGAATAAAAAATCAAGAAAAAAGAGGTGTAGAAAATGGAGAGAATATATTTTTTGAAAAAAGAAGGTATAGAAAATTATGGAGAATATATATATTTTTAAAAAGGAGATATAGAAAAATGATGGAGAGAACAAAAAATCAAGAAAAAGGAGGTATAGAAAATGATGGAGAGAATATTTAAAAAAAGGAGGTATAGAAAAATGGAAAGAATAAAAAATCAAGAAAAGGAGGTATAGAAAATGATGGAGAGAATATATACTCCATCATCTCTTCATCATTTTCTATACCTTTTTTTTCTCATTTTTTTATTCTCCATCATTTTTCTTTAAATTCTCACTTTTAATCTGATTAAAATCCCCCCAAAAATAATCTGATAAAAAATGTATCATGTAAACACCTCAACTGTCCCGGGATCCTTTGCGCCTTGCTCAGTCACTTCCGATAATAAAGTCAGTGGTGGGCGTTGTCTCGCGCTATAACTTTGGTGTCTGTTCGGGCCGCACCGGTAGACGATAACCGTCAAGGCCCCGATATTTTTCCAACCAACTGAAATTGTTGGTTTTTGCAGAAGCTGTCGAACACGACATATTGTACCCCAACGATTTGGACAGGGTAAAATATAGCCACTGCTATTTCTTTGCTGTTTGTTTAATGACACGAGTCACGGCATTCACGACATATTGACGATCCACTGCGGGCGGGCGGTGTGTTTTGGATCCGTGCCTGAAGAGTTGGAGCAGGTGAATACCCTGCACACACAGGCAGTGTGGGGCAGTGGAAGCCCAATGCACTGCTTCGATCTGGTCGCAAACCTGCCAACTTATTTCAGTTTTGAGTAGATTTAGTCCCATGAACACCAGTGAAGTACTTTCCCAATTAGAGCGGAGGAACAACGGGGAGATGGTGGTGTTTGTGTGTGTGTGTGTGTGTGGGGGGGGGGGGGGGGGGGAAGGTACCGTCAAGGTGTCTTGCCAGTCAATCAGTGGAAGGGAGCTTATGATATGAACAACGGTGGTGTGATCTACGGAGCTCCGGTAATCTTGGTAATTTGTCTTCACTCTGTCGTCTCTCTGGGGTCTTGCGAGTGCTACGGAGTCTGCGGTAAGTGCCGCTGAGCTTGCTCTTGACTACTTCTGCTCTCCCAGAGGAAAGGGATGACATATTTTGTGTGCCACCGCTGATGTCACATACACAATTAACTCATGACCAGCGGAGTTGGCCTAATCTGCTCTGCCGTTGCGTTTCAGCGGGAAGGAAAGAAAAGGATGACACGCAATTTACCTCCGATGGGGAGGCAGGGTGAACGTGCTGCATGGAAAAACGTTTTTATAATCTAGACTCGCTTTGGTTCAACAGGAGGTTAGCGCACACGTTAGCTTAGCTCACCTCTGAATAAAGCCAGAGGTTCAAATGCAGATTGACTGCTTAATGTGTGCCAGTATTAACTAATGTGAGGGACAGTATATCTCTCATGGGGACGGGTTAAGTTATATGTCTCAGAGTCACACACACACATACACACATTAACGTGTACTTTACAACCATCAATATTGTATTCCAGAGTTATTAGTAGCCTATTATTATTGTCGTATTATTATAACAGTAGGCCTATTTGGAATGGACTGACATGACAACATCAATCGACCCATCCACCCAAACCACCGCCCCCCCCCCTTTTTTCTCTTTCTTTCCTTCTTCAGTTCCACAATAAGTCCACTCTTAACAACCTGAAGCCATTGTGTCACACAACTGAAGAAGACTTCAGCACTACAAGCAGGCCTTGAAACCAGATCTGAGAGCATTGGTGTCTCAGTTCGATTGGTGCTGTCTGACTGCCATCCGAGACAACCTCAGGCTTGACTGAGGACACAGGGTTGTTCACTGAGACGGATAAAGTACGAGGATAATTATTAATGTCGGCCATGTCTAATACAAATGTGAGATGAAAGGACAAGGACACAGCTTTCTGAGTACAAGCATTAAAGCTTTCCAAAGTTGTGGGGACCACTTTCGATCCAATCAATTATATGAGATTTGATTACGATAGAGTTCATTTTCTTAGTACTCTTTGAAACGCCAAAGCTTTGGGGTCTGTTTTAAAATATATATATGAGTAAAGTTTCACAGTGTGCTTCTGCTGTTCTAGGTTGACTCAAACTAACACTTTGTTTGTATTCACAGTTCCCTGCACTGGTTGTTCTGGGGGACATCCAGTTGGCCAACCTCAACCACAGCTACCACAGGCAGGGGAGGGAAAGGGGGAGGGAGGATGCTGGGGAGGGAGGGAGGGAGGGAGCGGGGGTCAGGCCATGTCCCGGTCAGGAAGACACAATTACACACAGATAAGTATTCGAGTGTGTGTGTGTGTGTGTGTGTGTGTGTGTGTGTGATATGATCTGTGTCAGACCGACAGAGGAGCACAGGTGGCGGTCTGTCTCTGGGAGAAAGTGCCAAAAGTGCTGAGTGGAGACCTCTACTGCACCGGAACGTTCCGGATCGAACAGGTCACCCCCTCCTGCAATGCTAAACCTCATCCTGACTCCAACCACACACACACACACACACACACACGCACGCACGCACACACGCAAACACACACATATGCCAACCTTAGCATTGGGGCTGCACCGCGTGGCTGAAGTGCCAGACAAGACAGGGATGCCAAACATTGGTCGTGGCTACACACCAACTGATGTCCCCGCCCCCCTATTGGGTGACGCCCAGTAGGTCCACCCTCCTACTGGGTGAAGACCAGCAGACCTGGGAAAGCAGAAAAAAATTATTAATCCCATTCGACAGCAGGCCCCAAGAAATTCATGGACAGAGTTGTGCTTTTTAAGGGGTTTCTTTGAGTGTCAGAATTTGGCAATGCGACACGACTTTCAAAGAAGTGCAAAGTCAGACAGACAGAGGACAGAATGTAATTAAATACAGACCCAGCAGTGCTGGAACCCAAGCTTGTAAAGTGATTGCAGCTCTAAGCAATTCTTCAGGCCAGTTCTTGATTTGTAATACTATAGTCTTTGGCCGAATCCTATGGTCTAACACTAATTCATTCTCTTGAATCCTAACCCTTCAAAGCAGGGGCACGTTGTTAACCTCCCGATAAACAGTCGCCAACGCCGACCTTAATCGTTATTTCCCAGAGTCTGTTGGAAGTCGTGTGCCGGCTCCATGTGATCAGTTGAGAGGGAGTCACTGTCCACATGTTTAACGGTGTGGGCGACTGACTCCCTTCTTCCTCTGCACATCGGTCGCAGGACTCAAGGGCTTTTCTCATAATAAAAACATGAGGCTTTTGAGAGGCGAGGGAGAGCATGTGGGACGGAGCAATGTACCCGTACGTATTGAAGCCATTACGGGAAGAGAGGGGAAGGTGGTTTACCGCTCGGTCGGGTCGAAGGGGTGCTTGGCACCCCAGTGATGTTGTGTGTGCTGGAGCTTAGTGTGTTCATCCCACTAGTGTTTATGGGTTTTGGGGTTTCCAAGCCGCTAAACGTGCTGTGGTCTGCGGCCCCCCCGGCTCCGCTCTGGGGCCGTCTCCGGAGCTGGCCCCCAGTCACAGTCAGCACCACACGCTGAAGGAAGAAATCTATTTTTCTGTGTGAAAGAGGTTAAGTGAGTTTCTTGGTACTTTGTCCTCATTCAATTGGGTTACATGATTTATTTGGTTGATATAGCAACCACCCCAGCGGCCACAACCACAGTCATCTGGAAGCTTCTATCAATCTTTGCATTCACAGATGATGCGTCATTATCATCTCTCTCATTATCTGGCACTGTCATCACTATCACTATCACTATTATGTAATTTTTAAATAATGATCAATCACGATCTTATATTAACTAGCTTTCATTATCAAACCTCAGCCAATATAGATTATTTTTAAGTAATTATCAATATCAGGTATTATCATCACTGTTTATCAATCCTTATGAAGTCAGGTGGTATCACTCATTATCAATCTTTATTAGTCATTATCAGGTGTTATCACTCATTAATAATCATTATGAAATCATAATTGAGTCCTTATCAGGTGTGATAACTCATAATCCAACCTGTCGGAATGCTTACACAATATCCGAGCACTCTGAAACGTGATCATCTCACTAGCATGTCATCAAACTATTTCTACAGCACAAACATACACTGCCTTTACACGGTTGTGTAATGGATGGCGATATAAACGCATCTTAGGAATTGCTGGCCTTGCACTAGAAGTTTCCAAGTTCATAAAGGTTTAGAGGGTTGTTATTTGTAAGTAAAAAAATGATCACAATATTACGAGGAATGAAGTAAATCTGGGTGGTTCCTGGCAGTGGTGAATGCACTTGTCCAAGAAAGTCCAAGAAAAAACACATCTTTACTGTTGGCCCGTTCATAGGCCACGGTCATGTATGCTATTTACAATAGCGAGGCCGTATAACACCATATGAACACCCTGGAGCATAACTCTGAACATCGTTCAGCAACGACTAAATATCAGCTACTGCACAAGTAAACAAAACAAAAATTGCATGCTCACACACACACACACACACACAAACACACACACACACACACACACACACACACACACACACACACACACACACACACACACACACACACACACACACACACACAGCTTTGCAGATAGTTTCTGGTTAAGAGAGCTAGGCCTGAGGTCTTCACCAATGCCAGTATGATTCAACCATGACAGAGACTCGCAGTCTCCTGACTCTTTAAAGCGAGAACTTTTCTTTACTGTCGACTCGCAGCGAGACGGCCCTGTCACAAGCTGAGATGAAAGGGCCTCTGGTGTTGAACAAACTCAAATGAATATCCACAGTTAATAAGGAACTTCCTCCACGCACATGCTTTCAAACCCAGCGCTGAGGACGAGGAGAAGGATGTGATGTAACCGCCCGTTAAAAGCTTGTGAGTCCACAAGTTTACCAGATAAATGCTGCATTTCGAACTCGAGATTAAAGAAACACGGAAAATGTCTATTACCGGGAACGACATGTTCGTAGAAATGTTGAAAAAAAAGAAGAATCAAAAATGAAAGTGCCAAGCACTGATGCTAGTTATTTTCTTGTCTTCATTGAACAGGACAAGCGCCAGGTGGATAGCAGCAGAGTGGTGGACGTGACTCTAGAATGGATGTTCCCCATATAGCAGGAGATTGACTGGTCAGGCTTTCCGTTAATGGCAGCCGGTCTTGTGCTAAGCTAAAGTATCACCATAAAGCCAGCTGGGGTGCAATACACTCTTAAGCCATGTTGTTGTTGGCTCAGTGGTTCCCAGCCTCAGACTTTAGGTGTAGGTTTACACTTAATTGTCATGAGGACCTTTTGCGTTTCAAGAATCTCATATGAAAAGGGTACAAGATTGATTAATGGCTGAGCAGCGTGCCAGGGCACCCTTTATGCACAATGATTACTGCAGAAAGGCCGGAGCTTTGGGAAAACAGTGGAGAGAAAGAGTCAACAATGATGCTAATGCTGCCATTGTGATATTTAGCTAACACAAATAAATACACAAACATCAATGGAAATATTACAAATTACATTATGTGGAATGGAAACATGATGGAATGCAAAAAGCAACACAATTTGAAATGATAACAAGCCATAATGCTTCATTTACTGAACAATATTTATCATATACTTATTTTCAATGATCTATATATATATTTATTTTTCTATTACTGTTTATTGTTAGATTTCAAGAAGATCCCACAGACCGCCCGCAGTACCCTCTAATTGCAGTTGTACACGTAATTAACAGTTGGTATCAAGCACTCAGACAGTTATGTAAGTAAGTAATGTAACAGTAATCGTGTATTACTGTGTATTTTATTTTTTACTAATTCAAATTATAGGTTGTTGCTGGAGACTCTGATCTGGTCTCTAGAAAAAAATAAATGATATACAGGTATATATAATTGATGCAATGTGTGCCATGGAATAGAACAGGCGTCCCCCAAATTGGTTGTGAAGACGCACATGTCGCAGCACGGTGAGGCGTCCCACATCAGTCAGGACAAGGACACATATAAGTTGAAGATGTGACAATTTCCAGGCCATTTCCCTGTCAGGGTGGTGGTGGCTGGACAGTGACAGGTAGCTGCTCGCTTGGGGGGGGGGGGTGAGATGGGCTTCCTGCTGGCCAGACGTCGCTGACAGTGATGAATGGGAGAATGTGCAAGTGGTCCGGAGAAGCTGAGGAGATCTTGGCTACAGATCGCTAGGCTAGCCGTATTGAGAATCCATGTGTATCATGACTGTTCACTTTGCTCATGGTACACAGACCAAAATAGCAAATGGGTGCAGGGCTTTTGTAAGGAGGAGGACATGTGGAGAGAAGACAGATGATGTCACCCATCGACGTCGCCAGGGCAACGCCTCAGAACATGCAGAAATCATTTAGTGAACCTATTGGATTATTCGAGAGAGAGAGAGAGAGAGAGAGAGAGAGAGAGAGAGAGAGAGAGAGAGAGAGAGAGAGAGAGAGAGAGAGAGAGAGAGAGAGAGAGAGAGAGAGAGAGAGAGAGAGAGAGAGAGAGAGAGAGAGAGAGAGAGAGAGAGAGAGAGAGACGTCTGGAATTCCCATTATATAAAGCCCATTACATTATTGCAGGTGGTCCCACATTATCTCCACGAGACCGTCTGTCTCATTCTGTTGATTTTCAACCTCAACAAGGTGGGGACAAGTGGTCAAAACGTCTAAAACATGAGTTTTAGACGTTACTAATAAGACTAATTCACACATTTTAAACGGAACATCTTTGCCTGGCAAATTTATATCTGTCGATATACGTATCTCTGAATTGTTTTGTATCCGGTTCCTTCTAATTGGTCATCAATATCAAAATTAAACGTGTTTATTTCTCGAGAGAAATGTTTGGCTAGACTACAGGCTTAGCGTCTAGCAATTGCTGTATATTTATTATCGCGATCAATTGATGAGCGCCTGATAAATGATAATCCAAAGGACACTGGGGGAGAGCAATACATCAGCTGATAGATGTTGCCTTATTATCCGTATTAGCAGAACATTCTAGGCTGTGAGATGAACCCCAGCACCAATCTGTCAGAGCACAACACATACTGAGAGGAAATCACCAATTTCCTTTCATATCTGCCATTTATTTTTCATCAAAACCCTAAAAACTAAAAGGGCATTTCCAGAGGGAGAGATGAAGCGTTTGAAAAAACATAATTCTGTAATAACATAATTCTGTTACTTAGTCCTGTCTGTACAAGGGGTTGCAGCCTAATTAATTTCATAATTTCAATTGCATTTTCTGCCTTAGAAAGCTCATCAAACGCTGATGTGAATGGTTTTTATGCCGTTTTCAACACGCTTCTTTCCTTTAGACAGAACCAAAAAAAGGAATTCCCTGTTACTCAGTTCCTTGAAATGGAAAATATCCGACATCTGACAGATTTGTGATTTCATAAAGTCATCAGAAGTCAAGCCAACTCACTCCATATGTGTTAGGAGTTATTACAGGTATCCAATACCAGCCATATGAGAACTGTTTTAACAAAATGTATCACCAAAAACACAAAGCAAAGCTCCCAGGGGAAGTGATTAGATGGCAGATTGTAAACTAGACATATTCACACACAGAGCGAGACTTGTATTATATTGTCATTTATTCCTAGTATAAGAGACATACAATGATATTTCTGCGAGATTCAAGATTCACAGTAGCTCAGGAGGTGTAGCCTGGAAATCATACAAAAAAAACCATACTGCTGTATCACTGATCCTCCACCCCCATGGCATGTATTTACACTCAAGCCCGGAGAAATCAAATACAGATTCCCCTCGTTCGAACGATTCCCTTTCCCCACACAATCTCACTTGACAACTGATACAAAAACACATAAAAGCCTGATAGCTGCCAAAACTTCTCTTTAGCAATGTCATGGTCAGTCTTAAATTGCGGTTATTCGGCTATCATTTTGATGCTCTTGTAAAAGTCTGGTAACTCCACAATAACTTAGGTTTAGTCAACCCCAGCTCTTATTTATTCCTCTCAATTACTGACTAGTAAATGATGTGCTTTGTCAATTTAGCCCCAGGACATAGCAATCAATGGCTCCCAATTGCGGTTTCTTATAGATTGCTGTCTTGTTGATTTCCGGTAATTGAAATTTTCAGCACACCAGGGCCAAAATAACTTTGCCCGAGACTGTGACAGCAGAGTTCCGAAAGAGGATATATTTCCTTGGCAGGCTCTACTGCCCCTTTAATGCATCTCCTCTACCGATGTCTAGCGACATAGTGACCCCGCCCCCCCATCTTTTTTCTTCTCTCTAACTCTATATACGATGACCCATCCAAGAACCCATATCTGCTCGTAACAGGGATTATTTCAGGGTTTTGTGTGCATACTCTTTAAGCACATGTCCATTTTGACTGATTTACTGTAGTTTCAGAGCTGTAAACTCTGAGTGTTGAGCATTGCTGAATTAGCCTCCTTGTCATTCATACTGCACAATGCCGTGTTAGTCCTCAAAACATTTTCTTTAGCGATTCTACACAGTAAAAATTCTTATTTTCACAAAAAAACCTAATGTCTCTTCGAACTTCTAGGTCTAACAGATGAAAAAAAAATTATTTTTTTTTAAAGCATGTTCTCTTAGGATTGGAGCCAAAAACAACAAATCAGCTTAGCAAGCATGCAATAAAAAAGTTGTATATTTGATCATTTTTGTAGTTGGATATTAATCAAGAAGAACAAAAAGAAACCCTAAACAGAAGCTAGCACTATGAGGCTAAAACAAAGTTTACAATGGCAATCACGAGTGGTGAAACCCGTTGAGTGGTGAGATGGTGAAACCAGACGGATGGGTTCGTAACCCTCCCCACACTTACCCCTTTAGGATGGCATCCTGGGAAACAGGGAAACACTTGCGATAGGGACACATGTAAAGGATTACATTCCAAAACACAAAATATCCGCTATGGGAAATTAGTAATACCTGATATTTGATGTGAAAGACAGCACCTAAGAGTACATTACTTTTATTGTTACTAATTTGTTTGCCAAAAGATCAAAATAACTGATGAACAACTTGCTGAGAGAAAGTGCCGGCAGCGATCACTTTATAAAAATTAAGATGGGATTGTTTTTTTTATTTTTTTGTCAAATGTTTAATATATTGTTTTGGAATGAAACTCTTCAAATATACAATAGATATGACACGTTGACAACCATATAAAATGAGACACCATCTATAGCGTGGTGGCCATTTTAACTCTGTGTCATTAATCACACACAATATTAAATAAGGCACACATTTACACATACAGTTAAAATTTGGCTAGTAATTATTCCTTTATTTACAACCAATAACCACAAAGTTAATAATAATTATACTAACTGCAGTCCATACTATGTAATGTCCATGTGCCTTCACGGCATACAAGGTTTTCTCTAGTCCTTTTTGGGCATTTTTTTAAATATATATCTTTGTATCCATTCGGGAGACGCTACGGAGCACCATTTTAACATTCAGTAAAAAAAACAAAAAACTTTTGTGTATGCAACTCAACCCATCTTGCCCAGTTGTGAGCAAATCGTATCACATGGCAACCAAGCACACAACATCTTAACAACACCTGGCGACTTCCCTAATTGGTTAGAATGCTATGCCAATTAGCTGGTGTGGTGACGCATGCATTCAGAGCTCCATGGAACGTGATTAGACAGCGCTGATCTCGTCTGCAGGGGAAAGGATAATTAGTATAGAAAAGAAATTAAAGGACCGTCTGTATTGAAGCGTCTCATTCCGTATTATCGCCATTATCAAGGCTGTGAATGTGTTGATGATGTACATTTGCTCTCCCCTCGCTTTCCTCATCTGAATTGGACTGTGGCCAGTATTTTTCTTCTTCTTTTATAGCCTACGACTAAAGTAAGGCCGGAACATAACAACAATACCTTTAGGGGAGATGTCTTGCATCTCACATTACATGTACTGCATATGTATACATATACCGTGTGGATATAAACACACACATATATACATACACAAGCTTAGTATAAACACATCTGAGGGTGGAGGGCAGGGAAGTCAGGGCTGGTTATTAACACTACATCAGAGAAAGTAAGCAAAAGCAAAACAAAAGTCCAATTTAACAGCATTGCAGGAGGTCATAGCTTCCAAGTCTTCAAGATGACAATATATTTTGTCCCCCTCCTGTGGCCATTGTTTAAAAAAAATGAAAAAGAAGAGCAACTTGCATTTTAAATGGACAATGAGAACATTGGCAGCCTTTCATCGTGTGGCAGCATTACGGTACACTAGTCTGTCAAGGGTTTATAAGCAAGTAGCTGAGCAATACCAATATGGTACAAAGATATTTGTTTGGACAAAAGAGAAGAGAAAAAAAGCAAATTTGGTTTCTTGTCCACATAGCAAACGGCTGCCACGCGTCCAATCCTCTCTCTTCAGCAGTCTGTAATCTCCACCGTTTTTCTAAGGAACATTCAGGAGGGACAATCTTTCTCCATAGTCTTAGAATAGTCCGCCTCCGTGGAGCTCAGTAGTTGAACTTCCCCTGCTGGTTGACTGGAGAGGTGGCCGGTATGAACAGGGGCTTGGGCGGGACATCGGGCTTGAGGGAGGTGGTCCGGCGCACGATGGCCCCCCGGTGCATGACCTCCTGCTGCTCGCCGCTGTAGCTGAGCTGCCGCGTCAGGTACCCGTTGGGGATGACGGGGTAGTGGACCTCGCACGCGCTCCCGGTGGAGTTCATCCGGGCCAGGAGGGGAGGGGGCTGGTGCGGCCCGCCGTTCCGCTGGCCGAAGCTGTGCTGCCGAGGGATCATGCCTCCTCCTCCGCCGCCGCCGCCTCCTCCCGCACCTCCTCCTCCCGCACCTCCTCCTCCACATCCGGCTCCTCCGTTGGACATCTTGGCGGCGGCGGCGAGGAGTGAGTGCCTCTGGGAGGAGTGCCTCCTCTCCAGCGTGGACTGGTGGTGCGAGGGGATGTCCGGCGGGACGTCCATGCGCCGCGTGAGGCTGTCCCGGGGTAACGTGGAGGAGCTGTAGTAGGGCGCCGACTCCGTCTCGGGGATCTGGGGCTGGATGCGCGTGGCCACCGCCAGCTGGCTGCTGCCGAAGCCGCCGCTGGCCATCAGACCGGAGGGGCTCATGAGCTGGGCCGTCTTGCTGCTGCTGCTGCTGGCCTCGTGGATGTGCTTCAGCAGCTCGTCCAGGGAGGTGACCTCCATGACCTTCTGCGGATAGCAAGGGTAGGGGTGCTGGGAAAGAATGCGGTCCACGTTGGGAATCTTGCGGTCTTCCGGATGCAGGGGGCCGCACATCAGCGCCTGGCCGTTGGACAGGCCGTGGGAATAGGGGTAGCTGGCCTGGTGCAGCAGGGCGGAGCTGGGCCTGGAGCTCATGTTGTGCGACTTGGGCTCCTTTGCGTTGTTGCAGTTCTGGTTCCTCTCCCACTGGTTCTTGAAGGCCTTCATGCTCTTGATGGGCAGCTCGGGCGTGGAGTCGGGCGTGGGCAGGCCGGACAGCTCCGAGGAGTGGTGGAGGTGGTGGGGGTGCACCAGGTCGCCCATGGTGACCCCGTGGTGTCCGCTTCTCCGCGGATGGTGGTGCTCCTTGCTGTTGGAGAAGAAGGAGTTGTAGATCTTGGGCGAGGACACCTCCAGCTTGTCGTCCTTGTTCTGGCCGTCCAGCAGGCCGTTGAGCTTGGCCAGGCTGCGGAGGGACAGGGCGTGGGGGATGGGTGCCTCTGGATCCTTGGCCAGCCTCTTGGTCTTGTGGCCCGTGTGGTTGCAGTAGCAGGAGACCAGGAAGCCGGAGAGGAAGGCGCCCAGGACGAAGGCCACCAGCACACAGGCGATGAGGAGGGTGTAGTGGACGCTGTGGTTGGACTTATCCACATCTGGGGGCCGCCTTACTCCTACACGACAAGGGACAGCGAGGGAGAGAGTGAATACAGGGATCAGAAACGGGAATGACCAACTTAACAAGTGGAAGAGGCCTTTTTACCAGGCTTCTAAAATAGGTCAACGAGCAGCTGGGACAGACAGGTTGTGTTTACAGAGGCCCCTCTGCATGGGAGCCAGCATGGAATAGGTTGCAGTGTTTGAAGTAAGCTCCTGGCTTCCACCTTTTCCACTGTTAACCGATCAATAAAGCATTTCCTGCCAAGTATTTCCACGCTTTCCCCCTCTGACTGGGAGCGGGGCGGCAAAAGCCAACAGCTCCCCAGTCGACGGGAAACCCAACTCTGAAATGAAGAGAGCGGCTTTGAAATATTGATGAACCGCGCGCCGCCACCGGCCCAACACGGGCCCTCCGGAACCGTGCTCGCCCTGGCCGGTAGGGGGACGAGACACCTGGCACGACGGCACTGGCCAAAAATAACACATCTACCCCTGGAGCTGGCCGAGCGTGTCACCTCTGCCAACGCAGAATCAAATCAGGTCATGGGCTTATGTCAAATGAATCCTTGAGGAACGCCCGTCGGCGGTCCCGGGAACACAGGAGTTCTCTTTTCCGTGTAAACGGCTTCAGGAGATGCGACCCGGTCCGAGGTGCTCTGGCCTAATGGCGTGGAAATAATACAAAGGGATTGAAACCTGCCACTTTTCATAATCCCGCCTCATTTGCAAAGAGGGACGCTGCCATCTGCAATGCCAGACCCCCTCTCTAGCCTTAATGACAGCTCCTGTGAAATTGATTAGTCTGGGAAAAGGATTCAGACAGCTTGCACCAGGGAGTGGTGGTGGTGGTGGTGGGGGGGGGGGGGGGGGTGGGAGCAAACACACGCAGGTGTTCCAAACAAGCTTAATTCAAAGGGAAATGAAAGCTTCACTCAGGTGTCAAAATAGACAGTAATTCCACAACAATTGCTCTCGTAGCAATGACGACGTGTGAAGGGAAGGATTCAGAGACACGCCAACACAATGTGTCGCATCGTACGGCGCTCTCTTTGGTCGCACGTTCAGGGGAGACGTTGAACCTGTATACACATTGATTTCCCCAAAAAGGCTCACGCTACGAAGGTATTGATGAATACTGCTTGAAACGGCACTACTTGACTTTCCTCTTTGTGCGCAAGTCTGTGGCTAAGGTCAATATTTGTAGAAATCACTAGGAGAGAATAAAAAGGCTCAGGGTTAGTAGTTGAATGAAATTCACATGTGTATGTGGGTGAGTGACTTCCGCAGCGCTTTTGTATTGTACGCATCAAGTATGAAATGGAGAAAAACAGCTCCTCCACCTCTGGGGATCATCAAAGCCTAGCCGGTACAGAATCGTATTACAAGCAAAGGGCAAAATTACAAGTAGAATCAAACAGGCTTTATTTTTTATTCTTCATATGTTCGTGTGCACGCAAATGCCAATACATTCTAATAGAGGGGATTATGCAGTTGGTAAAGTTTTTTATGCAGAGCCATCCTTCAAGCTTTTCTGTGTGACAGTATACTAACAGGCTTATTATCTCTGCCAAACGTCTTTACCCACCACCATTTCCCTACACAAAGATGGAACACTTATTAATAGGACACACAAAGTCTTTCTGGGACGGAACATTTCGATGCAGCTTCAAATATATAAAAAGAAAAAACTCAATGTTGAGCCAGTTCTCTTTTTATGATTGCGCAGGCTTATTACCACATTAAAAACTCATAAATCATAATTGATCTCCCAATTGGAAATACATCTAAAGCAAAGCCGCTGTAAACCAGACTAAAACCTTTATTTAATCTCCAACTGATCCGTTTGTTTTCCTAGTGGCGAGAGCTCTGGAATAATATTCAATCCGTCAATCAGCTGTCGTCTGTCATGGATCTAACCGTGGGTTGGGGGGGGAAGCAAACAGACTGGACCAATGCAGTCTGATGGCAAAGGCAAGCTGTTTCTATAGATAGATGTCGGACAAATCTCCCCCCCTCCGCTTTCAACCCAGTGATCTGACCCTGCTGCTAGAAGGGGGGACACACCCGTAGAGGGTGACTCACCTTCTTCCCCCACCACCAAACTTCACCGCCGTGGTGGGTGGTGGAACAACCCCTCCTGGTCCAGATCGCAGGGGGGGGGGGGGGGAGGGGGCTGGATGAGTCAAGTGCTAGAGCAGGGGGGAGAGGGGGGAGAAGGGGGAGGCGGTGCACCGCACAGAGGGAGATAAGCCCTCCCCCCTGTCCGTTCAATTGACCTGTCACAACAAGCCTCAGGATCGGCCCGGATGACTCCGTCACTGACATATGGCGGAGCGCGGCTCACAATGAAATTAATACCCAGCGAGTGCTGGTGATGTCGTGTGGGTGGGGAGGGGGCCATCAGCAGGAATCTGGGTGGTGCTGGCGGGCTTAGGGACCGGGCATTAATACAACATCCTACCAGTGCCCAGACCTCATATTAGAAACATCACACTTACAGCTAAAGACCTTTGTATACAGGAGGGCATTGATAAGCTACAGTTGTTTTTGATCAGCATTTTATTGTTTCAGTTGTCCATGTTCTGTTCATGTTCACCTACTCTTGCACTTTGGGATGGGTTAAATGAATGACTAGAATCATCATTGATATACTTCATATCAAACATTAGTTGATTATATATATATATATATAGATCATGTATTATGAAATCATATATCTTGGAAGACAACTCCCTCTATGCCATTCTTTTCAATGTTTGGGTCGTTTTCCAGAGTCCTTTGCATTCCCTTCCTGTGAGATGTTATATTTCTGTATCCCAGCCCGGTGACAGCTTAATATAGACAAAGTAAAACGGTGAACAAACAGATGGACAGTGTATGTGTGTGTGTGTGTGTGTGTGTGTGTGTGTGTGTGTGTGTGTGTGTGTGTGTGTGTGAGATGGGGAAGAGAGAGAACGTGATGAACTTCAACCTGTGTGTCAAACGATGAACCAGGTGGTGTGTGTGTGTGTGTGTGTGTGTGTGTGAGAGATGTAAGGATTCAGCTACTCTGATCTGAGATCACAGGGATGGCGTAGAAGTACGAAGGAATGAGCAAAAAAAAAGGCAGATGAACGAGAAGAGTGACAGCGCGGTGGGCGTTTGATAGAGAGAGGGAGAGACAGAGATAGAGAGAGAGAGAGTGACATGGCGGATGAGTGACAGTATGTTTTGAAGCAATGCACTGCAGTGCAAGTTTTGTGAGGGAAGAGTGAGAGAGAGGGCGAGAGATGGAGAGAGACAGACAGACAGAGAGAGTGCGAGAGAGAGAGAGAGAAAGAGTGCAAGAGAGATAGAGAGAGCGAGAGAGCGAGACCTGCTTCCACCGCACTTGTTCCGCAGCACCGTAGGAAGAGCATCTCTCTGTGATTGCATCCGTATTGTTAAAAATAGACAGGGAGCAGCAGCATGTTATGTAAGCAGACCAAAGCTTTACATATCCTCTATGCTGGGACTGAGTAATTGGAGATGGGTTTGTGCGTGGGAAAAACAAAGGAGCGAGCGCTCCATCTCTCTCACTCTCCCCCCCCCCCCGTCCCTGTCTCTCTGTCTGCGGTTACGTGCTTCTGTATGCCAAGAGTTCTCTCTTTGTAAGTGAGGGAGTTAATGTGGGAAACAAAGTGGAACAGATAGGACAGCTACTCCTGGAGCTCATAGACCCTGAATTAGCCCAATTAGACAACGCCTGAAAGCCCTTCTGTAGGAGCGGTTGAATCAAGACAAACCGCCACTCGTGACAACACGTGTCGTGTCATTGTAGACTCCACTGCGAGGCGGGATTGACACTGTGCATTGTCTTGATGTGTGGTTTTAAGTTTCTCTCAGCGAAAAAAGGGAGCGGGAGCTTCTATGTAGTTCCCAGAGAGTCGCTGATGTGCGGTAATAGCACAACTTGTGATTTTGCAAGTCGATTGAGCCCACTCGCACACATTAATGTCAAAGACGCAAATGTGTGCAAGTGATTTGGCAGGAAGTTGTGGATTTCCTGAGTCTATACAAGGAAACACTTTAAGAAGCAAAACTATTTGAAAAGGAACAATAACTATTGGGGGGTGTGGGTGAGGAGATTTGGGGGGTGTGGGTGAGCAGAACAATTTCACTGAAATTGTTTTATTCTCCCTCAAGGATGCCTTTAAGTGGTTTACAGCCCAGGAAACAACTTCTATGTTCTATTCTTGTACATTAATTGAGACCGCTCCCTGAAACAGCCTTGATTAGTTTCACTTTCTCTAAGCTAAGGACTGTGTGTAATTGTTTGGCTAATGGCGGCTGCATCCCAACGAAAAGACACCAAGAAGAATGTCCTTGAGGCGCCGTAGGCTATCATTATCAGCCCCCCCACCCCTCAATCCCACCCCAATCAGGAATGCCAGAAAATGACTCCTTCCACAGTAAAAAAAAAAAGAGAAAAAAAGCAGTTAAACTGCTAAAAGACTCCTGATGGGCTGAAATGAGGAAATAATAAAGTATTCTTTGTGAAGCACAGGTTGTAAAAAGAGAGCAGTTTTCCTTCTCGGCTCAAAAACTTGACAGTCTAAATACAGAGTGCATGTTAACTGACAGACCTGGTTAATGAACACTGCATGACTGCGTACACGTGCACTACCGCTCCAAAAGTCTGTGTGTGTGTGTGTGTGTGTGTGTCAATTCCACCTGTGTACGAGTGCATGCGCGTGTATTACCAACCCCAAAGTGTGTGTGTGTGTGTGTGTGTGTGTGTGGGGGGGTGCGTGTGTGTGTTCACAAGAGGCCTGGATGCTGAGTGAGGGAATTCAATCATGTACTCCCGTTATTAGGAATTTGCATAATATTCCACCTCAGTGAGCGACCAATTGGATGCAGTTCTATTTCTGCGCGAGGTAAGACGATATGATGTAATATATCACATCCCCCTCCGATGGCACCGCACAGTAACGAGCAGCACAGCCCCTTCCAGGTGTGCTGATGCATGCCGACCATTGACAGGTTTCATTAGGGTTTTAATTGGGCACAGGTAAATTAGGCATCATGGCGGAGCGTCGTGATCACATGATACACCGCTCTCTCTCTCTGTCTCTCGTCTCCTTTGAACATCGCTCACGTCTCAATCAAAACATCCCTTTTCACTCGGCTGACAACGGTGTGTCTCCCCAGCGTCTAATCAATCAGGATACCAACACGACACGAGCAGGGAAGGGGGAGGGCTCTGGTTCATGTGGGGTTAAAAACAAATCAATGAACAACACACAGCAACAGGGAGTTAAAGGAGGGAACTACGCATTCTGGGGCAGAGAAAGCAAATGGTTTCCGAGCTCTGCATTTCAGCCATGAATACACAGCTGGGATGAGGGGGGCAGGGTCACAAGGGCACCCTTTAAGGAACAGTCAAAGGTCAGAAATTATGTATTTGTATAGTTTAAATAATAATCTCATAATCTGCCTTTTAAGGGACAAGAATCTCTAAGGTTGACCATTGGAGTAACGGTTCTGCCAATCAGAAGAGTGAACTGAGGAAGAGGCGGGGTCGACTTCAACTGAGGAGGCGGGGTCGACTTCAACTGAGGAGGCGGGGTCAACTTCAACTGAGGAGGCGGGGTCAACTTCAACTGAGGAGGCGGGGTCACTTGTAATGGAAGATTAGGCGGGCATGTACCAGGGCAGGACAGGGGTGATACAAATTGACAAGGGCACGAGTGTTAAACCGTGTTAATAATCTGCACTTTAGGCTGCCAAGAAATTCTCCTCAAACTGCTTTTAAAACTCCCTGACTCACTCTTGTCCACCTCAACCATGAAATGAGTAATGTTTACTCATTTGATTAAAAATGTCATTAAACTCACCGGGCGATGGAAAGAGGATCGTTCTGTAATGGTAATGACTCGTAAGGTGTTACACAACATCGCCCCTAGCTAGCCACGACGCAAACATGATGTCACTCGTAACGGCCGTAAAGAGAGCGCTAGTGTGCAGAGCCGAGGAGGAAAACAAGAGTGTGTCAAGGGTGTGTTTGCATAAGTGCCATTGCGCCATTCCTGTAAGTAATGGGACGCCAAATTGGCTTCCACCACTGAGTGAATTAATTCTACGAGTGGGGTTTGTGTTAAATTAGGAACAACTGATTGTGGCTAGCAGTGCTGAGTGTGTGTGTGTGTGTGTGTGTGTTTGTCTTCAACAACTCTGACTTAGAATTGGTTAAAAGAAAATGACCTGTGTAGTGTTGTGCATCTCCCCTACTCTGAGCTCAACCTTGGTCCCGTCAACGTCAGCATGCTAAATTATTAGAAAACGTTTCAGTTGTCGGCCTCCATTCAGCGCTTTAACTCATTTTCCGCCCCAGCCCGTCGCTGAGCTTGCCAAATTCCCTGATTGGCCAACAGTAAGCTACAAAAGGTGGGAGCGACGTAAGGGCACTGCTGCTTTGATTGGCCAATGAACTCTAGAATACCCTTGGGCCCCCAGTGGGATAAAACAGCGTCTCTAAATGTTCTCTGCCTGGAGACCGCTGGGAATTATTCTAATATAAGCGGGCAGGGTGGAGGACGGATCATGACGACTAGTGTGAGTGACGTGCGGCGTAGCCTGGGCTAATGTTTACATGGGATCGGATGCAGCCCGCTGTCTCTCAAGATCCTAAGTGGTATGAATAACCGCTGGGAGACAACACGGTGTAATGCCCTCCGCCGCTCCAAGGACACATTCCTCCTTCATGTGAAAGTTCAGGCCGAGTTCACCCTCTGTTCCTCCTGCAGTGTTTTAATGAGTTTTCCATCCCCACTATTATCAGGCTGTCTCCCCCGTGCTCATCTGCTAAATTAGCTACTAGCGCAGGCTTTTGGGGGGGTTGTTCTCCACCCTGATTCCTCAGCACGTACTGTATAGAGGGGTATGTGAAGAAAAGGGCAATGGAGAATTGGGGGCACAACAGAGGCAAATACGCAAGATGGTTTTGAAAGGTCCAGTAGCGTTGCCTTACGCACCGCAGTTTGACTAACAAACAGTTCTGTGTTTTGGGGGAAAATGGGGGATGCAGCCTCGATTCCCTGACAGACACAGCCCTGCTCTGACTTGACTGCTGGCATTTTTCTAAATAGCATTAGGTCAACAAGTTCCCAGGCCGGGATTCAAAAGCGGGGCCCCATGTGAATACATCACATCACAGTTAGTTTTAATATTCATGGCCTCAGTACTCTATTTAAACCCTTTTATGTCTATGCTGTATAAAAGGAAAACTGTTTTTTTTGTGGCCGCTTGTGATTTGTCTGTAAGGTAGGTTAAAAGGTTCTACGTTTTATGGATATGAAAAATATATTCTCCAGAGTGATAAATACATATTCACTGTTTTTAAAACTCTTTCTAAGTCATAAAACATTTTTTAAATGCCTTTCAGAGTTGCAAGTTAGTAGCTCAGGGGATCAAGTTGTTATGCCCCTGTTTGCTCAAGGGCGCTATTACAGAGCCGTGGCACCATTTACACAAATGATCATCTCCTTATGAAATCACCTGTGATCTAGTTCTGCTGAACAAAGCAACACTAAGCAGATGGGGACAGATGTAAAGATAACCAGAGAGAAGGGTGGAGAGAGAGAGAGAGAGAGAGAGATAAAGACAGACAGCGGGAGTGAGAGAGTAAAAGAGAGAGAGGGATAAAGACAGACAGAGGGAGTGAGAGAGTAAGAGAGAGAGAGAGAGAGAGGGGGGGATAAAGACAGACAGAGAGAGTGAGAGAGTAAGAGAGAGAGCAAGTGAATAGGAAGGAGGGAAAATGAGAAGCGATATATATATATGTATAGAGAGTGAGAGAAGCAGATAGTGAAAGAGATAGAGCCATGGAAAGCTGGAGAGCGACAGAGAGGGAGATGAAAAGCGGAAATAACAATGGGAAGTGTTCATTAAAATGAACAACAATGTGGGAGTGCAGCTTCTTGCTGTGCTGTTTCTTGCCCAAACGCATCACCACGGTCCTCTGAACAAGCAGCATCGGCGCCACCACCTCTGTGTCCACCGTGTTCCTAATACATCCAGAACCTCCCACCTGTCCTTCCACGGTCCCCCAGGAAGCTGGTTTATTTGTGGGGTTTGGATTTGGTGATTTACATTTAAAGAGCGGATTGTCATGGTGACCGGAGACGAGGCAGCCATGGACGGTTGCTCTCGCTTGACCAGATGCATCATGGACTCTCTGGGACGGATTGCCATCTCACTAATGGAGGCTTATATGTAGGCTGTGGACATTAGGATTGTAACACAAAAACTTTCAGCTGGGCAGTCAAATCCCACGGCCACTAATAGACTCTTCTGCCCCCCCTAGACTGTACAAATGGACTGTTCTATTTCTACAGTCTCTGTGGCGTTGAAATGTAAAACTATTGAACTCAATCAAGGAAAAAGGGTGGTGTGTGAGATGTGAGCTGGGTTTCACGTGGTGACGGTGTGTCGGGGGGGCTAGGGTTTTGTTTGGCTTTGGCACACAGTTTGATCTGAGGACTTTTAAATTGGATCAAATCGGTTGCAATTTAATTTGAATTTTTCCAATTGCAGTTCTTGGCACAAAACAAGAAAACTGCAATGTTACATTTTGAGATGGTATTTCAGCTGGGTCATATATCTTAGGGCTGGGCGATAAAACGATAACGATATGTATTGCGATAGACACATAATCAATATCAATAGAAAATGCGTTCGATAGAAGGTTTCGATAATTTTTGGAAGTTAACGGAGCAAAGAGTCTAGCTCTGCTTTTAACCAGAGGTTGCGAAGCAAGGTTGGTAGCATGAACAAAGGCACGCGTCCTCTGATACCCGTGGCGAGCAACGTATGGAGCGACACACCAATGGCCAATTATGTAACAGTATCAAGTTTGGCTGCGCCATCTCGTCTCACGTGTGTTTCATAACAGAAACAGTGCGATGTGAGAAACGAAAGATGAGTACCGCAACAAGTGAGGAAATTGTAAATAATATATATGAAGATAGTTCTTCTCAGATCTCAAGCGCCGCGGCCAGCATTGGTTCATGACAGTACTGGACATATCTCCATTTCCCCCTTTGATGGCATTATCATTATTCTGTTTAATGTAGGCATTTTCGTTATAACATGAATAGCAAGCATAACAACAAAATCGCTAAAGGTGCTAGTTAGCGAACATGCTAACTAGCGATCTTTACAACATGGATGATGGTTCATGACAGTACTGGACATATCTCCATGTCCCAACAACAATGACATCCATATGTTCCATGTTCTAGAGACTCCAGGTTGAAGATAAGCTTTAATCCACCTACCAAGTAATGCAATAGTGATCTCATGATCTCATCTCTTATGCTTACATTTAACACAGCAAATGTTTTTAGAACACTTTTTTGTAGCACATGTTTTTGAGCACTTTATAATTGATAATTGTTAAGTTTTCATTGTGATGTTCATTTTCATTCAGACTTATGTTTATATTATTTGAGTTTTCCATGGTTGTGTTGACATTCCTTTTCCCTGTCTGCCTACAATCGGGATGGTTAAGTTTAAAATAAAACTGTTTTACGTTTATATTTTTCTCCTGGTCCTTTAAATTTTTTTTATCAATAATTATCGATATCGACCGATATGAAACACTTATATCGTGATACAGTTTTCAGCCATATTGCCCAGCCCTAACATATGTTTTTTATTACCTCCACATATTCAATACCTATATATATGAAAATCATATTTGAACTATCAATAATCAATATCATGCCCCATCACATGAATAATGGACTGTGGGGGCAAATTCAATAAGCCAAGCACATTTACTAGGTGATTTGACTTCTACATCCAGAATGTTAAAAGGTTAGTCAGCTAATCTAAGTCATACTCGGCCTAAGTCAGCCTGGGAGTACATTAAAAAGTTTAGGCATGCATACATGAACAGTCAACCATAAATGCAAGGCGACCCTGGGCATTTGCTGAAAATGTCTTCTTAAAAATCATTTTCTGCAAGACTCCATCATAAATAATTGCAATAAGGCACATTTGTACTTGGGAAAGCAAAAAATACATTTCTCAAAGATGGATGTGCAAAAAAATATTCTGGTGGCATTTTGACATTCCGTTTTTCAAAATAAGAGCGTTCCATTTGAATATGCACGGGAAGCAGAATGCAGAGTGGTTGACTGTTGCACGTACGTGTTCTAGGACGCATGCTCCAAACAGGCCGCTGTCTCATGTAGGGGAGACCAGGTTCTAACCTATATCCACGACCCAAACGGGGCCAACAGGCAGTTAGTAGTCATGGTTACGAGTGCACGGTTAATCGCTCGGGAGCCCCCCAACCCCCCCCCCCCAGTGCAATGCGCCGCAAGTCTGTTTAGTTTGGTTAGGAGAGATAACCCCGCCCCCCTTACCCTCCATCTCCACACTGATTGGCTCCGAGTCAGGTGACCCCTGTTGCCCTACGAGGGCAGGGCCATCGGGACCTGTGCCTCTTTCGGGGTCACCTGCCTCCTTTGGCAGTGCAGGCCCGCCATTGGTTGTGCTGGCGGTTGCGGGTGTGGTCTTCCCTGTGATTGTGGCGAAGGTGGGAGGAGGAGGAGGAGGAGGAGGAGGAGGAGGTGAAGGAGGAGGGAGGGAGGGAAGGGAAGGGAGGGTGACAGGGTGAGTGGTTAGAGAGATGAGAAATGTGAATAGCCCACAGAACATGTTGGTCCCGGTAAAGGTACGGCCTCCCAGAAGAGGAGGCTCAGAGGAAGAGCCCCTGAAAGGACACCGAGGTCACCCTTATGCTAATCGCTTTATATCAAGACCCCAGATAAGCCCCGCCCACTTCCTGTCAATGGACCAGATATGGAAATAGCCGTCCAATCAACACAGACCTGTTCTTCTGAGCATGCTAATGAAACTGTATTTTCTTGGTATATACACATGTAAATGGTGGTTATTGTTAATTTCACAATGCTTAGACATTTTGTTAATTACTGAGTGATGTACTGGTTCAATGTGTGAAACACTGTAGTGTTTGGTAGTAATTATGGGCATTTACCTGATGTACTAAACATCAAGTCAGAGTGATTGATCACAGTACCAATGTGAAACTTGCCATGCATATTATGTGTGGCAAAGTTAACCTTGCATGGTGAATAATAACCCTCCACATTTCCCCTAGCTACCTCAGAAAAATAACAGGGCAATTATTGTCTGTACAAACCAAGCATTATCAAAGCATTATCTACACCTGGAACGCCACTCACCAGACGTTATCTAACACAGATAGATACTATTGTTAACAATCCGCTCAACATACAAAAAAAAAGCCTCTCCAATTCCTTCCATTAAAATATAAAAAGTTAAGTATATATGTTTTTCCCTCAAGCAGACACAAAAATAGACTCAGGCACAACGCTGGCCGCCCGACAGGGCTTCATATGAGTATGCTGCTGGGTGTTAGATTGCAGGTGGTTATTTGTCATTTAACCAATCAGAAACCATTTAACCCCCAGGGCTCCAGACTCCGAATCGTAGCTCTGGTCTAGTTGAATAAAACTCTGTAATCGCTACAGTATGTATGACATACAAACACCACTGTTCTCCGGTACAAGTCTGGCTCCACATCCACTGTCCTTTGAACTCCTACATGGTGAAGCCACCCCATTGTCTCTTTGCCTCTCCCTCCTCCATGAGCATCGGAGATGAGCTGTAACCCTCCACCTCCTCCGCCCCCTCACTCACGCCTTTTTAATAGACAAAACGTTCCCCGCTTGAGTCAGAGTGGACAACAGAAAACACCATGTTGACCAAAGAGGAAAAAAACAAAAGCAACTTCTCGTTTTTTTTTTGATCTGCACATTTGAAGGACAAAACCCGGGGCCCCCCTGCTGGGCGAGCGCTGGCTCCACGCTCACGTAATCACACGCCACATTTTGGCCGACTAGACGGCAAGTCACACAGAGTAGTTGTGGCTTTAATCCTCCATCAAGTGCCTGTCCTTGAGATCTGGTGTGTGTGTGTGTGCGTATGTGTGCGTGCGTGTGTGTGTGTGTGTGTACACGTAGGTCCGGCGCTCCTGAGCTAACAGGCCAGCCATGACGCTAACATACTGCAAAATGTCCGCCCAGCCAGGACCAGTGGGGGGGTGGGGGTGGCTGTTCTCATGTGCCTGTACTCGTTCTTGCACTCCCTGTGCCAGTTGACAGCTTTCGCTTTGAATAAGATGCCCTGTCAGAGCGCCATCTGTGCCAAGCAAATTAAAGCGGCACCCGAGGGAGCGCCAGCGATGGCGCACTGGACGCTAGCCCGAGGGCTGCGTTATTAGTTCCATTTTTCACCAATGGTGCGAGCGTGTGCGTGCGGCACACCCTCGCTTACTGTTGAGAGAATTAGAACGGGAGAAAAGGCCCGTTTCACAACAGAGAATGGTTTGATTTGGGCACCGGACCCGTGGCCTTCTCTCCCTTTCTCCCTCTGTCGCTCTGCGTGGAGTCCTGATTGGCTGGGGCATTGGGGTAAAGGAGGAACAAAGGGAGAGAGAGAAGAGACATGCCCCTGGGCTGTGGAGCGGGGAACCCTGTGCGTCGACAGCTTTGTTCTGCATATGGGCTGTGTTATTGTGTGCGAAAGCTGATAATTGATCCTCCCCGCGCACGGCTCGGAGGGCTTTTGTGAAATGCTGCTCGAAAAAACAACAACAAAAAAAAAAAAACACCTCCCCGCCTCTCCCCCACTGTTTATTTCAACAAAAGTTGAAATAAACAAAAAAAACAAAGCAAACACAAAAGGCCCTTCTGTGTGGAGCTTCAAAAGGTGTGTAGAACTGACGGCTGCCGGGGGGCCCCAAAGGGGTTAACCACCAGGGGGCGCTCATCAAAACCTCTTTGCTACCCTCTGGGTCCTCTTCCCTCCAGCAGGCAGACCGACTGCAGCGTTCCCACAGATGCATTCTGGGAGGTGAGGTGTGGGGCTAAGCCTCTGGCAGACACACACACACACACACACACACACACAGAGAGAACAAGAGACAGAGAGAGAGTGTAAGAGATGGAGGAGAGAGAGAGAGAGAGAGAGAGAGAGAGAGAGAGAGAGAGAGAGAGAGAGAGAGAGAGAGAGAGAGAGAGAGAGAGCACTGAAAGGATGGATCTAGAAAGCCGTAATGGCTGCCATCTCTTGCCGCTGATACTAATCACTGGCCTGGATATACCGCCATCATTACCTCCCCAGTGACCCAATTTGTCCGGAGACGAAGATGCCTCGACTTTCAGTCATATAAGTCTTCAAAACTTTCTCTCTCCAGTGAGCCTAAGATGTGGGGTAGTAGTAAGTCACACTATTTGACTGGCCATTTGGGCCAACATAAATCTCATGTAGATAAAAGACAGACCTTGTAGTTAGCCCTCCCAAACCCGGGAGGCCCCAGTACCAGATAGTTGCCCAGAACCAAGTACCTACAGAGCAGCTACCAGCCTCATTCAGGCAAAAAGAAAGCCTGATCTCCCGCTATTCTTCGTCAACAAAACATTATCAAAGACCTCACCAAAGATTTTTTGCTTTTTTTGGCACAAGACAGTTGACTTTCCCCCCTGCTGCATGAGAGAGCCCCCTCCTCGAGCCAGAAGAGGCTGTACCGTGTCCAATGGATCGGGGGGGGGGTAGTAGTGGTGTGTTGAAGGGTAAAGGTAATGGGACAAGGCCTGATAGGGGGTGCTGAATCCACGGTACGGGGAGTTAGGCGGCTCAGCGAGTGTAGCATCGTGTCGGCCCCATGGAGAGAAGGATGCCGTTTGCAAAGCAGCTGGATACTGGAGATGAGGGTTACCAGCGCCAGGACCGAATGATCACACACACACACACGCATAGATACCAGAGAAGATAACCTCAGGTGTCACAGCCCTGATGGAACTTTTGGGGGAGGGGAGGGGGGAGTGTACAGACTCCTGGAAGGCTTCTCTAACCAGTTGGGAGAGCCCCGCTAGGTTCAAAAGCTTGTTCCACCAGCTTTAGCCAGAACAGTAAAGGCTTATGGTCCTCAGGGCTAACCGGCTAACCGGCAAACCGGCTAACCGGCCGGTTGTGAGGGGGAGCTAGCTTGTTATCGAGGGATCTACTGACCATACGCCGAGTCCGCCGCCACCGTGTTCTGCTTGCGTGTCGTCGCCAGGACATCTATGGGGGGGGGGGGGTAGAAAATGAGAAAAAGAAAAATGGATTAGCAAAATTATTTTCATCAGGGCCCTCGTCACATGTACTCCCCCTAGTGGTTACAGCCCTTATAGATGAGAGCCCAGACATGCAGATGGGCAGAGGAGCGAGATGCAGAGCCATTAATAAACATATAGGGCAGAGCCGGAGCACAGCACATGCCGGGTGGCGTTCAGGAAACAAACGAGCTTCCGAGACCTCGCTTTCCTTCAATTAGTCTCCGTGTGGGGGCCGGGAATAACAAGGCGCCCGCAAACGCTTTATCACGCCGACGCCCCCGGCCCCAGACGTCTCTTCCTTTGAACGGCATCACACGGCACTACGTTATGGACAATGGCGGGGGAAAACATCGCTGCCACGATTGGTTAAAGAGATTAACGCGGGGCTGAACTCAGGAGGCGGAGATAAATGGGAAAAAAAAAAAAAATGGTCTTCTCAGGACGTACCGTGGCAGTTCTCAGGATACTGTGGCTGGCTGTTTTCCACGTCCTGTTCAAATCCGCCCCTAGAGAGAGAGGGAGCGATGTAGACAGAGAGATGTTGTCGGGGAATTTTCCTACATACATTATGCATTTCACTGTTTTTACCAACAGCATAGTCATTGAGGTGAGAACACCGACACTTTGCTGTAACAACGTGGTTGATTGCGTAGATTCCCTGGAAACACAAACCAAGTGCGGCGTACGGAACACCTACAAAATTCAGAAATCATAGACCCCGGGGTCGAAAAATCACCGGGTTCCCGACACCAGGCCTATGATTGCTGACTCAATCTCTATGAACGCTGACGACGGTAGTCTGTCGGCTCAGTGCATTAGACGTAGCCTCTGAGTAATGCGCGCAGGGCCATGTGGTGGGCAGGTGAGGGAAGAGCCAGCGGCCCATTAGTTCCAGTGGCAGAACCTCCAGCCTGGTGATAAACCTCCCACCACGCGCAGACGGCCACGGGCACAATTAAAGAAATGCATTAGGGCCAGGAATAGACCTATCAGGAGTGGGCTAGGGGACACATCATGTGTCCGCACACGCATGGACACCCACGGCTTTCACGAGACAAACTCACTTATTGACTTCAAACACCCACCACCGGCACAGAGTAATGATAAAACATACAGACGCCAGCGCAATAAATAGTGTGATCGACACTTTTGTAGACACACACACCAAGAGCAAGTCACACATAAGTCACACATATGTGCCAGACACATAGGGTGCCTTTGCAGGACTGTGCGTGTGTGTGAGTGTGTAGAGTCATGTGTGTGTGTGAGTCTGTGTGAGCATCTGTTTGAGTATAGTATCTGTGTGCATGTGTATAGTCGTGTTTATGTGTGTGGGTGTGTGTAGTCATCTGTATGTGTTTGTGTGAGTATTCATGGGTGTGTGTAGTCATCTGTATGTGTCTTTGTGTTTGTGTATGTGTGAGTCAAGTCATTTGTGTGTGTGTGTGTGTGTGTGTAGTCATCTGTGCGTTTGTGTGTAGTCGTGTGTGTGTGTGTGTGTGTGTGTGTGTGTGTGTGTGTGTGTGTGTGTGTGTGTGTGTGTGTGTGTGTGCATAGAGCAGGGAAGCAGTTAGATTGCCAGCGGAACCAGCTGGGGGGGGGGGGGGGGGGGGGGGGGGTTGAGATGCAACTGGATCTGTTAAAGCGGCAGCTGGTGGGTTTAAAGGTGGCTGCGCGTGTTTATCTCTGTGTATTTGTGTTTGTTTGTGCATATTTATGTGTACGTGTGTTTGTGTACTAAACAAGACTTTTCATACATTTAATGAAACACCATGGGGTCTGGTTTGCACTGCTCTCTAACTACACATGTTACGATATTTCACGATGTATTTCAGCATTTATACAATCAATTATACATAAAGCCTACACACCATTGCATAGGCAACCATGCATAGGCAACAGCACTGCACATGTAAGTCATTAAGATCTTTGGCCTTGTTTTGATTACTTATTGTTTATTTAATTCCCCCAACACTCTGTGACTGTCTTTTGGAGATGAATAAAATATGGTTTTGTAAAATAAAATGCCTTGTGCATGGTAAATAGAGAGCCGCGTTTAATAATGCATGCCGGCCACTCAAAACCCATTCATATATGCAACATCAGCTGGTCGACACTCGCTAGGAGTGACTCATGAACACTTTACCCAGACGGAGATGGGGTAAAGTGAACCAGCAACCCGTCGATTGCAAGGCATTCCTGTCGTGACCTGTGAAGGGGCCAACTCCACCACTCAACACGGACGTTCCCAACACAGAGGTTTAGACCCCCGGCGCCCCAGCCTGTCTCTGCCAGGCCTGAGTTGAACATTTGTGGTACTTTTTCTGGTTCAGTGATGTCAAGAGCGGTTGAGCTGCCTGCAAAACATCCCTATCGCACAGGACCACAGCAGCCCCTGACAATCGGTGCAGACATCGCTGTTCGAAACATGTTTGATACTATACCCCATGCGTACACACACACACACCCAGACACACAGAAACACCTCTGGGAATCCAATATGTACAAGACAGATATATTCACATTCATCCACAGCCGTTTGATTAAACATTGTTCACCTAAAAAAAAAAAAACCTACGTGATTACATTCGTATTCAAGAATTGACAGGAACCGAACGTGGACACACATAAACAACATTCATAAGCTACACCTTTAGGAGTAACAGACAGATGTGCACGCATGGATCTCACAACACCATGTCTACACTTGAAATCACGGGAATCACATGCAAGCATGCACACTAATCGAACATTGAGACACACACGCACACACACACACACACACACACACACACACACACACACACACACACACACACACACACACACACACACACACACACACACACACACACACACACACACACACACACACACACACACACACACACACACCAGATCCCCACCAGGGCCTGTCAGAGTGAGGGTATGGGAAGCAATATGTCTGTCTGGCTGCTGTGGGTGCTCCGTGCCACTGTGGAGCCTCACCGCCGGCCATCAAACTAACTCACTCTTCCCTGTCTGTCTGAGCCCGGGTCAGTCTGATGTCACTGTGCAGAGGGCAGCAGCAGCCTTCACTTCACTTTAGAGTTATTCATAGATTTTTCTTTCTTCCCTTTCTCTTTTTTTCTTTTTACAACTCAAGAGACGTCAAAAAATCTGCCTTGGTCGCGGCGGTCTCCACGGTGATGTACAGCCGGAGAGACGGGCTTTGAGCATCTGCAGTCGACCAGAGAGTGAGTGTAGCGGCTTCTGTACAACTCTTTTTAACATCCGAGGGGTTTCATCCTACACAATCCTATTACGCTAACTCTCCCTTTGTCCACCACTGGCAGTGGGTCGGGGAGCCAATCGTTAACGCAGCGCCGACAGATGCTACGCAATCTATAAGAGGGGGGGAATGAATGGACACGGGAGAGGAGTGGAGGAGAGAAGAAGAAGAGGGAACTTGTTATACAAACAGAGGGAAGAAACAAAGACCCAAAGTAAGAAGAACGGGATGGAAGGAGAAGGAGGATGGATGTGATGCATTCACAGAGGTGTATTGATTGGCCTTTTGCCTCCTTGCGTACGCGCATACACACACACACACACACCCATACCCACACCGACTACGAGGAACAGGCTTTAAAGTACACACACTATGGATTAAAGTACACACACACACACACACACACACACACACACACACACGCACACGCACACGCACACACACACACACACAAGGTAAAATTGATTCAAGTGAGACAAGGCTGCTTCTTTCCAGGCTTCTTTTTCTGGCACGATGGAGAAAAGAACAAGACATTATCGACAATCAACCCACCTCCAGACCCACCACTAACCCCACCTCCTAACCCTGCCCTAAGCTCACCACTAATCTACCACTAAACAGTACACCACTAAACCTTCACCAATAACACCACCACTAATCAAACTCATAACCCACAACTAACCTAACTAATAACCACAGAACTAAACACGCCACTAACTCTACTATTAACCACAGAACTAAACCCATCACTAACCCCCATAAATAACCACAGAACTAAACACACCACTATCCCTATTAACCACAGAACTAAACCCATCAGTAACCCCACTAATAATCACAGAACTAAATCCACTGCTAACTACTATCCAATCCAATCCAACTTTATTTGTTAAGCCCTTTAAAACAACCACTGTTGACCAAAGTGCTTTACAGAGAATAAGTGAAAGCATCACAAATACAAGACAGACAAATACAAGATCTGCTGGGGCAGATTGTTCCAGAGTTTTGGAGCCACAACCGCAAAAGCATGATCCCCTCTGAGCTTTCGTGTAGTTCTGGGCACATTCAGGTGCAGCTGATCGGCTGACCTGAAAGAGTGTGTGGGTGTGTAGGGGTGTAGAAGCTCAGAGAGGTACAGCGGGGCAAGGGCATTAAGGGATTTAAAAGTAAATAAAATAATTTTAAACTGAATCCTAAAATTTATGGGCAGCCAGTGAGGCTAAGATGGGGGAAATGTGGTCAAATTTGCGTGTGCCGGTTAGAAGGTGTGCAGCAGCATTCTGTACCATCTGGAGGTGGGAGATGGACGACGCACTGACCCCTACATAAAGTGCGTTACAGTAATCCAGCCAAGTGGTAACAAAGGCATGAATTACAATCTCAAACTGTTGCCTTGATAAAATCAGCTTTATTTTGGCCAGCTGCCTTAAATGATAAAAATTTGATCTGACCACCGCCTTGATCTGGCTGTCAAGCTTGAGGTCCACATCCATTTTTACACCTAAGTTGGTAATGATAGGTTTAATATGCTGGGCCAAAGGGCCCAAATCCAGAAGGGGTGTTTCAGAAGAGCCACCAAAAATCATCACTTCAGTTTTCTTCTCATTAAAATTTAAAAAGTTCAGGGCCATCCGGGCCTTTATGTCATCAAGACATTTAACTAAGGCAGTGGTTGTGTAACATTCTTTTTTCTTAAGAGGGATGTAGATTTGACTGTCAACTGCATAAAAATGGTACTGAATCCCATGCTTCCTAAGTATGGTGCCAAGCGGAAGCAAGTAGAGAGAGAAGAGAAGAGGGCCTAGGACCGAGCCCTGCGGGACACCACACGAGAGAGGAGCAGAGGAGGACACAGAACCACCAAGGCTGACACAGAAGGTTCTATCTGCCAAGTATGACCTGAACCACTCCAGTGCTGTGCCCCTGATGCCAACCCACTGTTCCATGCGAGAGATCGGGACCCCATGGTCCACTGTATCAAATGCAGCAGTTAAGTCTAAAAGTACAACAATAACACGGTCACCAGAGTCTGTAGCTAAAAATATGTAATTGAAGACTCTTAAAAGAGCTGATTCTGTGCTGTGCAGGGATTTAAAACCAGATTGGAAAACCTCCAGAATACTATAATTTTTCAGAAAGGACATTAACTGACAGTCAACTATCTTCTCAAGGATTTTTGAGAGAAATTGGAGTTTAGAGATTTGAAATCTGAAATTTGCGAGAGCTGCAGGATCTAGTCCAGGTTGTTTAATTAATGGTTGCACCACTGCATGTTTAAAATTATCAGGGACCACACCTGTACACAGACTGCTATTAATAATTGTGAGAAGAGAAATTCCAACAGTGGTGAAAACCTCTTTGAATGGTCGAGGACTGGATCATTTGGAGAACCTGAGGGCCTCAACTAGCTAACAATCTCCTATAAACAGGACAGAGTCACAGGCTCAAACTGGTCAAAGACAGTGGAGCAGGTGAAGGAGATTGAGGGGTCATAGGTAGATCGTGAGATGAGGGCAGAAGAAACCTTGTCAATAAAAAAGTGCAGAAAGTTTTCAGCAGGGGAGGCTTCCGTACAGACATTTTTGGCATTGAGAACTGAGTCAATGGTTTTAAACAAAACACGTGGTTTATGACAATTTGACAGGATAATACTAGACAAATGTTCCCTTTTAGCACTTTTCACTGTTGTGTGATACTGACGCCACCAGTCCCTTAAGATTTGAAAAGACACTTGTAGTTTGTCCTTTTTCCACTTGCGCTCGGCTTTACGGCATTCACGTCTGACAGCACGAGTAGTGTCATTTAGCCAGGGCTCAGATTTAGTTTTTGGTTGCTTGGTTTTTAAAGGAGCCACCATGTCTAAAGCAGTCTGGCAGGCGGAGTGAAACCATGAGCTAAGCTCCTCAGTACTGCTCACAGAATCTGGAATGACGGAGTTGTGATTGAAAGCGGCCGAAAACCGAGCAGCAGTGGAAGGGTTAATGATGCGACAGCGCCGAGCAGCAACGGCAGCTTCAACAGTATTTCAGGCAAAAGCAACCTCAAATAATACAGGCATATGATCCGAAATCATTGCTTCACAAATCTCTAGGTTAAGGTTAAGGTTAACAGATAGCCCATACGATACGACAAGATCAAGTGTGTGTCCAGGTTCTTGTGTGGGTCCAGACACATACTGCACAAGATTAAAAGAGTCAATGAGGTTAAGAAAGGCCTTTGCCATTGGTTTATCAGGACAGCTCACATGAACATTAAAGTCACCCACAATAAGGACACAATCATATTTAGGCATGATTTCAGCCAGTAAATCAGAAAATTAATTCAAAAAGTATTTGTTGTATTTAGGAGGACGATAGATCACAGCGCACAATACGGTGGGAGAGCGACCCAGTTCAAATAAACTCTGTTTTCGATCACAGAACTTAACCATTCACTAACCCAACTAAGTACCACAAAACTAAACCTACAACTAACTCTACCATCAACCACAGAACTAAACCCACCACTAACCCCCATTAATAACCACTGAATTAAACCCACCACTAACCCCAATGACCACAGAAGCAAACCCCCCATTCAGACACCGACTAATTAGACATGCATGTGCTCACTCGCAACTCATGTCCGAACAAGATTGATGCAGGGTGGCTGATCTCTGGTCCGGGTGTGGTAGTGCGAAGGCACGGTGTTTTCATGGAAATCTGTATTCATCATGTAGACAAGGCGGCCGGGCCCAGCTTTGGATTGGCTATCGATTCCTCGGAACGGGCACCGAGGTGAGGAACTCTCCCCCCGTCCGTCAGAGCCCAACGCTGCGACTCCATCAGACCGCCGGTTGGATATGAATTGTTCTCATATTTGTTCTCTGAGCGCTTTGAATAGTAGGCCCTATTACACAGAGTCAAGGTTGATTTTGCCCTTGAATTTTCCATTAGAAACAAACAGCGCGAACGGACGAGGTTTGCTGGGTAATTCTATTAGCCGTCATATTTTCATTAGCAGGAGTGCATCATGGGTGGACGTGCGCGGACGTACTTGATTCCCGGTGAGACGGTGGCGCAGCTGCCCGACCTCAGCCACACACAGTAGGGGTCCCGGGAGGAGAGACAGCTCCTGCAAAACACACACAGAAAGGGCGACAGTCCGTCAGAAAGTCAGACGGTTCGTCCAGACAGCCGGTATGAATGTAAGTAACGCTGTCAGACGATAAGACGGTTAGTCAGACCGACCTGAGTCTGTTCCACGAGACAGACATATACTAAACCAGGCTAAGTGCTGTCAGCAGTGTGTGTGTGTGTGTGTGTGTGTGTGTTTGTGTGTGTAGTGCCAGTACTGAGCAGATGCTAGCGGGGTGGGGGGGGAGGGGGGGGGGGGTGGAGGGGGAGGGGGGGGGAGGGAGACAATGCTAGCGACCTAACTGTCAGGGGAGCTAGGGAGAAATGCGGCGGGCCTTTGCCACGACTGCAGATGGAGCAGCAGGGTGAAGACTAAGCAAAAGACGTGATGAAGCATCCCGCTTTCTCTCTCGGGAACGTAAGATCTTTGGATGAGGAGTGCCTGTGACACACTGCCGTACCTCCGCCTGCCGAGTGACGCAGGAAGCGTTCACACTAAATCACCCTGGAATCCTTGGGTCAGACGAATACAGAGAGGTCTAGACATTCATTGTCTCTGAATGTATATAATATATTATATTATTGGGGGTCAAGCAGCGAAGCTGCGAGACAACCATTGTTATTCTACGTTTTCCTATTATTATTTTCCTGCCATGGGAGTTTGACCTCTACCATGGGACATTTGACCTCTAGGGGGGCGTTGTTAGCAGCAAGTCTATTCCAGCCCTTAGAAAGCAACTTCAATGTATTTTCATTATGATAACCATTTGCCAATAGCTTTCATTGTAAGTGAAATAACAGAGACAGTCACCGTGCAGCCACCTTACGATTATGTCTGTCCGCCTAAATTAGTTTATGGAGTCCTATTCTGCTTGGCCCCCTCATTGCTGCTCGCAGCTATATTATTATTATTATTATTATTATTATTATATATAATAATAATACCTAAACCTCATAATAACAAAAGGTATCCACAAATACTAAAATGCTTCTGAAAAGAATTGTTAGTATTAAGTATGAAACTAATTTAACATGGGACACAACTTTTTACATGCTTATTATTAAATAAGTATTGAAAAAGAGATGGAAATTGTACAGCCATGAAATTATTATGTTGAACATCAAACACTATAAAGGTAAAAATATTATTCCAGGGCATTTCAAATGAACATACTGTGGTTTTATGAGACACTTTTCCAGCTATCAAATATATGAAGGTATTTTGGCACGGCCTTCTCAGGCCCATCCATATCATCTTACAGACACACACTGGCTCTGGACACCTTCTAAAGCTGGGTCCTGCAGGGTTCTGGAACCCGGTGCGCTGGCAGACAGAACTACACTGACACATCAGTGGGAGGCGGGCCTCCCCGCTGGGCCACTCCGAGATATGCACTTTAGAACAGTACGAAAAAACAACTGGCTTAGCTTTGTTTGTGTGCATGTGTGCGTGTGTGTGTGAGTGGGGCTCCAAAAGCCCTGGGCCATAACTTGCCGTTGTCACATCTGCAACATGCTGGGCATAGCATGGCGCCAAAAATTATGGGATATCAAATAACCCATTTCTAGTTCATTAAGCGAGAGGACGGCTTGAGGATTGTAGACAGCCCCAGGATTAGCCAGACAACCCAGACAGGCAGCCACGGAGCACTGAGGATCACCAGAGGAGATAAGACTCATGGTGTTGTCATGGTGAAAGTACCCGGATAGCATCGCCAAGGACACCAAAGGATAGGAGTCATATAAAGAAGTAGCTCATGTCAACTGTCAACAGAGTGAGAAAAGATAGATATCAAAATACAATTCCCGTATTCCAAGAGGGTATGAAGTCCCTTGTTGATGAGGGGCGCTGGGCTTAGAAAATATCTTCTTTCGGCGCCTGAATGCATTCATCAAAATTCTCACTTCCCGGAGTCGTGCAAAACACTGCGCTTTCTGAAACCTTATATTGATAGCGGTGCCTCAAGTTAAAAAATAATTTAAAAAAATAAGCTTTCGCTTCAAAGCTGAGGTTCCTCAAATCGTGGCCTGGGGGCCAAATCTGGCACACGGGAAACTTTCATCTGGCACACAACACTTTACTATCAAAGATGATACGTTTGGTTCCTTTCACGTAAAACAGATGTGTGTATGAAAATAGAGACGGTACAATCGATGAATAAGCAGAATAAGCAGCCCCCTTTTAGCACACAGCATGCTGTTTGAAATTGCCCGTGTGTAGGCAGCCTCATGCCATTTATTCTGATGATGGCACTGCTGCTTTTAGCTAGCGACCATTAAGACAGAGCATTAGCTGCTCCAGGTTGTAGCTGATTGTACTCCGCACTGAATAATTGGACCCTTGTATTTTTCTTAGCTGGTTCACAAAATGTAACAGCTCGTTGTCATCACAAAATCTGCTTGGCTAAAAGCGAAAGCCTGTTCTCAGTGTGTGCCCTATGTTGGAAAACAGAACACCCTACTCTCAAAAGTGCCACTTTTAAAGTCTCCCCTTTTACCAGGAACACTGAGGTTTTTTTGTGGCTGTCCACAAACGTCCCACGGGCGGTGCAGTTTCATGTCCGATACAATGACCAATAAATTAAAAGGGGAGTTTAACTAACGCTGGGTTCTCTGACTAGCACGCTCCGATGACATAAGTCACTTTTACAGTGGCGATATGCCAAGTCAACTCTTCATTACTGTTCCATTTAGTGATCTTATAAAAACATTCAAGGTAAATGAGACAATCATCCATAAAAGAACGGTACACTTTGAATGACCAACTTAATTAACACACATGACTAACATAACTTAAATGGGCAGTGTGTCAGACCGTGGCCTCAAGCGGTGAGGTTGAACTGATTACCGGTAAACTGACACCCTTAAACCGTCTTTTAGGATTTAGTATTTCAAATCCAATAGACGTAATATCACCCCACACCTGTAACTGCTTTATTTCATGAAACTATCACATTTCAAATCGATTTTCCTCACAAAGAACACAGTTGGACTGGCGCAATGTTTTAGCTCAATATTTCTCTGCTCATTTTGTAATAAAACTGAGGTTTTTAAGTAATGGGTCAATTTGGGAGCAACGGGTTGCATTCAGCGTGTCGAGAGATGTAAGAGGCCCTACGTCCGTCCTGTAGTAGTCTGGTGTCAGGGAACAGGAGGGGATACGATGAGGTCTGTTGGGAGAAGCATGCCAGAGGGGAGAGAGAGGGAGGGGAGTGGGGGGGGTTGTCTGAGATGAATCACAGACTTGCTGACCCCCGGGGCTACAGTAAGGTCCTCTGAAAGGGGCACGCCAGGGTAGGGAGAGCGAGCTTGAGGTAGAACAGAGCCCCAGAGAGAGGGAGAGAGAGCAAGAGAGAGCAAGAGAGAGAGAGAGAGCGAGAGCGAGAGAGAGAGAAAGAGGGTGAGGGACCGAGCGAGATAGAGGGAGAGAGAGAGAGATAGAGAGAGTGAGCGAAAGAGAGGAATTAAGGAATGGAGGAGTCATTGGAGAGGTGGACAAGGTGGATCTCATTTGGACTGTGAAGGATTGAGGGGGAGAAGAGAGGGAACACACCGGTTGACACCTGACCCTCCCCCCACTGAGGACCATTTCAACCCAGACGAGGGCCCCTAATCTGTGGATGAGGTGGGCCCCAGACCTGACTTTACCCACACGTGATAAAATATTGTTAATATGATAAAGTATTATGGGTTGTTCTCATAACCCTTACTCTGTCTTACATTTCACCACAGCTCCCTCCAGCTCCCTCTCCCCAACTCTCTCCTTCCCCCCCCCCCCCCCCGACAACTTGCGAAAACAAGAGCACCACCAGCGCTGGCTCTCAGCCAATCAGCTGCTTCCAATTTGCATGTAAAAGTCTGTTGAGTGGTTCTGGAGGCCCTGACAATGGGGGCTTAGCATGCGATGGGGGCGTATAGATTCCCCTGCGAGATGGATGATTAATCCGTTCTCTTTATTGGGATTGGGTTTGGGGGGGGGGCCTTTTGGCTATGAGGGTTTGACGGAAAAAGGGGTGAGCGGGGTGAACATTCCTCAATGCACCGAAAATAGAACATGACGCCAGCGAGCCAGTCCATTAGCTATCGCTTAAAACTGTACAGAGGCTGGGGAGACGAAGTGCTTTGCTCTCTGCTACAGATGTTAACTTCATTTGCTGTTCCTGTTTTTTTTTAATTTCATTGTTTTTATATTTGTCTTTATACAATTATAATTGACAATTATAACATGGAAACTTCTAATGATCAAGGGACGCCGTGGAAATAAACAGACCTTTCCTCCAAAAAGTAAAGGAACTTGAAAGTACCCTCACCAGTGCCTACCAGAACAAACAATAGATCTGGATCTTTACAGCATAAACAATAGAAATACTTATACTTCAAAAGCCTGCATTAACTAAAATATGCTGAAAAACAAGGTGTGATTCTAAAAAACCCAATCCAAGGATGTTCATTGGTACAGCAGCAACAACAAGAAACTGGAGGATTTCAGAACACAAACCGAGCAGCCTCTTCCACACACCAGGTATCCACCTGGAGTGTGGAACACCTCCTCAGCGGTGTTACTGATCATACTCACGTCTTGCAGGTGCTGTACTCAGAGCAGCGGCTGAGCGGCACGCGGATGACACAGCTGGAGAACGCCACAAACATGGCGTGATTGTCCCGGTCCAACTCCAGGCCCAGTACCCTGCGGTCCTCCCCACGCACGTTACACCTGGCGGCAAAACACCACACACACACACACACACACACACACACGTCACACCTAGCGACCCGCTACACCTAGCAACACAACACATGCTATACCTAATAACACGTTGCACCTAGCAACACGTTTCACGCAGTAACACAACACATGCTATACCTAATAACACGTTGCACCTAGCCAAGCGTTACATCTGGCGACCAAACAATGCACACGTTACACCAAGCCAAGCGTTACACCTAGCCAAGCGTTACACCTGGCCAAGCGTTACACCTGGCGACCAAACACACGCCTTACACCTAGCAACATGTTCTAGCAACTTAATACTTTTTAAATACACCTAGTAACCCAATACATGCCCAACACACTAAACACGTTACATATAGCCAAACGTTACACTTAGCGACACCTCACATGTTACGCCTAGCATCACGTTATTCCTTGAAACACAAGGCAGCTTACACCTAGCATAAAGTTACACCTAGCAACACGTTACAACTAGCAACACAGCACAGATTATGCCTTAAAACATGTTATGTCTAGCAATACATTACACTTGGGGTTAAACTATTAATATTTAAATAAAACCTTTTTTTCCTCAGTAATTATTTTATGGGCCATAGATCGACTCGTGGTGGGCCGGGTCTGGCCCACGGGCCACCTATTGGGGACCACTGCATTACACAATGCAACATGTTACACGCAGCAACACAAAGCACATAACTGATAGCGCCATGCACTACAGCTAGCAGCATAAACCTTCACAAGCGGCCGTGATACAGGCTGAGGGCGGTTCCGTTTTATCTGCTCGGTTGAGTTACATCATATTAAACTGGATCAACAGCGAATGGCTATCAGAGTGGGAGGACAATATGTTAAGCAGACTGTTCTGCCTGAACCGAGGTGGATGAGTTCACCGAGATAAGACTTTACAGGCTGTGGTCGAGAAGACAAACGACAGTGAGGCGCAGGCCCCTCTTGCGGGACGGGGGGCAGGCGGGGTGACAACGCCACACACCGGCCAGGGGTGTGTGTGTGTGTGTGTGTGTGTGTGTATGTGACTGACTGAGTGAGTCAGTGAGTGAATGAGTAAGAGGGAGAGAGACACACACACAGACACATGGGGGTAAGTATGTGTAAATGTATGTGCTATCTGTGTGGTTCCATATCTCTGTCCATGCGTCTCTGTGTACACATGGCTGTGTGGGCTTTGAGGCAACACAAGACAGTGGGTTCCAACACGGATCCACAACACAGACAAAGGAACCACAACCGACGAAACCGACCATTGCCTGGACACAAGGACCTCTAAAGAGAACCATCGAGAGGGAAAGTGGATTGAAAACCACCCAGCATTGTGTGTCCATCTGCCCTTATCAGCCCCTCCACAGGGCAACGTCTGAGAACAATCGGCGCTGGATGGGCCCCGGTTACCTCTCGGGGTTGTAGACGTCGATGTCCTCCAGCAGGGCGGTGCTGAAGGAGGCGTTGGAGCCCTGGGTGCTGGCCAGGATCTTCAGCAGGCGCCCGTTCTCCGAGCCCAGGAACACCACCGTGTGGTTCTTGTAGGGCCCGGCCGAGGTGTCCACTGTGATCTGGGTCAGCTTGAACCTGGGTTGTTTCAGAGAGAGAGAGAGGAAAGAAAGGGGGGTCGGGTTACACAGAGCTCAGTGGCGGTACATCTGGAAAAGTCGGTTTTAAAAACGGCGACTAAGAAAAAGCCGTGCCAAGTCAATATCTTCTCAGTCACACAATCCACCCAGTTTGTCCCTTATTCTGCCACACGGAGCTGTGGTTAACATGGTCAACAGAGCTTTTAAATCCTGATATATTTTATCCAGTATGAAGAAAATCTGTGTGTTTGTTGTGTGCATGTGAACTCTCTCCACCTCCAACTCTCATCCATCCATCAATCAATCATCCCTGTCATCCTTAAAACACCCATCATCCTTAAAACACCCATCGATCTGCCAGCCTCCAAAGAGCCTCATCCATCCATGCAGTCCTTCATCAAACTGTCTATCAGTTCACCCAAAGCCAACCCATTCCCCCCCTCTGCACTTCCATAATTCTCCGCAGTCAGAGAGTTTTCTGAGTTCAAGGCGATCCTTCTGCTTCTCATTTGGTCTTGTGACAGCCAAGCAAGTAGTGTGACCGATCTGAGGAAGATTTCCCTCCACCACTGCATTAAAGGGAACCAAACATGGCCCACAGAGCCCTCCACTTGTTATTTGCACCAAAGCACAGGTAGACTTTTTTTATTTTCTATTCGCAACGCTGAGAAGTTTCCAGTTTTATTCACTCTATAGTGAATTCAACTTGTACATACCTATATAAATATTATTTTTATATCCCCTATTATAATATGCAGCATATTTCTCTCCGCCTGGCCCTGTGCTTTTCATCTCCTCTGACAGCTGAGATTTCCCCTCTGGGATCAATAAAGGAGAAGCGTCTTATCTATCTTTCCACCCCACCCCGTATCAGCTCCTCCACCTCCACAACCACAACCACCACCGTCCCCACCACCACCACCACCACTACCACTACCAGCACCAGCACCACCAGCAGCAGCCCGGCTGGGTGTTTACCCACAATAACTACACAGCCACGCTACGGCGCGCCCGCTTGTCACCGTGGCGTAATGCGCCACTCCTGGTTGGATCTCCTCTCGCGAGGAGCGGGGAGCCAGATGTGTTGTCTCGGCACCAGATGTGAGCTGACACACACACACACACACACACACACACACACACACACACACACACACACCCACACACACACACACACACACACACACACACACACACACTCAACATGCACAACTGGGATGACAGTCTGGCGTGACTTTAGCTGGGGCGGGCGGGGAGTGGGGGGGGGGGGGGGGGGGGGGGGCAGTGAGTGAGTGATTGGGCGAGAGACAGAGAGAAAGAGAATGTGTGTGTGTGCCGTTTGTCTCTTTGGTGTGTAGACAAGATTGTGAGGTTCTTTTTAGTTTTCTGGGGGATATGAATGTGTGTATGGTTCTCTTGTGTTAGTTAACATCTATGCAGATGTTGCTGCTGGGTGCATGTAGTGCACCCAGCATCAACATGCACCCTACATGCACCCAGCGCACGTCTGTGCGCCATCTGCATGTGTGTGTGTGTGTTTGTCAACACCTATCTTATCTGCCACGTTGTTTTTCAAAAGACTCACACATCCACTGTGTGTGTGTGTGTGTGTGTATAGTTTGAGAGAACCTCCTGTGGACTGAGTCAGAGCCGGTGGGAGACTCAGAGCCGGTGGGAGAGCGCTTTGATGTGGGCAGCAATCGAACCCGTTCTCCCGTGCAGAATAAATGTAATTGGTTTTAATGAGGGACAGGGCGCTGTTCTTCCACCCGAGTTCACTCGTCGATATCTGCCGCACTGCATGCTGGGAAGGGAACACGCTACGGGGGCAGCTTCGTGTGGCGGGCCGATAATGGAACAGAAGTGCACAAATACGGCAACAAGCAGCCACAAGGGAAACAATTAATGTGTTTTTGCACTTCAAGGATTAATAATTGCATTGCCGCTCTCGATGAGGTCAAGCACACAGCGCGCCGCCGCCCTACCGCCGCCCTACTGCCGCCCTACCGCTGGCATTGATTAGGTTTTGATTAATCTGCGACCTTTCCAGCCAAGCCCAAATTGAGGAGCGGATGCAAAAGCCACGGCTGTGTGTCTGCCCGACAGGTACAAGCAGTCCTCACTTTACCCCACTTTGTCTCAAAGAGTGTCTGGTCACCGTGTTGCTCTAAAACGTCTGTTGTTTCTGTGCAAAGTCTATCCACCTACGACCACCAGTGGAAGTGGAAGTGTCCACCCAAGGCTTAGGCTGTAAAGATCCAGGTGTAGTCTACCGGTGGGTACGGTACACAAGGGCGGAGGCCACAGAGTTGATCGACACTACTTCAAGTTGAACAGTGGATAGAGTCTTTAAATGGCGCGGAATCACAAGGGTAAAACATCAGCCCTTCAATGTGCAACTGTAACCAGAAACCTCAGAAGCAGTGCCACCCATGACCAAACACTAGTATACACCCTGTGTTTTTTTGGGGTTACAAAAACCCAGAAATAGGGCCCCTTCAAGTCTCCCTCCCGTACCTGCTGGTGGTGCGCGTGAAGTAGGGCTGGTCGTTGACCGAGGGCACGGCCTCGTCCATCAGCGGGTAGGACTTGATGAAGGTCAGCGTCTCGTCCGGGAAGGTGGTGGACGACTTGTAGGTGGAGGCGGAGCCGTCGGCCGCACAGCAGCCGGGCCTGCGGGCGCGCGTCAGAGGGAGGAGACAGTGACGGATAAACATGAAGCAAACAGGAACGACGTCTCAGACATCTGGGTGGGCTTTAGTTCAGCGGCAGAGCAGGGAGGCTGAGGACAGCTGTTTTGTTCTCTAGTCTGTGCGGAAAACACGACAAGTGAAACGACAGCAGTGCCAGCCGCGTGCGCAGATGTGAATTCCATTGTGAGCGACAGGCGAACACGTTCTTGGAAACACGTCTCGGCGGAGCCGTTTAGAGGGGCCCGGCATTACCTTGGTTTGGGGACCTGCTCCTCGGGCACGGGGGTCCAGGCCGACTCGCTGTTGCGCTGCTCTTTGAATTTGCCGTTGAAAGCCTTTTCAATGTCGTCCATGTAGAAGGCACACACCGCTGAGCCTGTGATGCTGGTGACACGCAGAGACACGACGTGAACAATTGAAGGAAGTCTAAATGCCCTGGTGAATGTTCTAGATAAACACTAACCACTACTCATACTACCCCTACTGTTTTGTAGACATTTTCTTACAAAGCGATAATGAATTGAGGTACATATCCAAGCAGGGAGGAGTAAAGGCAGCTTGCTCAAGGACGCTTACAGGTACTCTGCAGACATTGGGGACTTTTCAAGACTAATGGTTTGACACCACAGCCCTGGCACCAAACCAATCTACCACCACTACTACTACTACTACAGTTTGTAGTCCTTGCTGAGGCATAGCAGGCTTTTATCCTATGAAAATGTAATATGGTTTATTTTTTTTCCCTATCTCGATGTACATTTCATGATACACCCCATGCACTTAGGGGTTGGTAGGGGTTGAGGCGTGAGTAAGTTCTGGGTTTGAACCCAGAACTTTTCCAATGTGCGTGTGTATGTATGTATGTATGAATACACAAATCCCAAGCAACTTGTACAGAGTTGTATGGCAGTAAAGTATTGAATCTTGAATGTATGCATGTATGTATGTATGCATGTATGCATGTATGTATGTATATATGTATATACGTATGTGTGTGTGTGTGTGTGTGCGTGTATGCGTGTGCGCGTGTGTGTGCGTGTGTGTTAAACCGACCAACCTGTTGGCCTGGGTGGTGAAGACCCCCAGCACGGCGGGCCGGTGGTTGATCTGCAGCACGTTGGTGAGCGACTGCAGGACGTCAAAGTAGAAGAAGGAGTCCCCCGGCACGGAGCAGTTGAGCCGCGCCTTCAGGAAGGACGTCCAGTAGCGCTCCAGCACCCGCGGGGACCCGCCGTTGTCGTTCTTGCAGACCCGGGCGACGCGTGAGAACACCACCTTGGAGGGAGGGGGAGGGGGGGTAACACACCTTAGTCCTGCCTTTGTATACTGCGCCGACGTCCGTGATGTCCCTTGGAGCCGTAGATTCTGAGGACTAGCATGTCACGGCACGTTATACTTGTGTACGACGTGTAGTGACACAATGCACTTGCGGCGGTCGGCTATTCGCTCATATGGAGAACCACCACTTCATACACATGGGGTGAAAGAAATCGCAGCACATCATTGGTCTAAGTGAAAAAGTTGGACCAACGATGTCAATTCTCTGTATCAGACCGATGGAGAATAAACATTCTGGACCCATGCCTCTCTAACATCACAAAATAGCCAAACATGACGGTCCCCCTTTGACTTTGACGTATAATGAAGGTGTAGGTGACAAATAAAAAGCTTGATCTAATAACATGGGTACGATTGTTAAAGTGCCCAGAGTCCAGAGTACAATAAACCCAATGCTGATGGGTGCAATCACTCCATCCCTCCTTCACACAGCATTTTCCTTACGACGCAATAATCAAGCATTGACTCTCCAAATTACATAGTGTTCTATAACACATCCCAGAGCCCAGAGCGCTTTCTGTGGAGCGGTGCGGACCCCACGTGAGGCGGACGCCACGTGAGCAGACACCAGCACGGCGCCGGCAGGGCTGACGGCAGCGGCAGGACACGCGCCTCACCTTTCCCAGGGTGGTGTACTCCACCGCGATCTCGCTGAAGAAGAAGTACACGTAGTTCCCGTACTCGATGGCGTGTAGGAAGTGGGGCTCTGGGAGGAGGAGGAGGAGGGTGGAGAGGGGAGGGAGGGGAGGGGGGAGGGCGGGAAGACAGCAGAGGAGAATGTTCAACAGTGACACTGACTCTGCGGCGCTGACGGCTCCTGATTTGTATTCCTCGCCGCGCCGCGGAGTGGAAAGACCCGGGGAGACAGCGAGCTAGCAAGCCACCGTCACCCCCTCCCCCCCAACCCCCCCACTGCGGCTGCCCTCCCCCCCCCCCCCCCACTGCTAGTCACCCTCCACCCCTCTCCCCTCGCTTCCCCTCCCACCCCCTGCGGAGAACACAAAGGTTTCTGTCTGAAGAGGTGAGAATGAACTGAACTGTAGGGACACTGCGTTCTTGTACCATTGAATACTTACACAAGAAAATAAAAATAAACAAAAGAAAACTTTCCTTTTTCCGAGCACAATAAACAGCGATAGCGGAAGTCTTAGGTGATAAGTTGCAGCGAGTCAGCACAAAAAAAAAAAGGCACACCCAGAAGAGGCCGCTTAAATAAGTAATACAGCTTGTCGGACCGCCTCACCTCTCAGCCACTTGGAGTCGTACTTGACGGTTCGCAGGACGGGCCGGCTCTCCCCCAGACTGCGATAGATCACCGCGTCGCTTGCCAGGAAGTCCGTCATGGTGGCCGAGTAGAAGTCGCCGCCTGGCAGGGCAAAAAGAAACCCATCAATCAAGGTGCTTTTCACAGAAACTCCTAAGACAACCCTGGGCGGGCTTATTTTTAACTCTCAGGTAACTTTCCTTGCCCTTTAAAAGAAAGTAGACGACCACAGATGTGAACGTGACACCCTCTTGAAGCCCGCCCGTGTGTACCGAGAGTAAATGTCACACAAACGTCGGCGGGATCTGGGACAGCTTTTGAGGGTCCATCTGTCGTACATCCTGGACTGTGATCCCATTGGTCACTAGAAATCCAGCCCAGATTCACTCGGTGAAGAAAGGACATATCTCCTAATCAGAGGAGACGGCTGCTGATCTTATTAGGAGAGGCTGACAATGTTTCAGACAATCGATTACCGTCTCATGAAACTATTGAACAAGGTCTGCTGTCCTGTTCCAGTTTTGCACAACTCATTAGTGGTGGGGGCAGTAATGCACACACACACACACACTTTTATATAATCTAATTTAGTCACTTTTGCAGACACTTTTACCCAAAAATATTTTGTGAATCACTTGAGATACTTGTCATTAATGAGGGCACCTTGTTTCGGGGATTCTTACAGGTAGACTGCGGTCATTAGAGTTTGAACACAGAACCTCTCCGCTGAACCCAAATCGTCCTAACCACTGGACTATCCCGACCCCACATATGCTAACTTGAGTACAGACATTAAGTTAACATTAGGGGGGAGATGTCATTGAGGCAGGACCTGTGGGCATGGATCACCATCTGGATCACCATCAGGAGGACCTACCAGCGAACAGGCCCACGTTGGACTGGCGGGACTCGAAGGGACAGCGCGCCTGGCCCAGCATCTCCTCCCCGTCCTGCTCCAGCGTGGCCATCTAAGGTCAGACAGGGGGAGACATTTACGAAGCCATATACCAAGAGATTTACACAAAATGCCAGGCCACAACACTGAAATAAAAGACAAATCCCCCCCTGCTGTAAACACGCGTCTCCTAAAAGTAATCACGGCTGTGTTTTACTACGAGGTGACGCGTGATCACCCGCTAGGTCACTGTCAAGGCCCCCCCCCCTGAAAACTTTGGCACACCTCAAAACACACGGCGAGCACTTTTTATGCCATCGGGTTTATGTACTGAAGAAGAAAAATAAGTATGCGTGCCCAAATCAATCTCCGGTAATGAAGGCCCACACATGAGTCATAAAGATTAGTTTATTTGATGTGTGATGTACGGCGGCCGTAAGAAAGGTTGTGGGCGAGGGCTGGGAGGCCGGGCTGTCAGGTTGGCAAGGGACGAGATATCTGCTGCCTGCAGATATTAAGCTGCTATATTCTGACCTGCTGTTAACAAGGTTGTAAACCCCGGCTACAGCAAGACCAGAAAATCCCTCCTGTGTGTGTGTGATGTGTGTGTGTGATGTGTGTGTGATGTGTGTGTGTGTGTGTGCGTGTGCGTGCGCGTGTGCTTGTGTTTGCAGGGACAAAGGGTGTGGTTTTAAGAGGGTGAGGTCGTCGGAGCACTGAAACCAACTATAAAGATGTTCCCGGTGCAGAGGTGAAAAACACATTTTACTTAAAACAGTTTCCAGGAAGCAAATCCTCCCTTAGAAGAACGACAGAGGCCCCAAGACCAAAGGGGAAACCGCTCAGAAGCCACAGATGTTGCATGCGCTTTTGAATGTGGTTAGTCACAGTTCACCGCCATAACCTAGCTTCTTTTAACCCTGTACAGACTAGGCGCCTCCAAACGTGAGTCCTGATGTCCTAATGTACATAGTGTGCTCCTTCACGAGCAGGAGGCTGCAGACTGCAGTGTAGCCGCCGAGGAGCACTGGTCAGAGCAGAGCCAGGCTGGATATCCACTGGGGCACTTTAAGCTCATAGCCTCTTCTGTCACTGGCAGTGACACACACACACACACACGCACGCAGACACGCAGTGTCAAGCACACACAGATGCACAGTCGAGCACACTCACACAAATTACACACGCACGCCCAAGCACCAACAAAAAAAAGCAAGCACACACACACACACACACACACACACACACACACACACACACACACACACACACACACAATAACGGGAAAATATGACCAAATAAGTCATACATTTACAAAAACAACAGCTGCACGCACTTTGTGCACACACAAAATGGCCGTTGTCCAGATTTCCTGGTCCCCCAAGGTTTTTCCAAGAGCCGTTCCACGTGATTTACACGTTGCGGTGTTCCCGGACGTCCACTGAGCTTGCGTAATACCTGCGTAATTGGTTTCCAGACGGAAGCGCGTGGACCGCAGGGGGGAAGGTGTTAATGGGGGGGTGGAGTGGCTGGAGCATGTTTGGGCGCCATGTCGGGAGTCAGACTGGCAGGAGGCGTGGAAGTTGGTTCAACAGTAAATCAGCTCTTTAGTTTTCATTCATGGTGGAAGTTTCACTATGGAAATAAGTGATCACACCGCTTAGCACAAACTTTGTCCATTACATACATAAATTAAACTCTACATTTGAGTTACAATTACACTACACTATAATTACACTATAATCCCAGGCTGGGCATTTTTCAATCTAAACAAGGAGGTACATGGTGAGACATGCAACAACAATGCCAGCATGGCCACTGTTTATTTCCTGGTGTCTATTGAATGTTAATGCATCTGCCATGACCATTATGCTATAAGGCGCTTAGCTAGAAATGTCCTGAATGCTTTCTCCAAGGTCACACTGCCATATCTAATAGAGCAATTTAGGTGTCCATAAAACTGACAATACATCACCAATGTTAAGGAGACATAACTAAAATACAGATTCTTTTGGCAATCACCTAGACACCCCTCTCTCTCTCTCTCTCTCTCTCTCTCACGCATCACAAGAGCGCTTAAGTATTTTCTTCAAACAAAAGGGAATAGAGCTCATGGGAAATGTAGTGTTTATTCGTGGAAATACAACCCCTTTCCCCCCAAAAGCACCCATACGGGGCCCTTACTTCTAAAGTATTCTCTATTTTCCTGGACCCTGTCATGGGCCCCGTAATGCCTCCGGCCCCTCACTTTACACACCAGCGGCCTGACCTCCCTGTCCTGGGGGTCAGCACTCTGGAACCAGCCTCTCCTAAAGTGAACTTTTAAAACAGTTCCTCGCCCCCCCCCCCCCCCTCCTCGCAGGCATCGGCCCAATAATCCCTGCGCTGGTAGATTTATGCATTGGAAGAGTCTTTTCCCCGTCTTTCTCTCTGTCTTTCCTTACCTCCCCCCTCGCTCTGTCTTCCACTGAGGGCCGCTGTGAATCATTAACTGCTCTAAAACATGATGTCATCTGCAGGGAGGTTTCGACCGGACTAAAGCCCGTTTGGCTGAACTGTGGAAAGATGGGAGGCCCATAGGATCCTTACCATCTCAGGAAGAGATTTACAACAGCACTAGCTCTGATCTGATACGCCGTGGATACTAGAGCATTTGTAAGGTTCACTGGTTTACAAAGTAGTACATAAAACTAGTTTAAATCCAAAGTGAGCAGTGAAAACAGATGTATTGCATATATTCACACAATAAAGGAGCAGGTCTATGGACTGGACTATGGGACTATGGCCAGTAGAAAGACAACTTAGAATGCCCTAGCCACAATGCCAGATGAACCAGAACAACTCAATCACTATCGGTGCCTTTCCTCAACAGACTCGCTCTACACCCCTCTCTCTCTCATTATTCATCCCTACCGGTACAGCAGACAGTAAACCACGGAGATAAGGCTCTGAGTGGTTTTATAGAATTAAAAACCTCCTCCCCGTTCTCCTCACACTCTCCCTCGCTCTCTCTCTGTAAATCCCTCCATTCCAGAGCCAGACACTCTCCTTCCGGCTCCGCTCCTCTAGTAGCTGTTTGGCACGGCCTGCCCCCCCAAACTGGCTTTCTTCATATTTCATATTTCTCCTTTCAAAACGTCCCACACCTCAGTACACCATCTATCTTTCTGTTGACAGATTGTCCTCACTTTGTTCGTATCTTTTCTTGCTGACTGCACATGTTATTCTGTCAACACCGAGCCTCTCATCTGCTTACACCAAACACAGATTATGGTACGAAACTTCTGCTTTCAAAATAGTGATGGCAGCTTCAAAAAAAATAATAATAAAAAGAACAAACACCAAAAAAAAAACCACTGCGTCTGTCTTCAAAGTGGCAGCGACTGGGCTGGTTAAGGGAAACCGTCAATCGCACCTGCGAGAGAAACCATCAGTATTACACTCAAACCAGTTAGTACACTCAGACAGACGCCTCTGGTTCCCTGGCAGTACAAAGCTTTGGCTAGAGTCTTACTGTGTGTTCACACCGCACTTCGCCCCGCGACACGTTTCAATGTTAAGTGAACGTGTAGACGCGAATCGGGCGAATCTTTTTTTCGCCGATACGCGCGACAAGATTTGATTGACAGCGCGAAATTTTTCCTCGTGAACGGCGAGCGCGTTCACGTGGATTCGCGCCGCGAATAATTCGCCCCGCGAATAAAGTTAAAATATTTCAACTTCTTCGCGGCATTCGCGTTGAAACAGCCAATCAGCGTTCACTCCCTGTGGGTAACGTGGGTGAAGTAACGTAAAACAGCCAATCAGCGTTCACTCCCTGAGTGACGTCACGTAACAGCCAATCAGTTCACTCCCTGGGTGAAGTAACGTAAAACAGCCAATCACCGTTCAACCGTTCAGTGAACCGCAGCTTGGAGGAGAAAGTGATTGTTGCCGTTTGCGACTCCCGCTCTATATCTACATATAATATATAAATATCTATATCATATAATATATACGATATATATAATATCACGGCACAAAGCGGTGTGCGCCTCCGGATTATATTATTAACCCATAAACGACGGGCTCTCCCTCTTCCACAACAGGTACAGACACACATCTCGGCCATGGTTGATGAGAATGGCATGAATGACCGTTGCCAGGCAAAAAAAAAATTCGCCCCGCGAATAATTCGCCCCGCGAATGCACACAAAAATGCACAGCGACAGATTATGATTTGTCGCGCGGCAACATTCGCCTATTCGCGCGAATAGGCGAAATGGGACAAAGTGCGGTGTGAACACACAGTTACATTGGGTTTGCTCCCAACCATTTCCTGTAGGACTTCAGAATTTCCCATCTGGTATCGGCAAAGTGTTATCTTAGGACATCCATTATGACATGACCCCGTTCTTGCTCCGAAATGCATCAGAATTTTTGTATCCAAGCTCACTTTAGATCTGTCCTAGGCTCACACTGGGAGCAGCATGTACACAACGCACTGTGTAACAACCCACAGTCACGCCACACATGCTCACCTTGTAGTTTCGGCAGGCGGGGTTGAAGGCGTTGGTACCGCAGGCAAACAGCGTCTCGTCGGTGCGAGGGACCAGGACTTTGATGTAGTTGTAGCATTCGTCCTGCAGGGAGTAAAGCAGCCCCATGTTACTGCTGAACATGGGGGATGACACCTGCCAACCCGGGCCACAACTACAGACGTGGGGGTGAGGGGACTACCGGCTGTGGATTAGAGCTAGGACTGATGTTAAGGTGTTGATGTCTTAACACAGACACATCCACACACGTGCACTGCATGTCGAAAAGACACATAAACAGAACAGAGCACGCAAACAGAATGGCCTGCATGTGTGCACGCATGCACGTACACGCACACACACACACACACACACACACACACACACACACACACACACACACACACACACACACACACACACACACACACACGCACGGGTGGACAGACAGATGGGCACACAGATACAGAGACATACAGACACACACACACACACACACAAGAGACTGATGGCCAAAACAAAGAAAGTTTCACACAAACACACATACAACACACACAACCGCATACACTTCACCAGGAATAGCCAATTGGGCAAGATGAAAAGTTTATGAATTTGTGGTGTGTGTGTGTGTGTGTGGTTGTTTGAATTGCAATTTATGTGTGTCTTTGTGTTATATTATCAGTTGGAGGCAGGGGTGGGATTATGTGTGCACGTCCATGCAATGTGTGTGTCTTTGCGTGTGTGTGTGTATTTGTTCAGGGAATTCTAACTGTTGTTTTATTCATGAGGCTGTGGGACGGTGTGACTGTTTTTTGTGTATGTGTGTGTGTGCTTGTCTGTGCCTGTGTGTGTCTGTTTATGCATGTGTGTCTGCTTATGCATGTGTCCGTCTTGCGTGTGTATCTGTGTGTTTGTGTGTATGTGTGTTTGTGTCTGTGTGTGTGTGTGCTTGTATGCGCATCTGTCTGCAATGCGTGTACGCCCACATTTGTTTGCGTGAGTGAGTGTGTGTGTGCGTGCGTATGTGTGCATGCGCCTGCGTGTGTGTTCATGCGCATGCATTCGTGCGTGTGCGTGTGCGCGGCGTGGCTGCTACTCACGCTGTTCTTCCCTCGCACGGTGCACTTCTCCACATCCTTGGTCTTCCAAGTGAGCTTCTGAAAGGGGAACAGACACCAGGCTGTCAGAGGAGACGGGCCGGGTTCCCAGGACCACCCGGCTCTCGCTGTTCTCCAGCACTCCAGTCCCATTAACAGACAGATGCGCTGGAACTCTCATTAGCTTCAATATACCATCCCGGTGGTAAAGACGACAGACAAGACCCCACCGTCAGAGATGCCGGGGGGGGGAACAGCAGCTGAAAAGCCACCATAAAGCCACCGTAACCACAGAGCACCAGGGTTAAACAACCTTGAGGTGGATGCTTTTGTACCGCGGCCAGCATGGTGATGTATGTACGTCGATGTTAATTACATCCTATTATCTTCCCCGGTCCTGGGGCGATGCGCTGTGCTCTCCACCTGGGCCGCGCACACGCGCACACACACACACACACACACACATACGATGCTCGTCTTCTGCTTAAAGATGTTTTTGTTTATTTTTACTAATAAACATAATATGTCTAATGAACACGCACGCACATACGCACACATGCATACACACAAAGACAAACGTGAAGAGATATGCACACGCACACGCATTGCAGACAGATGCACATACAGGCACACACTCACTCACACACACTATGATCGTCAACGTAGCAATCAATGCCATTTTATCACTGTTACTGAGATAAGACCCCAATTTAGAGAGAACTAAATTGACAAACACATAGCGTCCGTCTTCCCGTGCACTATGTGAACTCACTTTGCTGTGGACGCACTTTGCTCCGCACGCAGGTGGCGTTTTTTTCATGACGCCTTTTCCAAGGCACTCGGATGTTACGACCGAGGGCCACCAGTGCCGAGGTGTGTGTGAACGTGTGGAGCGCAGTCTGGGCAGTGGTTTGTTTCATAGGCAGCTGAGACAGTGGGTTCACTGGCTCTTTAAAAGAAGGATGAAGTAGAGCTAACATCTGTTCCAGCTCCACTCCAGGAGTCACTACTAGATCCACGCTAATCTACACTATGCTATGCTATGAGCAATGCTACACAATGTGCAATGCTTAGCTGCACTATGAGCTACACTACAAGCTATGTTAAGCTACAAAATGAGCACTTCTTAGCTAAACCATTCTATTAGCTAGTTACATCCTCGGAGCTACGTTATAAGATACACTATTCTTTACTATGCCTCACTAAGAGCTAGGCTTAGCTACACTGAGCTAACTCTTCATTGTCTTGCTTGGCCACCACCCATAAGAAACTGCGCACTTGACAACTTAGGTTACAGCAGAAACAAAATAACAGGAAACTGCAATTTTCGTTGGTTAACATAACCCCAAAGTCCACACCAGAAACACCAGAATATTTGGTGGGCTGGAACAAGTACCCGAGGATCCCAAGTGCATGTATTCCACAAAGAGCAGGGCTGAAAATCAACATGAACTCTGGACAAATCCCCCCTCGAAATCTACAAAACTATCCATGAAATGTAAAAGGTTTCTGGCACTCTCAGGGCCCCGGACCTGGCCTGAAGCTAGGAAAAGGCTGTGTTTTACAATAAGGGTCAGATCCACAAAATCTATCCAGCAATGCAAAAATACTGTTCAAACCAAATCCTTTTGGCTTCTGAAACCGATAGAGGGACACATCTAACAGTGTGACTATAAAGGATTGCACTTACACTTCATAATAGAATACAATCGCTCGCTTTATAAACCATCCAGATAACCTTTTTGATCATACCCAGTGTGTTTATATCTTGCATTTCAAGCCTTTTTACACGTTGCATTGTCAGGAGTCTATCCAGCTTGCAATCTGATTTCCTTTGACGAGCAGCACGGGACCCACTCTGACTAGTGAATAAGTAGGAGGCAACAGAGGCAACAGTTGTTGTGGAGAAATTTGTCTTGGCTAATACCTTGACCCATTCACCGTTGCGGAGAGGCAGGAGAATGCAGATGACTCGTGGGAGAAGGTTCATTCTTTGAATGTTGGTTAAAAATTTAGACGAACCATGCATAACAATGAGCTTTCAGTTACCAAGAGAGGCTGCGCATATTGTTACCTCATGGCTGGAATTAGGATCCAGTCTCAATGTGAGCCCACTTCCTCTTGACATTGTCCGGCTGTTATGGGATTACATTGTGATTGTAATGTATGCATGGTACATTTACACCGGTTGAAAAATGTGTTCATTTAGTTACGGTTAAAAGATACAAACAGAAGCTTTTTCCTTATACCCTGGCAGAATTGGATACCTCAGCTTAGAGTCTTAACTATTGGATCTGTAGCTGCATCCGTAGTCATGGAGATGGAATCTGAGTGCCACTCAACTCAGGAGCTCCAGGCTCTTAAAGACGGCGGGATGTGAAAGCATCTCGGGGAGTTGCAGTCAGCATAGTGACTGAAGCCTACCCAGCGCTACCCACACAGAGGAAGGTAAAAAAAATGAGTAAAAAGTGACCACATCGAGGTGGGATCCAGGGCGGGGGACAAGGGTGTGACATGATGTAGCGGACGGGCGGCTCCGAATCGCTGGGTCACGTGCTAACAACCCGGCTCAAGCAGCTGGCACAGTGGGGCCATGAGATGGAGAGGAGGGCCGGGAGGAAGGACGGGAGGAAAGGGGGAAGGATGAGATTCAGCGCGCAGCGACGGAACATCTCTTAAGTCTTCCCGCTTGCATGTCTGACACGCTGGAGCACTCATAACGACACAAATAAATAATACATGTTCCCGCCTTTCATCCGGAGCCAAGGCGCTTCACATGTCGGAGAGGCACACACTCATCACACAATCACACACGCACACGCATTAAAACATCCATCATAAACAATCCGAGAGAGGAGAAGATGACGGTGCAACGCCGTCCGCCCCGCAATCGCCTGGGGAGCGTGGCGGCGCCCGGAGCAGTCAACAAGTCAAAGTGTCGGATCGATGGCGGGGAACTCCTCGACACCCGAGCTGCGGCGGCGGCGGGGGGCGGGGGGCGGGGGGCGGCGGCGGTGGGCTCGGGGGAGTGGACAGCCGTGTTCAAAGCTAATTCTAAACGCAAGCAAACAAAAAAGTCCCCGGCGCCTCGCAGGCTTCTTACTTAAGTGCAATCGTGTTTGACAAATTAGATTCAGACAGAAACACGAGCAGCGACACTTCAGAAAGCTGGTGGAGCACCGGGCTGGGCGTATTGGATATATGTCTGGAGAGAGATGCTTAATGCCTGAAGAAAGGAGGCAGGAAAACAGCACGGGGAGGGGGGGGGGGTTAGAATAAAGAGACATCAACATCTCTTCCAAAATTTCTGGTTGTAGAAATGTATGTAGTGGTGAAGCTGATGAATATTCCAGGGCGTAAAATGATCCTTTAAAAGTAATGTTCTTGCATTGGCAAGAACATCTTTCTAGCTAAGGAAGAGCGATATCTTTATGAACGCTTCAAACGAGGACAACTCAGTTTTATTATGAGTAAGATCGCAATCCCCTTTGAAGCTCGGGCAGGAAGGAAGGAAGCAGGGAAATAATTAGACTGAATTCTGGGTAATATATGAGAATTCACTCCGACCGATTTGTCGTCATGTAGCGGGTGAAGAAAACACCAGGGTGCATGAAATTAAAGTCCTTAATCTTAAATGTAAGAACAAGTGTTTGGTTAGTCAAATGAGTATGCGGGGATTATGTTTCGGAGAACAGATGGGCTCACACAAATCTTAGATAATATATCTTATTTTATAGTAAAAACACTTCGTTCTGCTGCTTGTATACATTTGACAGACTATCAAACCAAGCTGATAAAAAATGTAATATTTTCAACAAAACAAACCTTCAACAGAATAGTGGTGACATGACCAGGAAGAGATGAAACAAGCGGGCTGAATAGCAAACGGGCGGGAGTGGGCGCTTACCTGCATGGGGACAATCCGCTCAGAGGAGGCGGGCAGATTTATGGCAAACACGTGGTCCCTGGGAGCAAAAGTGAAACAAAAGAAATATTAACATCCCTCTCTCCCTATACATCAGCCCCCCACGTCTTCGCCGACACACCGCCTCTCCCACTAACTGACTCACTATTAATACAGACAAGTTTGGAGAAAGGTATCCCAACTACGATGGACAAAAGAACAACGCCCGTATTCCCAACACAATGACATAAGGTACCAATATGAATCACGTCGCAGCGTGAGCCAAGCACTTTGTCACACCCAGTCGGGGGAAAATATTAAGTCCATAGCTAATTGTATGCAGCACTTGGCAGAGAAAGTGTTGTTGCCGTTTGGGTCAGGGCCAACCTTGCAGCAGAACGTATTTTACCCAAACAAAGTGATCGGAGCGGGCTGGTCCGCCTACCTTTTTGAGGCAATTAACCTCTGACCTTCTTAGAGAATAGCTTGATGCAATTTAGATGAGAGGTGTGCTGGAGGAACGTGTGGAGCTCCTGCCAGCATTTAAATGGCGACTGCAGGGAGCTGGTAAACAAAACCAGATGCACCACCAGGAGACTGGCAGGCAAAGCGTACAAACAGTACTCTTCTAAAAGCTCCTTTTAAGCTGTTCACTTTTAGCTGTTCTTGAAGTGGCATGAAGTAGAAAATCAAAGAGAAAGAAGGATAAATTGGGGAATATACCTGCAGCCTTTCACTATTAACGAGTATCTTTCATCAACATGGAAAAATCCTCCCTGTTTGTGTTTGGGTTGGGTTTGTAGTGGCAGAGACCTCTCTCTGATTGAGATGAGATTGTAACCAGTAGGCTCACTCCATCAGTGGAGCACCAGTGGGTTTCGTGATGCGGTAGAGGAGGAGTAGGAGTGGAAGACTGACCTGGCAGCGATGTAGAGCATGTGGTTGATCCTCAGCATCCTCTGGAAGTCCAGGCCCAGTCGCACAGTGTCGTTGTCCGACATGAGACCCTGGAAGCTGGGGTAGAGGTAGGAACCTGTAGGCAGGGAGGGGAGGTTAACAGACTATTATTGTTCTGCCAAAACTCAAGGCATGATGCTCAGTCTGAATAACACAATTCAAATGATTGTCAAAATTGTGTTGACACTGAATCCTTTTTTTTGTCAAACAAAGAAAAGAAGCTGGAATTGATGCCCATTTTTGTTTCAGTGTCAATCTACTTCAAACTCGGGCAAATAAAGTAAATCTCTAAGCAACAGAGGCCATTCGATACAATTAGTCTGTTTCTATTAGTCTACAGGCCTAGAAATAGGCCTGAAATAACACAAATAACGCCTGCAAGAACATGAAAATGACTAAACTCAAAAACTTGTAGACACAGGGGCCAAAGAATCCCAAGAGCTAGAAAAAGAGATCTTCGGGTCACACAGCGTTACATGAGTCAGTCTGAGCCTTGTCTGGGAACTCAGGCTAACATTGGCTCATGGGTGGGTAGAAAAATAACCAAATGTCCTCCAAAGTTTCAAATAGATGTATGACATCACTAAAGGCAGCCCAATTTATACAATTAACTTCTCATATGCCACAACGTTTTACGGAGAAGCAGACAGAACCGGGAGAGGATAAGGGAAATCAAAATGATTTAAGGAACACACAAACGGCACATTTTTGCAGGAGGGACCCATGTTCAGTCATCTTGTTTTAATCTGTCCCGAATTTCGTGGTTAAATAAAACCCAGATGCTATTATAAATACAAGAAATGTCTCGAGAGACGAGGGAGGCGAGAGCCTGGCGGTGCATCAGAGGTTGCCTTGGAGAGGGCGGAGATGATGAAGCAATGGCAGAGGAGCCGTGGGAGCAAGGGAGGAGCGCTGATTTAAGGTCTGCTCTTGGTTGCACCATGTCCAGCTAGCTATTCTTTTTTTAGCCATATTTTTATATATATATATATATATATATATTTTTTTTTTTAACGGTCTTATCAAATATCAATAAGTACATATCAGTGTTCCAACATGGTATTGTTATCTGTTTTCCCTTCATTTTAAATCAGATTCTCAACAAGAGTCTGAGCATCGACAACCCAACAATACACACACCTAAAATGTAACACACTTAAACAGTTTGAAGTGCGCAGACCATGGGTCGAACGCAACAATTAAAAATAACACGAACAAATATGCTCCCTATCGTTATGGCACCTTTAACAATGTGCTTCACGTCAGAGCAGTACAGTAAAAAAAAAAGGGGTCACATGAACTGAAACCCACATACACGCCACACAAATAGATTAAAAGGAAATAAATATTCCATAACAGCAAAACATAAGCTGCAGACACTGAGATCTGATGCTTCACTCGAGGAGAAAATCAGACGGGCACAGTACGTGCCACCAGACCGCCTGCCACCAGTCTGTCTGCCAGATCTAAGCTTCTCGGCTTAGTTGTTTAGAGTTTTATCTCAAGAGAACTCGAGCAACTCTTGAGCGGAAAAAAAAACACTGCTGCATAAAGTTCCCTCCAGCCTACGCTTCGACCGGCGCCGCCGCTTCGACCGGCGCCGCCGCTTCTGCTGAATTAGCAATTCTTCAGCACAAAAATATGCCGTAATCTGAAATCTTAAGGCTATCTCTACGGAGAGAGTCCATTTCACCAGCCGCCTCGCTCGGCTACACTGATTAAAGATTGAAAGTCAAAAAAAAGACTGGCCGTGCTGGTGTACTTGGGGGACAGTACTCTGCGGAGCCCCTGGTGCTGGTGGTGTTTGTGGAGGTGGTGGTGTGGTCAGCCTGAGTCTACTAAGCCTTGTTGGCTCAAGGGACGTCTTGTAATTACTAGTCAGAGTTTCAAGCTCTCACAGTGCTGCTACAGGGCATAACTTTCTCCCCATTGGGCAAACAGTATTTGATAATATATCTGTGCATTTAAAACGTACAATCTGTCATCCCAGCCCCTGATATTGATATTAAATATTGATGCCCATTAAATGCCAACAATGTTTAGTCCTGGTCGACAAAAGGGAACAGTTCAAGTTCTGGATGTCGTACTCCCTGAAATTTGCAACGTCATGATTGCTTTTGTACATTAAATAACATTCATAACGATTAATTTTGATATAGGGCAAGGTTTCAATTCAAGCCATCTATCTAACATATTGATCTGCTCATATGGCATAGTATCAGCTCATATGGCACAGGACTATGCTTTCACAGAGTGCTGGGTCTGACCCATCAGATCAGGTTGATCCATTCACAACACTCACTTCTTCTGTTCGGCCTGCTTTGCCAGGCGTTATGCAATACTTGTTGACACTACGATGACATAACATTCAACTCTGAATGCTGTGCTGGGGAACCAGCAGAGCAATGGCACTAACCCTATAAACACACCTGTAGGTGGAGAACCAACCGCCCACTGGAACAACAAGCAGGGAGCCAACTGGGGCTCAGCCTCTGCCTTTAAACCTAAAGTCACAATGTGTGAGACTGAGCCCCTCTCGGTTAGTAGGCATGGGACTATAAGAATTTAACCCAATAACGTTTTCTGTCCACTCTGACTGGCTGTGCAACTGTGTGATGGTAACTAGCGTAGCTGGGCTGTACGGGTGGCGTGAGTGGGAAGGGTTCTGGGAGTTTCAATAGTGAGATTCTTAGAAATAAAGAGAACGGTACTCTCGCCAGCATTTCATTTTGTAGAATATATCAGTTACAGGGTGTGATTTTACTGGCTAACACTATTTAAATCACTACCACTCAGCATTGACTATAGATGTGTCCAGGTTATTTTAAGATACGCACTAGTTTACATTGCGACTTAAAGTGCCCTTATAGTCTTCCTGCTCACCCTTATCATTTGTGACGCGGTCTCTCCCACCCACTCTCTGATAGGGGAGGGGTAATAATTAGCCATGGCACCATGATGTATTATCATATATAATGGACGGGAGCGGACAGCGTGGGGCCCTACTGCCGCGCTGTCACCTGCTAGAACCAGGGGTAACGGATGGCTCTCATTACACCTGGGCCAGGGCGCCACATATAGCACTATTAGCCAGGCTATTTCTGCTAATGGCCGCCTTACTCCTCTTCCAGATAGATCAATTACAGCGCACGGGTCACACACTCTCCACTACCTCTAAAACCAATCAGGGGTCGGTGCATTTGCTGACCGGGACCCCAACTGTGGACCCTAACCAGTGATTGGCTACTGTAAGACGGTGTGTGCCGACCCGCCCAGACACACCGTCTCCAAGGTCACCTGATTAAAATTGTACAAAGTGATTAAGGCCTCGAGGGACGAAGCGATGGCCTGATTCAAATCCCCCCCCCCCCCCCCCCCCCACCAAGATAATCTCCATGGCAACAGAGAGTCACGGCAAGGCGAGGGTCAGAGACTTACTCTCCCGCCCGACGATGCTGATTGGCTCCAGGTCCTGAGGGAAGGGCGTGGCGCCGCAGGTGAGGCGGGGTGAGACGGCGAGGGCGAGGGCGAGCGCCAGGGCCGCGGCCAGGAGGGAGGGGGGCGCGGCACACTGCTGCCTCATGACGGCGGGGAGGACGGCGCGCTGGGTTACTCACCAGGAACACATGGCCCGCCGCAGAACAGCCCCCACCTGAGAGGAGAGGAGAGAGGACACGCCGGGTCAGGCCTTTTGCGAGCGCCAGAAGGAGACAGCTGTTGTACTGCTGGATGCGCTGCTGCTTTGTTTGTTTGCATTTAATCTAAAATCTATTGATTGTCCTGAATGATCGCAAAGTGCTTTTCGTGTTTTCTCTCCAGTTCTCATATAAAATGATCTGAAACACAGAAAAAATGACATTTCAGTAACTGAAAAGCAACAATTATTTGATAATCAAATCATAATGAATTAATTTCTTGTCTACTGGAAAATCAATCAATCCAGTAATAAAGGGATAATTTGACTCAAACTTGTTTGCTTAAGTTTGAACAAGAGGAATATTGACAACATTGTAATAATTACAATGATATGCTGGAGTAATGATTGTGGTAACAGCACACAAGGTGGCCTGCCTAGCTCTGATTAGCATGCAGTGCTTTATGTCAATGCAGCGATGTGATTGAGTGCTGCTAACTCTGTAAACAGACAGCCGACAGAGAGGGAGAGGAAAACACAGAAAGATAGTGAAGTGGAGAAAGAGAGAGGAGCGTGGTGAAAAAGAAGACTGATATAGAGAGAGACAGACACAACAGGCTGCGGGTGAAGTAAGAAGGACGGTGTAAACAGCAAAGGTAAGACACAAGAGGCCAGCCACTGATACAGCTGTCTTACTAACTAACAACCTCTTGTCTGCCGCGGACGACCAGACACAATCAGATGCCCTGCACTACCAAAGTTCACAGCTCACTCTGAACCCTGTCCTGAAAGAACCCTTTACATATAGACTCAAAGCCTGCCCTGAAAGAGGCCTTTCTAGATAGACTCAAACCATGCCCTGAAAGAGGCCTTTCTAGATAGACTCAAACCATGCCCTGATATAAGCCTTTCAGATAGACTCAAACCATGCCTGTAGCCGCCTGTACATCTGTGGTATATTGTTGAGGGCCATGGTCTATTTCCATTTTCCCCATCCGATTGTTAAGCCAGGGGAAAGAGACAGTGACGGACGGTCAGGGTGGTGATTTGCGAAAACACGGACATCGGTGACCTGCGTGTCCGGCAAAACACATCACCATACCGTCAGCAGTGTCCTCCCCGAGCCACCCCGAGGTTTGGCTTTACGTCCCCCGTCGCAGGTCGACCTGGTTAAGGGAGATATAACCCGCCATGGATATTGATATGGGCCCGCTTCATTTATATTCCGCAGGGGATGAAGCTGCATTTAGTGACGAGGTGGAGCAGAGCGGCGTGGTGCGATAAATGGAGCGGACGCCGTGATCCGCCGCACTCCCGTTTGCACCGTGAGATATAACTGCCCGTAAGGCAGCGCCGGCGGTGATGTACGACGACACTAGAACTGATGGATTAGGTTAAAATGCCGCGTTTGTGTTTTTTTTTGCTGCGCTTACCTAAAAAGGCGGGGGAGCTTCTTAGACGGGACAAAAAACATCCGATAAAAATCTTTCCCGAGAAAAGGGGGGGGGGAAAATCCATTGTGTCTCACCTCTTCGCTCGCTGTCACCGATGCCACAGGAGATTACAAGAGTTTAAAAGTGTGATAACGACAAATTTGTTTTGATTGAGTGCAATATGGTTTATTTTCCTTGTAGATTAACTATATGCCAGAGTCACCACAGAAAGCACAAAAGAAAAAGAGCTGTAAACAATCCTCCATCCATCACAAACACAGCCTTGGAAGTAAACAATGTGAATATACAAACAGCCTGGCCTAAACCATGCATATATCGGAGCAAACACATGCTCCGAGTGGAGGCCGAGGTCAGTTATTGACAAGCTGCGGGGTACTTAGCAAAAGGAACGTGGCCAAGAGTGTGTGGAAATTAGTCACGCACAGCAAGGCAGCCGAACACTGATCCTGTGCAAGACATTGAAATAAACATCAGCTCATGTTCCTACAACAAGCGGGGGCCAGAGGTTAAGAGAGCACAACATCTTCAGAAGCATTAGCACAGCATCACTGATTGTTGACGTTGTTGTTGATTTTCCTCTCAGAACCGTAAAACACCTCAAGTTGGCTTATGATCAATTGCAGAATTAATCTGCACGTTTGTTCCATGGGCACGGATGCGGGATGCAGGATAGAATCCAACACCTATTTCCATACCAACATGTGATCTCCAAAACATTGGCTCAAGTGTTCATGGGACGCCTACTTGACAAACACGTAGACTTCATAAGCACCAGCCCTCGATGAAACAACGCCTTCTGAATCATCGGTACTACGTACGTATAGGTCCTGGCTGTGCAGCTGTGTAATGGGTGAAATTAAAGTGGGTGTTTCTGTAGGGGCTGTACTTCTAAGCCTGTGCTGCATGGGAATGGGGGGACGGGGGGTGAGGAGATGTTGTGACGTTCTGCCAGCTCTCAGAGGGGAGCCAGTTGAAAGGGAGCCGTCAGCATGAGGATGAAGGCCGGGTGACGTCAACGTAAGAAAAAGGAGAACTAAATATAAATAGAAGATGCAGTCACACACTGCATGACGTCTGCTGCTTTAAGGCAGAAGCGTCGCCTTTTCATTGCATGTTATGAGCGAGATTGACATGTTTCAGGCAAAACAGGAATATAACATGTACGGAAAAAAGTGTACGATATAACAGGAGATTTGAGAGTATATCTCAAAGCAGGGGATCATGGGAATGTGTTCCCTAGGTTTGCAACAATCCCCAGCTCAAGAGATCCGAAATACCCACCGTAAGTAGTTTATCAGTGGCGGGACTTCGCGAGCACACAGTACTGCGAGAAATGGCATCATAAAAGCCTTTAGAGGTGAACCATCCAAGCGCGTTGCATGTGAAATCTCAGATGTGCTCTCAGAAGTCCACACACTGCCGAGGCAGCTCTTTTCTATAAGCCAAGTCATAACCTGTGGCTGAGTTCGGTTCAAAGCAAACACCAGTCATGTCCTGCAACCCGAACCGGCTGCCGCCCGACGCAACCTCAACGGCTGGCCTGCTAAATGACTTTGGGCCGTCACAAACACACCACGCCCTGGCATCGCAAACACAGGGCGATGCAGCTCCCTCCGGGAACGTGGATCTTGTGATTGGTTCTTAATCTAACCCCGGCACTGACTCTAATCAGTTAATTGACCTTCCTGCATGGCATTGAGGGGTCTGATGGGCTGACAGCTGTCGATGGAACATAAGCCTGTGTGCTGCTTATCCTGTACCACCTCTCTCTCTCTCTCTCTCTCTCTCTCTCTCTCTCTCTCTCTCTCTCTCTCTCTCTCTCTCTCTCTCTCTCTCTCTCTCTCTCTCTCTCTCTCTCTCTCTCTCTCTCTCTCTCTCTCTCTCTCTCTCTCTCTCTCTCTCTCTCTCTCGTACCACCGCCCTGTCCCTCGCCCCCTGTCCCGGGTTCTGTATGTTTGGGACGAGTCCTGGGTGGTGCTCCGAGGGCTTTTGTTTTTAATGAAGTGGACTGGGTAAGTCGTCTGGGAGACAGCGGGCTCCTCTGGAGGGTACGCGGCGCAGGGAAGCCGGGGTGCATGCGATTGATTAAGGGACATTCATTTGGATTAGCCGACGGCGGTCTTTTGTATGATAAGACGTCACCCTGAGTGTTCTTGTTCCCGAAAAACTCCCCCTCCCCTCCCCTTCCTTAGTGCAACAGCTCACATAAGACGATGACGAAATAAACGTTCCAGCCACGGGAAATACGTCATTTTGAAAGCTTGCATTATGCAAACATCAGGCCAACGCCTCATCCATAGGAAACATTTGGGAGCCGGACCCCAATCCATAGATACATACTCCCTTGTAAACTTTGATGTCATTGTGCTTATTTTAGCTGGGGACCACAGCTCCATACAGAAAAAAAAATTGATACAAAAAAAATGATACAATTAAAATCCTGAATGCCAATTTTATCCTCAATCAACTGCGATGCTAGCGAAGCATCTGTCGACTCTGGGGACATATTTCCCGCCACCTGCCGTCGGCAAAGAAAAAACAGCGCAAGAACCTATTCCACCGCAAACCTCGCTAGTGTTGTAGGGCCAAGCAGGTGGTTTGGAAGAACCGAGGCAGATCAGAGTAATTTTAGACAGTGAGGGAGTGAAATGCACCTCTGATCCAATCATTCTCCCGTGTGCTCAGGATACGTGATCTGCTTGGCTCCTGGAGAAGCAGAAGGTCCCACCCACCACTCTCCCATTATACTCGTGGTATATATTTATATAAGCCCGCATCAACTCCATGGTCTCCACTATCACTTTGAAAGCGATTAGCCACATTACCCTCTGCTCTCGACAGACCATTAGCTGTTAGCTTTCTCGGCCGGGCTCCATCAAATTGTTATGGCGATCGCGGTGTCCTCATATTTTTATGGATGAGGTGTGTCTTTACAGAAAATGGCAAGCAGTTCAGGGTTCCCGCTTAAGCTCCTGCTAGTATGACATGTCATACTGTTGACATTTCCCGTCCGCGCCCGTGACCTACTGAAAACCTTCTGAATACGTTGACTATTCTGCACAGCAGCAACACAGTGACGGCAGCACTTTTGTGTGTTGAGTAACATAACTAGCTAACGAGTAGCAATAAAAACCTCTTGGAATCCATTGAAAAATAAGGCTATTTCAAGTAAGAATATAGTTCATAGTTAAAGATCCCATGGCACGCTACTTTATGAATGCTTTTATATAGCTGTTAGTGAGCCCCTAATACAATAGGCCCTACTTAAAGACGTTCAAGAAATTCAGCCTTGGTGCAGATTTACAGCAACTACGAGCCAGTCCCACAATGAGCTTTCCACAAACGTGCCGTTTTTTAGAGGCGGGTCATGGTGGAGGGTGGGGGTGTGGCCCTGAGCAGCTTGCAGCCTCGGTACCATGCGCTAGTGTTTACAGTGGATGTATCACGATGGCCAGGCGCACACAGCTTTTGGCTGCTTTTGGTGTTCTGTAAATATTTTAGAACCCTCCGGGTTCTCCTGTGGGAGTCCTGGAGATCTATTTCTAAATAATATCATATTATACATAGATATCTAGATTTGTGTTGCGTGTTATGCGCCATAACACCAACAGCAGAACGGTTATCCAAATAACAAAGAAGTGTACAACACTTGCGTTACAGTGTGTGTATTCACACACACACACACACACACACACACACACACACACACACACACACACACACACACACACACACACACACACACACACACACACACACACACACACACACACACCTTTGTTTTTTCAAAGGCAGAGCAGGATACCTAGTGCTCGTTTTACACCTAACGCCAATTCTAGCTACTGGGGGACCATAGGCAGGCTAGGGGAACTCATATTAACGTTAGAAAACCTCATAAAGTGAAATTTTCATGCCATGGGACCTATAATAACTGAGGTTCACAATGACCTTACACAACTATTACCTTAAACCACATTACTCTGCAAAAACAATTCAGTGGGACCTTGATGTGAGGCAGAGGGGAAAACAACCCCATGATGTGAATGGAGCTCGGCAGCACAATAGCGTCTGTTGTCCAGGCAGGGTCGAGTAGTCCATGTCAGGCCGTGTTCTGGATGATTCCTCCAGGAGCCAATATCTGCCCACAGTCTCATGACTCAAGTCACATGCTGCTCCATCAAGCCCACAGCCCTGGACGTTCCTGAACATCACATCTTCCCTCCGAGCTTGTCTGAAGAACACCTCAGTTTTACATGGAGCTTCCCCCCCCCCACCCCCGCATGGCACGTGTTGTGTATTGATTGGAAGATATCGGCGCTTTCAGAGTAACCGTGGAAGATACGTGTTAAAGGCCGCATCTCCCCAGAAAGCCCCTCCTCCCCCGAGGGACATGGGAGGTCCCTGAGTGACCCCCTCAGACTGGGGAATCTCCACTAATTGGATTTCCAATGGCTAACCAGGCCGACGTTGTCAGGGCAAATTGGAATTGGGATCAGAGATCATTGGGTAATAATTGGGAAGAGGCCCCCACAGGATATAGGGAGGATTTCGCCGGGCTCGTTCTCAGTTCTCGTGCTGCTGCAAATGAGTTCATCCTTCTGTAGTCAAAGAGAGCAGCCAATTAGGGGGGTCTGTGGAGAGTGCGTCCACGAGATAACTGTTGGTCACCGGGAACAGTCGCCTGCAGGCTTTCCACCACCATGTTTTTATAGCTGATAGAGGTACAGATTGGTTAGGTCAGACCACTCCACTCTCAGTTCACAATCTGATATCAGTGGGCTTAGCAATAAGGCTTATTCTTTTTTTCTAACCCTTTCTTGCCTTTGTAAAAAAAAAAGGAGATAGAGATACATTCAAAAGTTATTGCTAACAACAAGATTGAATAGCCAAAAAAAGGTTTAGAACCTGTGAGGGCAATACACTGAATATTTGTCTCCAACATAGTTCATTTAACTGATTAGTGGGATGACATTCTAAGGTGTTTGACCCCCAGGTGAAAGGTTCTGAGTTTGATTCCCACGTCCCAGGCCTGCCTGTAGGCATCCTTGATCAAGAACCTCCACTAAACTGAAAGCAGGGTGAATAAATAATAAATTATAAAGCTATTAAATTAAGTATATCATAGAGCAAGGATATAATTAAATGTCACCACATTAGGAAAGTCGACCGTAGGGTTCAGAGCGGTTTCAGACGGTTGTGTCTTCACGTTCCTGCCGGCCTGACAAGATCTGAGAAATTAAATGTCATCCGTCTTCATGACGCCAAGGTAGAAGGAGAAGAACATGTCAGGGAGCGGAGCCGGAAACTCAGGGAGATCCTGAGTGCCAAAAACAAAAGGGGCTCCTGGGGGACATTGTGACAACATTTTAGTCCATTAGCATCTGGGGTTATAGACGAGTAAAGTGAGGCTCCGTGTCTCATAGCAGGAGGAGAAAATCAATGGTCCCAGCAGTCTCTTAGTTCTGAGATTAGTATGTCAGACGACTAGTGTCAGTACAAAGAAGTCTCATTCTGACACTTTTTTTCCCCTTGATGCGAGGAGAGGGCAGGGTGGTGTTGGGGGAATAAAATGTGTTGAATGAAATGTCAGTAGAGGTTAGGACCTCCCCTTGTCCCCAATGCCACTCATGCTGCTCCCAGCAGGGGGGCACTGCTCACTTTTCATTGGCCCACCAAGTAGAGGCAAAGTGACGTGGTCCCACTCAGGCTAACCCCCCCCCCCCCCCCCCCCCCCCCCCGAGTATCAAACCGCCCTACTGAACCTTGGTGGAGGACCTCCCAAGTGATCAGTGTGTGGTCTCTTGTTGACCCCTGACGGTCTCACCTTCATGCGAATAGAGCCCGAGTCGACCCACGCTCACAGGAGTCCACGAGATTGGTGGGTTCTCTGGGCAGCACTGATACCATACACTTAACTTCCTCAGCAGAAGAGGGTCAGAGATGTCTGCTGAAAGGAGCGCCCTGTATACAAAGAAGAGCCAAGTGTGGTGAATGAATACCTGCTGCGGATTTGTGTATCTGTGTGCGTGTGCCTCGGCGCCACGGTTGTAAAAAGGCTGGCTGCCCCATCGCCGCGGTGGGCAGAATTTGTGAGACGTCACAATTAAAAAGGGTAAAATGTAAGATGTTGGCAACGGTCAAAATTGGTTGGGCCAATCGATATGGAGAAAACACTGCCAGCGTCATCCATCGTCTTTTTGTCTTCTTGAGGATTAAAAAAAAAGCAGCAGACGGCCGTCAGCGGGAGAGGGATCACTCATACGCTAATGGTGTCCTCTCCATTTGTCTGCCAGGAGTTAATTATTCAGATTCATCTTCAGAAGAGGGCCCATAACTCAGGTTAAAACCCTGCCAACCCCACCCATGGTTCAATCAAGGTCAACTTTCAAGCTCAATGATGTCTTTCTCTTAGCTAGTCCCTGCAATGAGTTTCACCCTGGGTCACCACAATCAACGCACGTTGAACAAAGAGAAATTATCCAACAATCCCCATTGTTATTATGACAGTCATTAGCATAATGGCCTCTTCCACGGACACGACACAGTCCCACTTTTTGGTGCTATTATCCCGGTTATCAATAATTCAGACTGTTATTGACAAACACTACCTGAACCCTGTATTGACAGAAACCCAACCACTGGTAACCCCCGCAAGGCCACCATAACTGGATACCCCCCCGAGGTTACCTCTGGGAGACACTGCGCAAAGGCGGGAAAGCAGAGTGTATTGGTGTTGGTGTTGTCTGTGTTTGGGAGAGAGTGGGAGAGAGAGAGATAGAGAGAGAGAGAGGGAGGGGGAGTGAGAGAGAGAGCGAGAGAGAGAGAGAGAGAGAGAGAGAGAGAGAGAGAGAGAGAGAGAGAGAGAGAGAGAGAGAGAGAGAAAAGAGTGAAAGACAAAAATAAAGAAACTAAGAAAAAAACAAAGAAAGAAACCAAAAAACAAAAGCAAAGAAACAAAGCGACGAAGAAACAAAGCGACGAAGAAACAAAGCGTCTCTGTCGGTCTTGTGCTTCTATTTATACCTATCTATTTCAGGGGCTGCGAGCCAGACGCCAGCGGGAGCCAAAGTCATCCAATGCCCCGGCCGACCGATATCGACTGAACACGGATCCCTCAGGGTTCGTCAGTGGCGGCTGGGAAAGTGCTCGGCTCTCCTAATATTAGAAATGCTCAAGGATCACCCAAGGAACTAAACCAAGCAGTCCCAGAGCCACAAATAAACACAAACAATTCCACTGTCTGGCACTAAATGGTTCACCGTGGCTTTATAATAATCAGTAGAAGCCCTGCAATAAATCGGTCCATACGCGTGCATATGGGCACGATGATGGCATTGCACTTATACTGTACTATTCTAAGTGTTGTATGCTTGCAGGGTTATTATGAAAACCTGCTGCTTAAAACACAGTACTATGCCCTCTCTCTGCAGCCTTACATTACACACCACATGTAGCTGCATTAGCTACATGCCACAATGTACAGCAAGTGATGCCATAGCTCAGTTTAATAGACCTGTGAGCTGAAACGATCAGGGAGACAATGCCAATCCCATTTACATCCACTATTCAGGTTTAACACACATTTTGAAACATTTAAGGTGTAGCCGCAGCCAGAACTCGATGAAAATGATAATTGGATTCTAACCCTCTTTGTGAATCTCTAAATTAGAAAAGGTTTTATAGGTCAGTTACCCAAAATGATGATGTATATCACTTGTTTTGCATACATACAGACTCATTTCCTCTTATTTGACCCAGGCACAATGTCAGGTCGGCTTTCTCTAGCCCACATAATCATAGAGATCATCAAAAATTCTGCAGTCCCTGTCTTCCCTCTGGCCATAACTGATTCGATAATTGGGACAACAATTGCACATAATAATAACAATTTTATACGGTCACTTTGAATGAAAAGAAAAGCAATTAAGGGGGACCAGATTGTCATCTTCGGGGTTTTAAAAAGGGATGCCACATTTGGATACATTATTAATGAAACAAATCATTTCAAGTACGTTTAAGGGGTAATTTAAAAACTAAACAACACTACAACGCCACCCACCCACTCATCCCTCTCACACTCGGAGTGCTGCAACCGAAAGCAGCAGAGGCAAGGGAGCGAGGGTTCTCCTAACACCCACTGATTAGATTTGCCGGGTAGCTTGTGTACGTGAAAGTGCTTGTGTGCTCCCGGCTCCGCCACAGACCTATCTAATCACACCGCTGTGATTGGGGCCCGGCCGATGGGTTTCTAGGGGGAGGGGGGGGAGGGTGGCCTGGGCTCGCTAAGACAGCGGTCCGCTGCCAGGGCAGAATAAGCAGCCCCCCTAAAATACACCCTGGGCACGGGGAGGAGAAGATAAAAGCCCAACTGAAAGCATCCCCGTGCAGCCGGGCTAACTGGAAGAGCCAGGCCATTTAAAAAGCCGTGTTTGGTTGCGTGCGAGGCGGGTTAACCGCTGTGGGTTAACCGCTGCGGGTTAACCGCTGCGGTCAGACGTTAATAATGATGTTCATAACGTGGCTGCCAGAGATTGTGTGCAAGTACTCGCCCCGTAATCTTATCTGTGCTGTACGAGAGTACAATACAGTTGAATAAACATATTAACCAGCAGCACTACAAGCTACACTTTGTGCTCAACACTGAGGGGGCACGAAGTCAAGAGTCAAATGAAAGAAAAAAAACGTTGTTTCTAGAACAGCTATTCAGAACATTCTTCTCCCACAGTAAGACAATTATAGAAACACACACACACACACATACACACACACACACACACACACACACACACATACACACCCAAACAAATAAAAAACCCCGCAGGCACACCAGCAGAGGACAATTTTACCAGATTCCACATTTTTATTGTGCCAATGTTTAATAAACAGCCCGAAACCTGGTCAGTGTATGGAGAAAGTGTCTTCAGAGACTCCTCCAGTGCGCAAAACCCCCCCCCCACTGTTTCGTCCCCCGGTCCCCTGAGGAAGCCTCAGCTGTAGGGCTTTGGTGCGGTGGTGGTGGTGGGGGTGGTGGTGGTGGAGGGCAGTGTGAGGGGGATGACACTGAGGGAGGGAGATCCATATAATAAGAGGAGCTCTTTTGATCTCTAGATTCACCTCCCCTCCGGAACCAATTAGCCCTCTGAACTGTAAGTACTTCAAATTCTTCCCTTTTCCTATTTCTCAGTTGTTGAAAGACCGCCACCATGAATTATCAATCCTGTAGGACTTTGGTTCCTTTTCAGATATGATGAAACCGAGCAGGGAGATTTCTTTTGCATTATTCTGCCTTTATTGGCATGTAGGAACTTCACAAAGGGAGATATGCAACACCCTGGGATAATTGTATTTTTTTTTCTACAATCCTGCTCACTTTGTGAAATGAAAAGAAAAAAGTATTTCACTGGTTTAATGGAGAGTTGTTTAGTGTTAACTAAAGCAAAACTAACAATTCCAAGTGTGAGACCGAAGGGCTCCATCTGTTAGCTTCACCCTGGGAGACGCACCGGGGCTCGGGGACCAACAAGAGGCAGATAAAACGCCACAGAAGCGCCGTTTCTACCGTTTCTTCTTTTATTTTTCATTTTCTTTTGTCAACACAATCACACACCCGCCACCAGGCACAGCCATCCCGGGCATGCGATCTCCGCGAGACAATGAGGAGAATCCAGGAGACAGATGGAACATTCCCAAAGTACATTTGCCGCATTTGCGGCAAACCCTGAGAATTGAAGTGAAAAAGGGCTTTTATAAGTAAGTGGCTCTATTTTCCTTTTTCTTTCCTGCTCTTTCTCGCAAGCCATGACTGTAGATGGAGAGCCATATACATCATGTTTACATGCGTGGCTTTCAGGAAGGTGGGGGGTGGGGGGTGAGGCACCCTTTCTGAAGATAATAGCATCATCACACCCTCTCTAGATTAAACACATCATCATTCTCTTTCTGACCACCATCGTTACCACCATCGATGCTGTACGTCTAGACTGTCAGGCCACGTCTCCTGAAACCATAGTTGCCCAACGACTTCTTCCCCCGTCCCCCGTCCCCCCGCGGGCGCAGAGATCCCGGTTTACAGACATGGGTTATCAGGGCAACGCTGCCTTCCAGGGCGGCAGCCTTCCCTCCCCCGCCTGGAGCCTCTTGCTGATCTCACCATCATTACCTCCCGTTCTCCCTCTGATGACATCACCCAGACACATTAAAAGGGCCCGGAGGCGTGTCGGCTCCCGTTTATGTCATATTACAGCCGTGCCATCCATCTCGCCTCCAGCCCCCACACCACCACCACCCCCCCCCCCCACCCCCACCCCCCACCCCCCACCCTACAACCACCAGCCTGCAGCCGCGGGCGAGTCATACAGAACCGTGTACCTTGGCCCGTCCTCGTCTGCCTGGGGCCATGTTGTGTCCGACTTGAGCAGCGTTAAAATCTACCTGGTCGGACAGAGGTGCCCCCCCTCCAGGACACCGCGCAAGTGTGATGGAGAAAGGCAGGGAGTGAACTGAGGAGGAGGAGGAGGAGGAGGAGGCGGAGGAGGAGATGACGGTGTCTCGCGGCTCACTGGTCTGGAATCGGCCAGACAATCAATTCCACCACTCAGTGACGGACTGTCAGCTCCACGATCAACAACAATAAACATCACAAGCCGCTTTAAGAGGCCCAGCGGTGACACCGGACAAACATACTATCATTACCGTGAAAGTCACACGGGTAACACCGCTGTGGTCCGGCTATACGCACCGTGAACTAAATTCATTTCAAACCGGCAAACTTCAATTCACAGAAAGAGGTCTCCAGACATTAAGGGTGGAACATTGAGTTTCCATGGAAACCCCCACACCCAGGCGGGGCCCATCAGGCGTCTTTTCTCTTGAGGACGCAGAAGAGTCCTCTTACATCCTTGGTCGCCCTTCAGACGGTGTGGGGGCCGACTTTCCCCGCTTCTGAGCGGCCCAAGCCGGACTCAACTCTGGAGGTTTGCATTAGTTCCTCTCCCCGGCCTCTAATGGGCCTGAGCTGCGAGGCAGAGGCCAGGTCCGGGTGGAGATAATAGAGAGATCCGCTGGCACCTGGAGGAGGATAAGCTCCTAGCGGCTGGCTCATGTGAGGCTGCTCAGAGGTGCCTCTAATTGGGGCTCAAATGCTGTTTAGCTCCGGCGACCCTGCAGTATCAAGGGGTGGACCAAGGCCAGGATTATGAAGACTAATAATTAAGGGAATCGCTTCCTGTGTGTGGCATTCCATGGTTACATCAACGTTTGCATACTTTAATGGTCTTCTCTGTGTGCTATAATTGTGAAGCATGAAATGAAAAGTGATTATTTTTGGGACTTTAATAATGTTGTATAATTAATATGGGGCAGGAATAGCAAGTGTAGAGGTTAGGTTTGACGCCCATCCAGAAGGTCTTTGATTTAAACGCCAAGGTTTGCTTTCTACCTATCCCCTTACCTTCTCCTGAATGATGTGTCTCTTAATGCACTGCAAGACACTCTGAATAAAAATAATAATAATAATAAATAGGAATCAAGGTTTAGCGCCAGGTATGGTTAAATCAATTCCCCTGTCACTCACCAACCTCTGCACTCCTCAACCTAAAGAGGTCGATAAGAGCAGAAGACAATCGTCTGAACAGCCGGCCCAACTTACTGTACAACCCCCCTGGTGCCTAGCCACTGAATCCTGCTCCCTGTGTTCGGCGTTCCCCTGACAGCCCCTCATCCTGTGGATATTCAGGTTAAGAGCCTTTGTGGGAAGACTTCACACATCCTCCCACAGAACAACAGCAGCCACAGAAGAACCACGCGTCATCGGAAGATCAAAGCTGCCCCGGCCCTCCTTCCTGGGATGCTGCGCTCCACCGCTCTGCATTCAAGGTGCTTCTTCTTCTTCATGTCCATGGCGAAACCCAGAGCAGCACAAAGGGAATGAGACAGGGAGAGACGGGACACGTCCACCCCACGCAGAGAGAGAGCGTCGGCCAGCGAGGCAGAGAGAACCAACCGAGCGCTAGTCTTTCTTCTCTCAGGGAAGAAAGGGGAAGGCTGAGAGAGGGGGCTCACCTGGTTCAACAATGCCTTTCTGATTACTCCCTCTCCCGTCAACCCTCCACTAAGTCCAAGCAGTCAATAATGATAATAATAATACTAATAATAATGGCCGGCCGGAGCCACCAAATAACTCATCCATAAAAGGGGAGGGAGATAGCAGGGCGAGCGTGCCGCTGGTGTCATTAAGCGTGAGTGCGTGATAAATGCACTCTGCTTGTCGGATTTGAGATTCTCATTAGTCTGTGTTCAGGAGGGGACCGGGGCCCATTACTCTTATGGCTCGCAATATGACGCCAAGTGTGTCTGTTTACAAGAGGGAGAGAGAGAGCTATGGTGAGAGATGCAGAAGAGATAAAGGTGTATGTGTGTGTGTGAGAGCGAGCGAGCGAGCGAGAGACATAGACCATATACCTTCAAACAATATGTTATATACTCATTCATGTCATAAGTCATATTTTCCTGGTTAAACTCTTGGTCCAACTCATGGATTAATAGCTTAAGTACACACTGCTGCATCCCATCCCTAGACAGCCTGTCAGAGTTACCCCCAGTGTCTAGATCTGCAGACAGTCTGGACAGGACAGTCTGCTCCAATCAATACCCATCATGCCTTGCTTCAAGCCTCCACACCCACAGCCACCTGTCTTTACCAACCACTATATCTGCCACATCAGTGAGACACACACACACACACACACACACACACACGCACAGACACACACCGGATGGACACACACTAACATGGACACACATGCGCGCACACAAAGACACACACACTGCAAGAAGTCTCATTCTGGCCCGATCTGACACTTTAATTAATCTCATGTTGATGACGTTTTTCAAACTCCCCCCCGACCCCCACCTCCCCTTATCACATACACACACACACACACACACAAAAAAAATTACCCCTTTTAATAAATCCTCTCTTGCTCCGTCTCTTTGACCTTGGTTCCAACTCTCTCAGTGTTTCACACAGGAAAACTACTGTTTTTTACTATTATACTACTGTTACAGTATCTATTATACATGTAATTTAACGTGGTTAAATAATAGTATTCCGGGGAAATGTGTGGGGTGTGTGTGTGAGTGAGTGAGTGAGTGAGTGAGTGAGTGAGTGAGTGAGTGAGTGAGTGAGTGAGTGAGTGAGTGAGTGAGTGAGTGTGTGTGTGTGTGTGTGTGTGTGTGTGTGGGGGGGGTTAAGTTTCAGAGACAACAGATGTCGTCTCAGTAGGCTAGGATACAAAGTACATTTCAAAAGTTTGATTGAAAGTTAGCAACATTCATGGTTCCTGGTTCTATAGAAATACAGATGCAAGTCATGGAGCAATTGTTCTATTGTCTGTCAATTTGGCAACTGTTTTAACAAGGAGGCAAAACGTTCATTGATCTTCTACAACTCCAATTGTGACACCATTTTGAATGACTCAAAACGCCCCAGCTGCAGAGCAAATAAACACATCTCCAAAAACTTTGGTGCAGGACATGATTGACAAAAAGCTGTGAAAAAGAATAATCACACCATAATGACATTTGAAAACCTTATAACACACCCAGGCTTGTGTTCTTCGAATCATTCCTTTTTGAGGTACATTTTCACACTTTCACTTTGATGGACTTGTTTTCTAACACACCGTGACATCTCAACATGGAGCGGTAAATGATTAGAAACCCTCAGGTATGTTGTTCAGTACAGCCATCCTCTAAATCCATATACACACATATACACACACATACACACACACACACACACACACACACACACACACGGCAAGTATCCCGTCATGGCTGCCTTCATTTAAACAGTCCATAGTAAAACAAAGAAAATTATCGCCAGCTTTAGAGGAGCCAAGAACTTGTGCGAGGAAGAACAGTTGCTCCTCATCATTTGGGTTTGCTTACATGCCTGTTTGACACCGCAGCCTAGCATGAACTCCTGACCTGTAAACATCATCTCCAGCCAACGAGTACAAAGATTAACGTTTACTTCATGATTTGCTTCCCCCCCCCCACTCCCCATCTCAGATTTCGAAAAACGTGCATGCGTTGACATTTAAATCAAAATCAAAACACACTTATTCTCCTAAAGGATTTACCAAAATAGCTGTATTTACTCCCTGGGCAAGAAATGTGGGTAAAGTTAAACAAAACATCTAACTTGGGAAAGCATTGTCAAAGCTATAAATCTGTGGATGTGTTAAGGCCGGGAGATGGCGAGGATTAAACCAAGCTGGCTGGCGTCTTGAATATGCCCCTGGTAAGCTCAACTCTGTAAGAGATATTCTGCTACGGTATGGCCATGCAGGTGGGTTTGAATCCTGTGTGTTCTTCTATGGACTATGTGAATCAGGTGGGGGCTTAACTAGGCCATTTCCACAAGTGGATTGAAGCCGCAAAAGAGTGAAAGTATGAGAATAGATACAGGGGGATAAGTTAATTATATAACAGAGTCTGAGCTATTCTGGTCGAGTCATTATCCACTGAATATCCATTGGCCAGCTTCCTCACTGTTCGACCACAGTCTTCTGCGTCACATCTCCCCTGTTTAGCTTGCAGGAAGGTCGCCATGTCATTCCATTACAGTAAGTAAACATCCTCCCCTCTTGCTTTGTGGAGCGGTTGCAGGCACACAGTTTAATTTGAATATGAACTGAGGACCAGTTCACAAATTACACTGTGTCTGGAACAGCTTTTTTAGTGACTGTTGAAGTTGTTCTGTTGAGGATGGTGCTGGATAGTGTTTTGGTTCACGGTAGTGCCCCCTTGAGCAAGATGCCATAACCTCTACTGCTGGATGAAATGTGTCTGAAATTTGAATCAGTTGGGATAACAGTGTCTGCTTAATGAAGAACAAACTCCAAGCTTCAAACGCAAGAGGCTGGTTTGGCATGCAACAGAATGTTAAGGCTAAAATAACAGATCTGTTTTATTTAGTAATCACAGCATGAAGAACAATCTAAGTAAAACAAGAAACTAATCCTGTCAAGACGTCTTGCGACAAATTCAAGCTCAGCATACAATCCCAGCGAGGAGAAAACCAATTTAAAAATTCTGGCAGCATTGGATTTTTCAGTTACTGCTTTGCCTTTTATCATACACAAAATATCCCAAAACGGCAACATTCTGGAAAGAGTGGTTCGTCCACGGAGATCTTCCTTAATCTTCTCCAAATTCATTTGAGATGCTTTTTGGTGATCCCCTACCACAGATGTCCTTTCCTTGTGTGGTTAAGCTCAGCCATATGCTCCCGCCACCACGGTGACACAGAGATTCTTTAATCATCACTCTCGATGACGGAGCGTATTTCTAGCCTTTAAGCCCCAAGGACTGGAGCTTCGCCTGAGCTGAACTGGCCCCCCACTATCTCAGCCATTTAGTTGCAGTCCTACCCCTGAGAATGGCTGAACTGTACTGCTGTCTTCGAGAAGATAAATAGAAATATTAAAAAATAAAGTTCACTTCCTAACTGTGTGGCTTCCTAATCCCCACTTTTTATTTTTTAAAGCTGGCTGGCCGGCCGCCGATAGTGTCTACAAGATTATTCCCCTATCTTGTCTGCCATTGTTCGGGACAGAGAACTGCAGTCTGCCGTCATGGCGATGGCAGTGGTCCCAACTACCTGGCGAAACCAGAGATATACGAGTACAATGAGGAGAGGGGACGCGATCCCTGGCTCCGGCCTGAAGTCTGTGGCTGGGGCCACCATGGAAACCAGGGCCAACACTCGCCACTTCTTTCACATTAAAGCCCAGAACTAATTAGGGATGGGAGGAAGGGCCAGAAAGGCGCCCAATTATGTCGTAAAAAAACCCCAGATTTTACTTTAGCCAGCCCATGCGGGGGGAAAAATGTCAAGATGACAAGTGTAAGGCGAAGTAAAAAGATCTTTTATGTTTCTATTAAATCTTCAGCAACCATTTTGGACACAGGCCAACTGTCAAAGAAGATCAATTTTATTTTGATCCCAGGAGTTATCTTAAAGGGTGTCAGAACTTTAAAGGAACTTTGTGATAGTTAAATTAATTTCAGTTTCATACCTGCTACTCCCCCCCCCCCCCTCCCCCCCAAGTAAACAGTACTCAGTCATATTGGAAATTAGCAATACTAATGTGTGATTTCAGACGAAGATCGCATACTCTTTTCCACTTGTATCAGAAAAACCAGCCCTTGACCCTCCACTCATTTGAATTGCATTTCTAAACAGTGTGAAGGCCGCTGGAGGGCTGCTTGACATTCACCTCCACGACATCGTCATAGGCTCTTATTTAAATCCATTATTCAACAGGGAGAGCCTTCAAAATGCATCTAATGATTTCTTTAAAGTCCCTCAGAGGGCCGGAGAACTAGAGTGGAGCGAACGTCCCCCCAGGGACCCCCGACCTCAACATAGTGGCCTGTGGATGGAGGTATGGTCCGGCTGGGAGAGGAACTATGACTTTGGAGGTCAAGGGTCAATTGTGAGGTTGAATACAAGTCATCATGTGCTGTCAGTTTGACGTGGGCAAAGTTGAACCTGTTACCGAAAACAAAAAGGACATGAGCATTCAGCGGTGTGCAAGTCATCTGACATAATCTAGTACATTCCGTGCGTGTGTTTGTTCAGAAGGCATGACACAGCGTTACGGTGCTGCTGCTTGTTGACAACTTAGAGACAATGTGCCGTCTGTTATCGCTGATCTATAGATTCTTGTTTTGTTTAAATGGCCCGCAGTCTTGCACATTTTGTAGCAAATGTTAACATTTACTGTGGTACTCAAGCAATAACTAGGCAATGTTTAAATGTTTTTTATATGAATCATATTATAGCAAATATTATTGATCTGCTCTCGTTAATATTGACTAATATGATAGTATTGTTCACCATTTACTTGACGTAGGAATAAACAGATCCATGAGTGATGTTGTCATTAGATGGGCAGAGGTGTTCACTGTTGAGTGTCAAAAGGAGAACTGTGTTGATCCTCAGAAATAGCCCTAAACCACTCCAGACTCAAGACAGACTCGGGAGATAAACGCTCTTTTATGATCCGAGTTATTAAACTTGCCAACACCAATGACGTGAAAAGCAGCACAAACACTTTCCAGATCAATGAATATCCTCGTAAATCTTCCCCTCTTATATGAGAAGATGTATGACAAGAACTGAGAAGTTGTGGGGTTCAACTGAAATTACCTCGGCCATTATTTATAAAAACAAACACAAACTTCTCCCATTATCCGATGACCAGAAGCGGGTCAGAGAGAGGGCCAGAACTTTCTCAAAGGATCGGATCGACATGAACTGTCGAGGAGTGTCTTTGTGTGTGTATGTGTTAGTGTGTGTGTGTGTGTATCCACCGATCGATCTGCCGCTTAGCGCCGAGATGTGCTTGCGGAATATTAAGGCAGCGTGGGAATGTTATCCGGTCACGTTCCAGGTGAGCCCAGCTAAAGCCGGCAATTATCTCCCCCGGCCGCCCACCCAGAGCACAACACGGCTTTTCTTAAGCGGGCGGAGAAATCCTTTCAATTAACGCACAACACCGATTTATTGTTTATTCTGCCGCTATAGGTCTAACTGTTTGCGTGCAGCATGACTGTTTGCTTCCAGCATGCAGGTTGAAGGACGGCCTGTCAATGACAAAATCAGAACAAACAAGTCTTCCCCCAGACGTCTGTGCACCACATACCGACCAGATCTAGGTTAGGTATTTTATACTTGACTTCACTGTCTGCAACACTTAAAAAATCCTTGAGCCAACATTTCTGGCTCTTAAACGCAGACGCACACGCAGACGCAGATGCACACACACACACACACACACACACACACACACACACACACACACACACACACACACACACACACACACACACACACACACACACAACCGATTACATTGACTTCCACGGAGCGGAGTTGAGTGAGAAACACTCAAGCCCTGAGAGAAGACGATTTCACAAGAAGTCAGGTTAGAGTGAAATCCATCACACACAGACACACACACACATCCTCCCCGACGCACACACATACACAAATATTCTTTCTGGGTTCCTCCACAGACCCTGGGGGGGGGGGGGGGGGGTCTACACGGAGCATGAGCCAGCTCTGTAAATAGACCGTCCTCGTCCCTGACATGCATCTTGCATGCTGACTGCCTCCCTGCGCCACCGCGCGTCTTATTGTGCCGGCTACAGAGGATTGCAGCCTCCCATGGGCCCGCCATTAGTCTGAGATCCATCTCCCTGTCACAGACCCCGCTCCCCCCCCCCCCCGCTCTCCTCCCCCAACGGCGGGAGCGTAGGGGGGGGGGGGGGGGGGTTAGCGTGTGCATCGGCACGTGCATCATCATCACTAATGAGAGAGAGAGAGAGAGAGAGAGAGAGAGAGAGAAAGGAAGAGAGACAGCGAGACAGAGAGAGGGGGAGAAACAGCGATGCAGAGGGAGGGAGAGACAGAGAGAGCTACGATGCGTCACCGAAGATGTGTGCAAGTGTGTCATAAGTGGAACATCAAGTGCGCCAGCCTGTGTGTACGTACGCAAGCACGAGTATGCAAGCGTGCGTGAGTGTGCGTGCGCGGCGTCCACGATGAACAGCCTCTCGACCGAGCGGCGGGCTAGCCTGGACGTTGAGATGAGATCAATTCGCGTCAGTGTCTCCGACGCCATGACCACTGCCATGACAACGGCTCCCCTCTCTCCGCCACCACCTGGCATGCCTCGCCGCCAATTTGTCTCCTCGAGTCGCCCTTGCTTGACGCCGAGGGAGACCAACGGCGAGGAAGCGGGACCGGGGCGCGAGGCGAAACCATGGCAACGCCAGAGCCGGCCCTCGGGTCACGAGGAGTTCAGCCCAGGTCAGAAAGAAGACAGCGGCAACACAAGCGGTCTCCCGCCTGACGCTGGTTTGGATCAGAAGCCTTCGTCCCAGATATAGTCACTGGTTGTTGCTGCTACGTTGTGTGTGCACATGCATGTGTGTGTGTGAGTGGGAAGGGAAGAAAAGCGAACTAATTGGTAAATGACAAAACATAATTAAAATACAATACCATAGAAATTATCATGTCGAATCAGAGAGACATTATCAATAGAAACGCTGCAGCATTTGGACGTTTGTCTAAATACAAATTAAGCTAAATGTCAAGCCATGCTTGAAATGTTAAGTAGATATATGCCACGGAATTGACTGATTAACGTTTTTTTTTTCCAATGTACTCTTCTGCCAGCGGTAGATTTCAAAATAAGAGCCTCCTTTGGATTTCTATGTCATCTGCAATACAAACAAATGATCCAAGAGGCCAGTGTGACGTGGACGGGCTCTAACTGATATTATGAAACAATTTGTCCGTAATGGATCCAATTGACAGCAGAAGCCACTTACTGTCAAAAAAGTGGAGATGATTAAAAGACAAAAGGCCTCTCTTTTCCTCTCACTCAATAGTTCTTGCATGACAACGCCACAGTTCATCTGAAGGCTTCTGATCGCATTTCACGCCCGAGCCTGATCCTCCCCGCGCCCTCCGCCCCACAGACAAACCAATGCGCAGTTTTTTGTTTTTTTTCCCATTTCCTTCTTCCAGAAACATCTTTGTGTCATCAATGACACCTCGAAAAAAACTGCTGTCACCATTGGGGGGGAAGCCAACTGACTAGGACCTTATCCAACACAGCAGCCAGCCAGACCCCCCCCCCCCTCCCCTCCCCTCCCCAACACACACATGGGGGGACCATACATCCAGTTCAACACGGGGCTCCGAGGGTATTGTTCCCCATCTCTGTGGCTGAAAGGCGTTGCAAGCGACCGGCCTTGTGCTCACTTTGACTGATGGCACAATGGCCCACAATGGCTCCATGATACAGATACAGGGAGGCCGGCCAAACACGGCTCTCTGGCACAAAGCTGGGGGGTCTGAAAGAGAGTCAGACTATAGAGGGGTTCCAACTAGAAGTTCTCCCAACTATCCGAAAAGGGCGATGGACAGGAGAGAGAGAGTGAGAGGGAGAGGGAGATTGAGAAGGAGAGAGAGAGAGAGAGAGAGAGAGAGAGAGAGAGAGAGCGAGAGGGAGAGAGAAAGAGAGAGAGAGAGAGAGAGAGAGAGAGAGAGAGAGAGAGAGAAAGAGAGAGAGAGAGAGAGAGAGAGAGAGAGAGGCCATCCAGGGACAATCGTCATGGTAGGCCTGCCAGGTGAAAACAACAACGCCTTTCAAAGTGTTTGTCCATACGTTTTAGCCATGGGCCGCCTGATTGAAAGACCCTTGGAATAGGAGCCCTCTCGAAAATCATAGCAAAACCGAAGCTTATACAATCGTCTGGGGGCATTTTAGCAAAAGGCCATTTTAGAAAAGGGTGCGCGCACGCTCACGCGCACACACACACGCGCACCGAACACACACGCATGCGCGCCCCTCTCTTCGTGATTATCCATTACCGTGGCTAATTTGAGCTCTGCAGGGTGTGAACTTGAAATTACAGCACGGCGATATAATGCGAGACTGTACTCTCTAGAATCAACTCAATGACCCGAGGAGAGAGGTGAGGAGCTGCTGTACAAGGGGAGAATACTGGAACAGACGCTGTGCTCCTCTGCGATGCAAGCTGAACGGCTCAGAGAGGAGAGATCCTGAAATGATGAACATGTGTACAATAACTGGCCAATAACGTGTTTACCTAAAACGGGAGTTCGCCAAGAATGAAGGAACCCCAATCCACCGCAACAATTTTTCTACCCTGAAGAAGTGCAATCAGTGTGAGTGTGCGGTGGACACGGCGGTGACCACCGACAAACAATGTGAAACCGTTCAGGCATACTGGATCCCCCCGCTCGTATTGATCCCAGAATAAAGTATCCCTCGGGGATATCAAAGCGCAGGATTAGGGACCCCCCCCAGCGGCCCCCACGTTGAGCAGACATCAAGGCAACCTTTTTCAGTGAGAGAAATAAAAGGTTAGAGAATGGAACTCACTCGGTTGTGAATGACGGCTTCGACGTCCAATGACTTCGTCTGGTCCCAAGTCCCTCCCACAAACGTCCACTCAGGCGGCCTCAGAAGGGGTGAACCGGCGAAGGGTGGAAGGGGGGGGGGGTGAAGGGGTGAAGGGGGTTTACGATGGGAAAAAGGGGTCCAAAAGGGGCAAGGCAAAGGGGGGGCGGCGGCCGTGGGTCGTGCACGCCGGGTGGCGGGTGGGGGGGGGGGGGGGGGGGGAGGGGGGATATGGAGATTAAATACCTCCCCCTCTTCTACGGTTTTCCACCACCGTCAGCAGTCTTCCTGAGAGAGAGAACAAAACAAAAGACAAAACAGAACCATGAGCGCTCTGGTTGTGCCGAACTCCGTCCCAACCACATAGCGAACGGGGCGGGGGGGGGCGCTGAATCAACATGGCTGCCGCCCCTCAACTGGAGGCAAGGGGAGGGGAGAGACGGAGAGGAGCGTGGCGGCTGTGGGGTGTCCGTGTCGTGGGTAATCTCCTCAGTGTCCTCGCTTGTCATAACACAACCGTCAGCACCAGCGGAGATGCTCTAAACATCTGTAAACACAGCCAGATGTTCAGCTGCCCAGCCCGGGGGGGGGAGTTGAGATGAAGCCAGGGGGAGAGCTGATGTTGACAGACTGAAAAAACTGAACTGAAAAAAATATTTTGGAAATCATTCCTTTGGCAATACTCTCGGTTGCGGTTTGATCGATAGAAGAAATGAGTTTAAAAGAGAAATCGACAGCAAGACACAGTGACACATTGGAATAGAGAAACATGTGTGTGTGTGTGTGTGTGTGTGTTTGTGCTCCTCTCATCAAGTGCTGCTTCTAGAGATGAGTGGATGTTCTGGTGTGTTTAGACGGATGGTCCAGACGCTCCGTCTGGCGGTGCCTTCAAACCGGGTGTCAGTAGTTTCCGTAGCCGGAGTAGCATCATGTACCCACGCTTATTTCAAAACACAGTGTCCATTGTCCTGCGTTACGCTTTCATAAACGTTTCTCAAGGTCAGGGCGACCTCATCCCAGACTGTCATCTGCTATTCAAACAGTTTCTGAAAACAATATTGTTGTGGGTTGTTGTTGATGATGATTCACCTGGAGCCTCTCATTGGTTCCCTGAGCGGGTAACCACTATGGGTATCGGGTGGATGCTGGTGATGCTGTGTAGTGTTAAAATGCCACATATAACCAACAACACCATCAATATTCCTCGAAACAGCTTCCTCAAAGGAAAGGAAAAAAAAATGTTTGTGAGCTGATGAGAATACAAGATGAATGAACTTCCAGACAATCCATTCTTGCAAGGTCAGCGAACAGCAACCAATCTCACCCCCCCCCCCCCCCACCTACTCACACACTCACTCCCCCACCTCATCCCCCTACCCACCCTCCCCCAGTTTTGTCTTTAATGACTGTTGGTGACTAATAGCAGATGGGAAATGGATTTTTTTTCTTTCTGCTGCCACACACCCACACCCACTGCTAACAGACACACTTCAGTTGCATAGACACACACACACACACACACACACACACACACACACACACACACACACACACACACACACACACACACACACACACACACACACACACACACACACACACACACACACACGCACGCACACAGCGTGCTAAAAAAGAAGGCCGATATCAGAGTGGCTTCTCAGACCACAGTGAGAGATTTCTCATATCCGTGCACAAAACCATTTCCTGCTTACAGGAGTCCTCATTACTGACTCACACACACAACCAGACCGACGCAATTTAGACCCCCTTCCCTCCCCCTACTACCCCTCTGGGTTCTACGAGCCCTGCTCAACGTCAGCTTACGTCAGCCTCCTGGAAGCTCTGCCTAACCCCTGGCTCAGGGCCGCCTCTTTATTGGCCCGAAGCGAGATGCTCAGGCAGGGGGTCGGTTAATCGTTGACTCACCCCCTGCATGGTGGTGGTGGTGGTGTTTCGTCTGAAATGAGTCGCTGGTGTGTGGAACCGACTCCACCAACCCGGAGCAATGCGAGGAGCCACGTCACCGTCGGTCCATCAGTTCCGATGAGAGGACCTTTCGTTCCCAAGTCCTTTTCCTGTCCTTGTTTCCAAGAAGGGGCTGTCACTTCTCGCCACGCACCACAACCAAAGACACCGTGTGCTCGACTGATAGGCAGCGACAGGGGCTCTGCACTGACAAACTAGGACACACCGCGCCGTCGCACCACAACACCACATCTCATTAGCAAAGGTAGAACTCGGACGAAAACAACAACCGTGTGACACGCAGGGCTGGCTCGCCCGTATCCAACGAAGGGGAAGTGGCCCCCGCAGGCCCCCGCAGGCCCCATCCCTAAACCCCAAACAACATCAGCTGAGTTCGGCCGGCGTCCCGTGTCCTCCTCAGCAAAAACAACAACATCACTTCCTGCGACAGATGAGTAACCAGATTAGGCGGCCGCTGGCCAGCAGTTTGGGCCCCGATCGCTACACGCTGATCCAGTAAACCAGCGCGCCGCACAATGCCTCCGTCTGTACCCGGACGCCAGGGCCCCGGGGAGCAGAGAGCGGGGATGTCCCCTTTCCTCCTCCTTTTTTTCCTCTGTTATTTTTTGCGCATGTTTAGTCGGTCGCTTCAAAGCCAGAGCTGGAGATAGCGATTTGGGGTTTTGCGTTGACCCCGGCGCGCTAGGTGTGGGCAGCCGGCGGTACCCGGCACCGCCGGGACTATTAGTTCAGGCGCTCGCATGACGCCGGGGGGAAGTGAAGGATAATGCCCACTCTGATTGTTTCATCGCCACACAAAGCTATTGTGCTGCTGCTGCGGCGGCGGGTCTAAGTGGTGTCCTATAATTTCTAATCTCATTTGCTGCGAATGGTCCCGCAGAGAGACCCGCCTCCCCCCTCCTCCCGCACCCCCACCCGCCACCTCATCCTGCCGTAATACTTTGGTGCTGAGCCTCATTAACCAAATGAGCTTTCTGGAGCACAACATTCCCATTAACACAGCGCACCATCCCTCATATTCCTCAAACACCCCCCTCCCCAACCTCACACATCCAAATCTCCATTTTCTGTTTATCTGTTATATTCACCGCCGAGTGTGAGATTCCTGAGTTTTATTCAAACATTCCCTCTTCGCTTCCTGCCGCCGAGCAGACTTCAAGACTCTCAGGCCAGATCCTTTAAACTGCTCCTCCTCCTCCTCCTCTTAGTCCCCCCTCTCCCCATGCATGCTTAACTGCCCCTCCTCCTCCTCTTACTCCCCCCTCTCGCCATCTATGCCTCCTCCCCCCATGCACGCTTTACTACCGCTGCTCCTCCTCCTCGGCTGCCCTCCCCAGTCTCTCCCCATGTTTCCTTTACTAGATATTTCCCAGAAGGCCTTGCAGTAGTGCTCACTGGGTTGTGATCAGTTGGGGTTGGGGGGGGGGGGGGGGGGGGGGATTGATGAGGGTGAGGGTTTGGGTTGGGGGGGGTCTAGGAGTGGAGGTATTAACAATGCAGGGGCCTTGCCTGTCATATTCTCTCCATTAGCCCTGGGGAGGCAGCAGCCCCATTGGCTGATTGATTCCTAATTAGATTAATTGCCGCCTTTAAAAAAAAAAGAGAACAAAACGGAGAAGAGAAGGAGAATGTAATGGACTTGAGGGGTGGGGGGGGGGGGGGGGGGTGCGGGTGGTGGGCGGGGCGGGTGGAGAAGTGCACTCAAAGAGGAGCCTCACCGTCTAAGACTCGGTCATTACCAAGCGGCGTTACCGGAGTGTTTTTCACTCAACACCACGGGTCAGGGCGCACAAGGTTAATACAGTGAGCCGCAGACCCGCGCATCCGATCGGCTAATGCAGGGAAATCGGTTGGATGCGGCTTCTGGAATCGTCTGTTGGGGTCTGTCTGTGTCGTCCCCCACACACACACACACACACACACACACCGGTCTCCCAAGGGGGATAACTCAAACACACACACACTCACTATGACCACACACCTGACTCCACCATCTGGTGGAGAGGGGGGGGGGGGGCACGCACAGCGAGGTTGATTGGTGGTTTTCATTCGCCGCTCGTTCTCCCCCTTTCTGTCCCGTTTCAGTGAGGGATTCAGGGTGTCTGGCTGACCGAGTGGACGCCACCGCGGACACTACTACTCTCTGTGTAGTGTCCGCGGCTCACGGCTGTTCAGGCTCTGCTCTACAGCGTCTTCCCACCCAGAGATAAAACCAATAAAGCACACCGACGCTGGAGCTGCCCCAGATATGAAACAGTGAAAGTGTGTGTGGGGGTGGGGGGGGGGGGGGGGGGGGGGGGGGCGGGTGGAGATACGATATGAAAATCTGTGTTCCTCGAGATTTACATCCAAAATGAACGTTTGTCAGACGGAGAAGAAGCCTCTGTGCTACCTGGGGCGGCTCGACCTTTAAATGTGAGGCACTAGACGCCGGCGGTGGCGGCGGCAACGACGGCGGGCCCGTCCCGTGACAGCGCGGTAACGAGACGCGCCGTCGAAGTTTGAAATGTTGCGGTGTGCCCCGTTGATAACGGCAACTCCTCAGGGGAGGGGAGATGTGTGCGTGGGGAACGTGTGTGTATGTGTGTGTGTGTGTGTATGTGTGTATATTTGTGTGTGTGTGGTGTGTGTGTGTGTGTGTGTTTGTATGAGCCTACGTGTGTGTGTGTGTGTGTGTGTGTGTGTGTGTGTGTGTGTGTGTGTGTGTGTGTGTGTACATTTGTGTACGTTTGTGCGTGTGTTTGTGTGTACATGTGTGCGTGTGTACATGTGTACTTGTGTGTGTGCACACACTGATACAGCTCCTTTTTTTCCCGGATGAACATCTCCAGTATAGCATCAACAACCTCGTCCCACTGGGAGGGAGGGGCTCGCTGTGTGTGGGGGTCGCTTCCCCCAGGGGAGGCGTGCCTCGGGGGGGGGGGGGGGGGGGGGGGGTGTACCTTACGATAGGAGCGCATCAGAGTTTGGGAGCGAGAAGGGTCCTGGTGCGATCTCTAATGCTGTCCACTGTCTGTCTACCTGCTCCCTAATTAGCCTCAAACTGTATTCACTGTGAGCTGATGGGATTGCAAATGTCTTTTAAATGACTCAATACCAAGAGGTTTAGTGAAACTACCTGGAGTTTTGAGGATGGGAAGAACAAGGATTTGGAGAAGTCGTATTATGAATCTGGGGAGAAATTAAAAAGACAGCTCATTATGCCGCATTGCGGTCTGTCCACCGTTCCATCTCTCAGTCTGTGACATAATGATGCCATCGGTACTAGGAGTCTCAGTGATGGGAGGGATGGGTTCCTCTTCCTGTTCCCCTGTCACATGACCCCAACCAGGTCATGTGGTCAAGGAGCCGGTCGTTGGATGTGTTTTGTACACAACAACAAAGAAGCAAAAAGAAGGTCATTAAGATTCCAGGTCAGAAATGGGCTGAATGCTTAATAAGTTATGGAGCCCACAGGAGAGGGAGAAGGGATTCAGAATAAGAAATGTCTGTTATTTTTAGTTTATTCTGCTTTGTCAAATGGATCCGTTATGCTGATGTTGTTCGTGTCTACTTTAGTTTTCCACTAAAGGCACAAATAGTCTAAGAAAGTAAGCTAATAAATTATTTGTCAAAGAGCATTCAGAAGCTGAATGCAATGTTTTACTATTTTTAACACATTGCTACCAATACCAATTACTGAAATGTATCCTCTTGCCTGAAATGGATCCTTGTCTTTTTTAACTAACACAAATATGCATTGCATGTTTTTTATGGCAGGTTTATAATAACTTAAAATAAATAGTGTTGGAAAAGAGTGTTGCTCTGTAAGAGTTAGTGACTTTACAGCCATCAGAACAAAGAAACAAACAGCCAAGAAGGAAAAAAACCACGCATCTCCCTCTTAACAATCTTAATTAATGATTTAAAACACAAATGCATAAAACCCAACACCCAATCAGTGTTTCTGAAAGGTTGAAACTCCCGGGGTCAGACATTCGAAGTCCGTGCCAGGGTTTGGAAGTCAACCATCTGGACTCAGCCAATCAGCAGTGGCCCAGCGGCACGGCTAACGAGCTAAATCAGCTGGCAGCCTGGAGCTCATAAATGCATCCGCTCCAGCCATCTACTAGTCAGATGTGTAAACTCCTCTGAGTGTGTCTGGCTGTGTCTGGCTGACCAGACCCGTCGACCCCCCTCTCCTCATCTCCTACAACACCGCAACCATAGCGTCCTCCGGCCAATAGAGGCTGACCTTGACGCGTCCGTCCGTCCCCGCCCCCCCCCCATCCCTGGGGTCACTCTGTATTCTTGCTCCTCCTCCTGTGGCTGACAGCTGGCCTTTGGGCTGAGATGCTCTTCGTGACCTCTGACCTTTCGCCCCAACTCACTCACAACGCCCACGCACTCCCTCCCTCTCTCCCTCCCACCCACCCTCCCTCGCGCACCTCAGGATCTTCCCTGATCTGAACCCGTGGATCAGAGTGGAAAGTGCCGACCAGCACTTCTCGGGAGGTCGTCAAGGTGCGGGCGCGTGCGTGGCGCTCTATTGTTTGCTAGAGAATTGCTTTTGAATAAATGGATGCAATCTCCTGCTTAGGAACCGGGTAGGGAGAGGGGTGGGGTGGACATTAAATGGGTTATGGGTTCCTCTGTGCACAATGCTGTTTACAGAGCAAACAGAGGCAATGTTTTAAATTCAGTTGTGGCTGAAAAATAATTTTCGACCAGCCATCTCCTTCCCCTTTAAATACTCCCTCACCACCAAACATCAAAATCCCAATAGAGGAAAGGTTGAGGGGGGTGGGGGAATCGCTTAACCAATATCTGAGCGAGAGAGGTCCCGCACGGCCACTCAATAGTATTCCTCCCTTACTTAATATCCTCTCTGTTTCCCCCTCACTCGTCCAACACGCAGCAGTGGACCAGTAAATCCTAACACATGCATCTGCAAACCCACAGAGGTGGGCCCAGCTTATCAGACAGAGAGACACCACCGGGGACCCAGAATGCAATGGGCCTGGCGGTGTGCTCATAAATCAGCGTGAGCGGGGCTGCGTGCCACATGCGTTCTGCTTTCCAATCTGCCAGGTGCTGTCGCTTTATTAAAGAGAATATTACACACAGAAGGCAGCCCACTGATAACCCTCCCACGATGCAGACGTTTAAACAGTCCCAACCCACACACACACAAAATATATATTTTTTCCTTGTGGGCACAAGTACATATTTGAGATCTGCTCATACGTGTGTGTGTGTGTGTGTGTGTGTGTGTGTGTGTGTGTGTGTGTGTGTGTGCGTGCGTGTGTGTGTGTGGGGGGAGACAGCAGACTGACAGCGCTTTCTTGTCGCGTTCCTCGATGACAATGAGACGCTGTCTACCTCCCACGGTGACTGGAGCGCCACTGTGTGGATGTGTCAGAACCCATTCATGTCCCACATGCCTTTTCCACATGCTTTGTTTTACGACAACACGCATATAGGTGGGCGGGATGTGCGTGCATTTTTTGAGCGTGTGCCTTTTATTGTATGTGTGTGTATTTTATTGTATATGTGTGTGTGCCTCTGTGTCTTTTGAGTATGTGTGTGCATTATGAATGTGTGTGTGTGTGTGTGTGTGTGTGTGTGTGTGTGTGTGTGTGCTTTCGAATGTGTGTGTCTATTAACATGTGCGTGTCTGTGGGACTGAGACCATGTGTTTATGTTTGTGTGCATGCATGTGTGGCGTGTGTACATATATGTGTGTGTGTGTGTGTGTGTGTGTGTATAAATGCGTGTTTGTGTTTTCAATGTGTGTGTGTCAATGAACATGCATGTGTCTATGTCTTTGTGTATGTGAGCATGTGTGTCTATGAACGTGTGCATGCGTGTGTGTGTGTGTGTGTGTGTGTGACCTGGTGTGTACATGCGTGCGCATATGTGTTTGTGTGTGAGATCTACTCGTCTGGTCTACCTACTGCGGGGAATGCGGTTCAGTGTGTCGCATGTCACTCTGAGCATCAGAGTTTAGATCGCCATCAGCTAAAGATGCCATTTGATGACCCTGCGCTCTCTAAAGGTCACAGGAGGCCATCACTGTCACTTAGCAACTACTGGTGTGCAGATGTGTGCAAGGCAGTTTAAATAGTGTTGCTTTGGGATTCTGCAAAAATGCAATTAAAAATCGAAAGTATTTTGTTGCTTAGATATATTTATTCTTACTTATCTATTGCCCTCCCACTTCACTAGTCCTGCACTATACTGTGACTAAGGTTAAATGCTTAAAGCGGCAATCAGCAATTTTTGCTCGCCCCACTTTATTTTGATTGAATTGTGTTTTTATTGAGTCTCATGGTTCCCATCGGCTCTATAGCAATGGCCAGTCGTCAAACAAATGCATGGGACCCATGAGATTCAACCAAAACACAATTTAATCAAAACAAAGCGGGGCATCTAATGATCGCTGATTGCAGCATTGGAAAAAGTTGAACAGTTAAAATGCCAACCAACACCTTGAAAGTTTAGTTATTTGGCAATATAATGCAGTCAAATGATTGACTGCATTGATTCAGGTTCTGGATGGCTATCATTCTTATCTCCCAGACCACGGCGAGGCATCTTGAGAACCAAAGCAGCTGAAAACTATTAACGTTGTAATCTCTCTGCAGATTATAATCTCTGTTATGTGATAGATGCTCCCCTTTACTTCCCCCTTAAAATTGCTGTTTTCGTGTGGCAAAAAAGTTAATAAAAAAGTCAAATTCTAGAAGGATCTGTATTCCCTAACAGCCACATCATATTCACACACAAGGCACACAAACACCAGCCGACTTCAACCACACACTCACCGATGTGACCTCCACTGGTAGAGACGGCCAAACCCCAACCACACAGAGGTATCGACACCAGCCCAGCCCAGCCCACCAAGCTCCCCCTGCAGTGGGGGGGGGGCTACCATGATGTCATCATCATCAGCCATCCGATTGGCTCGCGCACGTCTGCCTATCAGCCTCTGAATCCAACCCGACAGGTAAATCCTGGATTACAGGTCAGACTTGTCGTTTCCTGCCGACATGTCATTCTGTGTGTGTGTGTACGTGTGCGCACGCGCGTGTGTGTGTGTGTGTGTGTGTGTGTGTGTGTGCCGCCATCTTGGTTGGAACACAGAGCGAAGCCTCAACTCCCCCCCCCACCCCACCCCTGGACCCTCATCCGGAAGCCATCAATGAGGCGGCGTGGACCGGCATAGAGGGGAGGATAATGAGCAGCCGTTGCTGTGTCACCGCGGCTGACAAGCCATGCTCTTAAGCTTCCAATCGTCTCGTTTCCCCCCGGGTGCACGCAGAGCTTTTCAGCACACAGCCCGTCCCCCCGCGCCAGGCAAGGGGGAATGCTTCTTATTCCCCCCCCCCCCCGCAATCCCTCTGTCCACGACGGGGGGTGTCATCGCCATGGAAATTATTAATGATGGTACGACTGGGCTTTGCGTGACCCTTCAGACGTAGGGTCGGATCAACGGTCACTACTCTCGGCGAAGGGACTGCGGGGGGGGGGGGGGGGGGGGGGAGCGTGAGGGAAAAGGTCAGCGTCTGGCCTCTCCCTGGAATGGTCACAATGATGACAGCCGAAACTGCCACAGCTCGATGCCCACCAAAACACTAAAACACGGCTGAAGACAGCCAGGTAGAAGGTTATCTGTCTGTCTGCGGCCCATTTGCAGGATCCCTGGACCGTGAAACTGGGGTGAAGGGGAGAGGGGTAGGGGGTTGTTGGACACCCAGTTCTAAGGTTCTGGGTTCAGACCACAAAATGTCCAGCAAGTTGCCACCTACGTGCTCATAAATGAACGTGCATGTAGAAAATGTAGTAGGTCGTTGTCTTTGGATAAAAGTGCCGGCTAGAGGTCTCCACGGTGAAACAGCGATCGTAAATAGCCTTCAAACTGTTATTTACTACCGGCTTCCAAACCATGTCCTTAAACCTATAAAACTATGCAGAGGGGTAGAGGAGAGTGTGGGTTTCTGGCGTGGGTAGCTGGCCATTAGCGGTGTCAGTCACATTCAGCCAGGGGTATGTTTACCGGGGATACGACCACATTCCCCACGGGGACACGGAATGTGCACCGCTGACGTTTCCTGCCGAGTCACATTCTATGGCTGGCCTCCCCTTGTTGTATAACACAAGGGTGCCAGATTCCTGAAAGACATACACACACACACACACACACACACACACACACACACACACACACACACACACAACAAACCTATGCACGCACACACACACATACACACACAAACATATACACCCACATGCACACACAGACACACACACACACAAACATATGCACCCACATGCACACATACACACAAACATATACACTCACATGCACACACAGACACACACACACAAACATATGCACCCACATGCACACACAGACACACACAAACATATACACCCACATGCACACACAGACACACACAAACATATACACCCACATCCACACACACACACACACACACACAACTTGCTTTGTGCAGGGGTGTTCTGTTGAGGGAAAATGCTTTTTTTTACTGAAGGATCAGTTGTAAATACAACGATCATTCGTATTGACAAAGGCTTTGTATATTTTAACCGCAATTGTTAAAAAAAGTCGATTCAACAAACCCATTTCTGAGGTGAATCACTGCCCAAAAGGCCATCCTATTACCACTCCCAGAATTCAGGAGTTTTCGCAAGCCTTTGACACGTGTACAAAAACATGTTGTTTCTCAGTCCCTTTAAACAATGCCTCATTCATGCGTTTCAAGCGATACTTTTCAACCAGTAATGGTGAATAAATCATACTTTATACCGGATCAAGTTCCTTTCTCAATATTTATAGTTCAAGGCACCGATCCACTTATTCACCTTTTTCTGTCTCCCAGGAGGACCTTTTACACGAGCCTCATAAAGGTTTGAGGAATCCGTCTTGATTTTAAGCACATCCCGTGAAGGAGTTCCAGGGTAACTCTGGAGTCTCCCAGGGTTCCTGCACTGTGTTTGGACAACTTTTCTCTCTCCCCTCCCATCTTTTAAATTCTATACTTCAGCAGCTGCATGAAATAAAGACACACCGAAACCAAAGCTTTTTGGAGGAGAAAATTAAAAAAATAGAAAAACTACTCAGCACAGATAAGTAAACACAAGACAAAGGATCCGATCTTTGACCCCGTAGCAGAGATAGCGAGATAACGCACGCAACAATAAACATCCTCAGTCCAGATCTGATGTTTATCCAATACATCGCGTTCTATTGTGTAATATAGCAGAGTGGCAGCTCAACTAGGGATGCGCAATAACTTTTTTTTTTAACCGATACCGATAACCGCTAACTTTCATCTCCTAAAGGCCGATACCGATAACCGATAACACACACAGATATACATATATATGATCATGACATTAATACTATGAACAAACCCAACAACCTTTGGGTTTTTATTCACACTTGATGCGGTGTCGCTCAGACATCAGTAGAATCAACGGGGGGTTTAGGGGGGCGGGGGTCGAAGTTCGCAAGAGGCGAGATAAGGACGGCCCCTGTCAGGTGTGTTTTGTTTGTGTCTGACCGCAGACAGCAGCAGAGGCAGAATGGGCAGAACTCATCGCGATCATCTTAAATGTTGCTGCAGTGATGCATCATATATTCCGTTGCATCAACAACATCCGCATCGATCGATGAAAGATTGGAGCATGAGTTAGTGACAAATAACGAACGACTGCGTTACCGGAGAAAGACAGCGTCTTCATTTGCTTCATTTCACATCTAACAAACACTGGGACAAATGTAATTGATTTCTGTGTTTAACTAGCTCGCAGTTGTCAATAATAAGTTATGAGAGTATGTATATTAGCGTATGTGTGTGCGCGGGAATGGCAGTATGTGTGTGTGAGTGGACGAGCGAGGAGAGCGAGCGGTAACATAATAATAAAAAAAAACATTTTCTCTATACGCGTGCAGTTGTAAACTCATGTATTGTAATTGATTGTATGCTGTGTACTTTTAGGGTTACGATAAGACCTATCATTTAGCGTTATCATAGTGGGCGTTATCGGGTCTATTCGTCATGATATCGGACTTGGAATGACGTAATAATTATTGTGCACCCCTAAGCTCAACTGCGTAAGAAGTGCTGCGTTATTAGCGAGAAGAAACTACAGAACAAAATAAAAGAAACCCATGAAAACAAAAACCCTGACTACAGCGGTGTTCATTCAGCGGCTCCAGACGCCTGGAATGCGTGGACCGAAAGCACGGCAGAACTTTGGCCACGTGCCAAACCGCAAAGCGTGACAACACCGTCGACAAAAGCCTGACTGTACGCGGCGGGTTGTAAATACATAACTCTACTCAAAGCCCTCATTATCAACCTCTAGTGAGCCCTCGCTCACACAAACACCTCCTCCGGTCCAGCGCCAAAACGCCGGCTCCCTTCACTCATCGCCCTCCCAACGGCCTGTCCTGCAACGGGGGGGGTGGGGGTCTGCGGGGAGGGGGTGTGGGTGGTTGTCAACGAGGTGGTGGTGGTGAAGGAGAGGGCCAGCGACATGCGGGGTACGTGCCTGTACCGAGCGCCACCCTACAGCCGGGCAAGCCCCAGTGGCAAAGGGGTGGCGGTGTTGGAACCAATGGTAAGGGAGCACGGATTTGCTAGGCAGGCTGGACGTTTGTGTTGGAGTCTGCTGACGACCGCGCTTCCATGTTTCTGAGGCGCTGCCAATTGTCGGCCTGACCCACGTCCAAACCCCTCGTCTCTTCCCAGAATGCATCTCTCTCGGCCATCAATAGGGAAAGTAAAAAGTACAGCTGTGTGAACTGTGGTTGGCAGTGGCGTGTATTTGTTCCCGGATAATGAAGCCAATAAGTATGCCTCCCACAAGTTTGTATAAAAAATATATATGAAAAGTGTCCAGGGAAAGACTAGCGGGGCCACATTAGAAATACTCTGCAGCCGGGCTGCACGCAGAGAGGACAAAAGAAGAATCTTGGCAAACTCATTTTCCATCCAGTATGCAAACCATCAAACAAGGCCAAGAAGCACAGAGAGCAAGATGGTCTGTTGAGATAGTCCTTTCCTATTCTTGGAAGCCTTTCAAGAGTCTATGAAAACCAGAGGTCTCTCGGTCTCTCTCTCTCTCTCTCTCTCTCTCTCTCTCTCTCTCTCTCTCTCTCTCTCTCTCTCTCTCTCTCTCTCTCTCTCTCTCTCCTCTCTCTCTCTCCTCTCTCTCTCTCTCCTCTCTCTCTCTCTCTCTCTCTCTCTCTCTCTCTCTCTCTCTCTCTCTCTCTCTCTCCATTTACTGATTCTTATTCAAGCCAAGAAATCGGGATCCAAACAGGAAATGCTTAACCTCCTGCAGGGGATAGTAGGAGCACTGGCCGTGTTTGATTGAGTGAGTGAGTGAAATACCTAGGGACCGTGTGTAAATATCATTAGTTTAAAAAAAAAACACACTCAGGGATTTACAAAGATTAAAATCAAGAAATAAAAACAGAGCATGCGTCAAGAGTTTCTTGGGCTCTAGGGGGTATTGCGCAGTACTGCGACTGACAGTGACAGGTCAACTGGAAGATTCAATGCCAAGAGAACCACTCACACACACACACACACACACACCCACCAACACACACACACCCACCGAAACACACAATTTCCTTTTTCAATATGCAATACAATAACAGCAGCGTTCGTTGCCCTTAAGCACAACGCGTTTCACTGGGAAATCTCTCTTGTTCTGGAGCTGCTGCCGTTCTGGAGGTACAGCCGCATAGCCCAGACAGATGGTCCGGGAGATGAACAGGAAATGGACCTGCTGGAGGGGGGAAAAAACCCCAGCGGTCCCCAGCGTCTACACCGGGACGGCCGAGCCGCGGCCATGGGGCAGGTGCTCCACCCCCCTCGATCCTCATCTGTGCTCTGATTGGCTCCCCAGAGAAGATGCTGTCGTGTTGATAACCAATGATGTATAATTAAGGACAATAACACAGCAGCAAGTGGGGGGGGGGTGCATGGAGCGAGGGGAGAGAGAGCCATATCTGCTCGGTCTACTTTACATTCACCACGTGAAGCGTTGAAGGCCCCTGCAGTCTGGGAATAAAGTGCCTTGAAATTTAATCACCACTAATTGTTGGCTGCCAATCCGCTAAGCTATTGTCGATATCCCTGCCAGCAGCACTAACTTTTTGTGAGCTTGTGGTATTTTTTCCTTAAAAAAAAAAAAAAAAAAAGGGTTTACATCAGCCGAGTGATGGCTCATTCTCCCGTGAGTTGGAATTCCTCCATCAACCTCACAGGACAGGAAGAGCACAGGAAGCAGTGGTCGTGCGTTCTGGGGTGGCGGTGGAGAGAGAGAGAGAGAGTGGGAAGCGGATACACTGGCTGGCCGAGGCTTATCTGCCAAAACAGCCAGGTAACCCCCCCCCCACCTGGCACACACACACACACACACACACACGGCTGCAACTCATTGATCGTGTGCAGGGTAAATGAGGTGTGTGTGCATGTGGGGAGCCGAGAGAGATGGAGAGAAGGCAGGACATGGCGGTTTAAGAGAGGGTAGGAATCAGCAACACGAGAGAAAAAGTGTTGCGTGTCATATATGGGCCTTTCGAGGTTACATGGATTTTGGACTAAATATAAATCTGATGTAGCATAGAAAACAGATGAAGAGGCACAAACAGGAACGTGTGTGTGTGTGTTGTGTTTGAGTGTGTGTGTGTGCGTGTGCCCGCGATCATGTGTCCAGTCCACAGAATAAAAACACAGCTTTAAGAAAAAAAGGCAGTTTTTTTTCAGTTTACAGCTTTAAAGCACCAATTTATCATTTATCTCACACACACACACACACACACACACACACACACACACAGTATTCCCACGCTCTCTTGTGCACCCAGAGACACCACACAGCCGTGGTGCTCCAACCCTCTTCCTCTGGAGGCAGGGCGGGGGGTGGGGGGGGGCGCCAAACTCATTTCCTGATCCGCCAAATTGTTGACTAGGGAACACAGGGAAGGGATCCGTCCAGCTTGCCACGTGAGAGCGCGCGAGAGAGAGAGAGAGAGAGAGAGAGAGAGAGAGAGAGAGAGAGAGAGAGAGAGAGAGAGAGAGAGAGAGAGAGAGAGAGAGAGACAGAGAGACATCACAGGCATCGAATCAAGCATGACCTTGAAACTCACCCCCTGGAAACACACTGATAAACCATCCAATCACAGGGCAGGACATGGAAATGGGGGAGGGGGGAGAAGAAAAACACCTTTACCCTCTCCTTTGATGTCCCCTGCAAATCTGTTTATATGGGGTGGGGGGGCCCTCTCCATCCCAGAGGTCAAAACAATCCCAAACACCTGAGGTGCAGGTCGGACCCGGACGCTCTGCTAAGCTCTGTAATGCAATTTACAGTGCCCCGCGCCCCCCCCCCCCACCGCCACACCTCCCCACACTTGTGATTGATGAAAAGGCCCACCTTACATAGCAGAGGGCCCCTGGCCAGCCCCCAGAGCCTGCGATTCATCACTTAACACCTGGCTGGGAGCACATTCGTCTTCATGCCTGCCACAAATCCTACCCTGGACCAGGACCCCCTCCCCGCGATGACTACGTCTGATTGGAGGGATCTGTGAGCCCAGTGGGTCCAGGATAAACAGCTAAAGGGGCGTGATGTTGTTTGTTAAGTGTTGTGTCTGTATTCCGCAGATTATGTGTGTCAGGATGGACACTGTTGATGCGAGTCCTCGTATGCCCTTGCAGAAATGTGTTGATCAAAGACGTTTTAAAATTCTCAGTCAATGTGGGGGGAGTTACAGCAGTGATCGCTCATTGATTTTTCAAAGAGAAGAAAATAAGTGGTCCAACAATTTGACAATGTATGTAAAAACAAACTAATGGTTTTGTGTTTGGTCTGACCGTCGGTTTGCCCATAGAGTCCTGAACCCAAACCAGCTGTTGGGTCCAACTGTATTTTTGGCCAAGTGTTTACCACAGCGGATACAACAAACGCATGCATCTCTCTCTCTCTCTCTCTCTCTCTCTCTCTCTCTCTCTCTCTCTCTCCTCTCTCTCTCTCTCTCTCTCTCTCTCTCTCTCTCTCTCTCTCTCTCTCTCTCTCTCTCCTCTCTCTCTCTCTCTCTCTCTCTCTCTCTCTCTCTCTCTCTCTCTCTCCCTTCCTCGGCCTTGGGTGGAAGGGTAATTGTTATGCACGCCCCAGCAGGCCTCCACGCGAGCCAGCTATGCAGTGTGGGCACACAGCACAACTGCTCTGCTGTGCCCTGACAGATTCGGTGGCACGGCGGCTGTGATTGGTCAACAGGACCAGAACGAGCCCATGTCGCCCGTCAGTGATATGCCGCCAGAGAAGGTTACCCCTCCGAGTGGTTCCACAAACTGGGATTTTGCCAAGCAGGTTTAAAATAAAAGATTTTGTTTGAGGTGCCATTGCATTACACCCCAGGCAGGCCTGGAGAGATACGTGGGGAGGAGAGGAAGAAGAGGAGGAAGAGGAGGAGGAAAGGGGTGCCGGAGGTGGAGATAGGTCTAACGAAGACCACCCCGTGGTCAGGGTAGTCCTGGCATACTGCGGAGGTCTGGAAGACGGACGGTTAGACTGGCTATGGAATCGATCGGTGAGGAAAGCTCTGCACCACGCGGTACAGTTTGAACCGTCCAACACACACTCCATACACACTCTGAAAGTACAACACACTCACTTTAAAAGTACACTACACAATTGGACCTCAGAGATGATTAATGGACCAGCCGAACTGACAACGATTGTCCAAGTGTTGATGGCCCTGACACTGAGGGAGGCTAAAGCAACACGCACACACACCTCAACTGAAGGATTGAATTAAAGTGACTACAAGGAATAAACACTTGCACCTGTATACAGAGTACCGTATTAAATGAAACCACACACACACACACACACACACACACACACACACACACACACACACACACACACACACACACACACACACACACACACACACACACACACACACACACACACACACACACACACACACACACACACAGCATTTTAGTGCAGAATCCTCAGACAGGAATTAGGTTTTTCCAAACCAACCTTGATATGAACATGAGCAGAGAAATATAGTACAAGCATTCTGCTGGTTGGTTGAGGAACACATAGCGTTTAAAGATGCACAGTATGGGGTCCTCATGTAGGAAATAGAGGTAATCATCTCCTCAAACCACCCTTCCCTGCACAGACCCCACTGTCTGGTTTCCACCGTCCCTGAGGCATCTCAAAACCTTTCAATTTTGTCTGTTTGAAAGTCTGACAATTTTGGAATTTTATACTTCAGTGATGTACAATTAAGCAATCTTACACAAGATGGCGTTCTTGAATGTCATTATTGGTACGCGAAGCACAGCCGTAGGAACGAGGCGCTTGTGCCGAGTACCAATAATGACATTCAAGAACGCCATCTTGTGTAAGATTGCGATTCAATAACACAAATCATCTTCATTATCAACAACAAAATATTTTCATATTGTGGGTTAATTTGCCCTCAAATTCAAGCTTTCTGCCCGAGTTCATCTCCATCAGAAAATAGTTCCTATAATAACGATAGCCGACTCTTGGTCAGTTGAAAGTTGTTATGGAAACTAGGCTCATGAAAGTAGTTTCGGCTAGTTAGCGTAGTGATACTTTCTGTAATTAGGCACAATCTTTTTGTCTGATCTTTCACCAGGCATTTAAACACGCTCAAGAATGGGAATTGACCAATCAGAGTGCTTGCGTAAACTTGCGTGTTATTGAATTTCACATCCAACACTGGTCATGCATTCCGTTTTTTTGATAATGTTAGACCTAGAAAAACAGATCTGAAATATAAGTTATCCAACTAGGCTTTAACAATTATGGTTGCATTACCTCCAAAACTGCAATGGTATTCTAGTATAAATGCGTTATGTATGGTACAATATGTACCATTTTATCATAATAGCGCACACAAGACAAGTGTAGCATTACTTCACAATCTAATAATCCATACTATAAATTGAGGACGTGAGAAATCGTACCCCCAGTGAAATATTCCTAGCCAACAACATGGCAACTTAGCAAACACAATTAGCATACTAAATATAGTAGCTTAGTTGCTCAAGATTTCCAGTAATAAAACAGTATATAAGCAATTATAATGCATTGATTGGCTGGCTGCAGTTTCAATCACATTTAGCAAATGTATTCCTATAGAAACTAGACAGAGTTGATGAATGTAAGTAAACACACCAAGTCAACCCCATAATGGACCCCACCGCACATATTCATCACCCTGGCTGAACCCCAGACGGCCTGCTGTAATAATGCAGGCACTGTAACTCGTGGCAACGGTGACACGCCTTCTGTCATGCAGGCCTGACAGCGTCGCCATAGCAACCCACTGCCTGACACCGCAACTACATGGCGGCAGGAAAATGGACTGACCAGGGCTGGAACTTTCAACTATGCGGTTATGGGCTAGTGTTAAGAAAAACCTCTACAGAATCAGGCCCCCAAGAGAAATATTAACTTTGCTCTAAATAAAATAACTAAATATTTTATTTAATTATTTTATTTTATTATAATAAAATATGTACTTTCTCCTACTATATAGCCTTTTGGCATGCTTTAATCAACATCCTTACAAATAACAGAGCAGGAACAGTGGTTGGACTGAGCAATATGAAAAGAAAATAATTTTGTGAAGAGTTGGACATAAACTATATTGCGGTCATGGCATTTTTAGTAGCGATGAATCTTAGCAACCTAACAGTTAACATAATAGTTCCCCGACTGATGACCTCTGTGCTTTGGCTCAACTTTTTGAGGCTTGAGAGCACGGTCCAAACCGTCGTGATTCATGTGGCTAAGAAAATAGAATCATAAAGAAATAAAGATTTGAACGGGAAATTCTGTTCACCCCAATCCTGTCACCGGAGTTGTTTGCTCAGACGCGATTGCCAATCTCAGCATCAATTCAATAATATTGACAACTCGATAAACCCACCCGATCGGGGACCAAACATAGCGGTTCACCCTAACCGACGTCACTGGCTTTTTCACTGCAGCTAGTGATTCACGGCGGAATGCGGCACTCAGATACCACATTCAAAATGACAACAAACCCGCTAATAGAATGGCATTCGTCAATGGGGGGATAAAATAAACAGCACGTTTTACCTATTTTGTCTATTTTGACTAGAGTCTATTTTGACTAGAGTCAAAATAGAGGAGGAAAATCGTAAAACCATATTTATTTACAATACAAAAGCAGAGAGTGAAACTAACCGATGTCTGTCAAGGTTTATCTAGCAATTTTCAATCTGCTGCCTTTACCCTGAGTTGTCTCTCTCTCCTTCTCCCTTCCTACCTCTCTCTACCTCGCTCTCTCAGCCCTTTGGTTCGGCTGTTTACACTGTGATGAATGGCTTCATTTCCAGACATATTTTGTTCTTCAATTCCTTTTTTTTTAAGAATGAGATTACAATCTGTGCAATTGTGCGGAAACAAGATTGATCTCACCAACGTAAAAAGGGGAGGATGTGCCAGTTGGTGAGAGGAGCAAAGAGGAGAATATAGACAGTGGCACTTCTCCTAGAAATACAGAAATGTTCAACATTTGATATTGAATGGGTCTAATAAGGCTCTCAGTCGTCGCCCCGTACAGCCATCGCTACCAGAAACACATCATAAGCCATCACGAGCCGGATAAGTTGGTTCCAGTGGTACTAGCATAGCAGTACCATTAGCATTAGCAGGGGCAGTAGCAGTAGCAGCAGTAGTACCAGAAGTAGCAACAGTAGCAGTAATGATGTTCTCAGCACAGCTCTAGGAACTGACCACTCTGATTGAGGTCACCAACAGTCAGAGATACTCCAGAGTCACTATAGTCGAGTGATTTAGGTATTTGAACCCAAATCTCCAGTGCAGTGTAGCTATAGGCATTCTTCCGCAAGAGGCCTAATATAACCCCTATCTGTTCATTAACGACATGTATCAGAATGCAATGTCAGTCTGTAACTCTGGAAAGAAATGTCTTCTGAATAAATAAATAGTGAATCGTATTTGGGGTGATCAGCATTCACAGTGGTGGTCTCAACAGTAAGGTGAGGGAGTTAGACATCTTAACATAGAAAGCACTTGAAGCTTAGACTATATTTAAGGAATTTAAAAGGACCCCTATTTTGGCCACAAAAAAAAGGGTATGTGGTAAAATCCATTCACATGTGCTGTCACAAGTGGATAGATTGCGAAAGGGCTTGTAATGACTAATCAGCCCCCCACCTGGTGGTACAATTGGGGCCCTTTAATAGTATCCATTATACAAATTTTATCCATGTTAACTGCTAAACCAAATTGGTTTCACGCATTTACGTGGCCTCACAGTGCTGGCACATTCCGTTCCTTTCTTCCACCCCCAACGCCCTCGGCTCCCAGGCTTTAGTAAGCACTTATGTAGCAAACACTTATGTAATGCCATTGTGTGGCCCTGCCGCTAATCGTTATGTTGATAGTCGATTATGCTGACGATCATTGCAAGTGACAGCCCTAAAGCGGACACCTGCAAACTCCACCAAGTCAGCAAGGCAACGTCGTAATTGTGTAAATACACAAAAAAAGAAACAGGATACGTTCGCTTTAGGACTACACCTGGTCATTATTTTGATAGGCTGTTATTCGGGTGCATTGTAGATTAGTCGATACAAAAGCCCTAGATGTGATTATTATGCTTTCAAATAAAATATATCAAATCATGTGTTCATTGTGTATGGCATATTGAGAGTGGATCTGGATATTGAATATGACATATTCATGCGCTTTTTTTCTCACAGGTTTTGCCTGTTCCCCTAGATAAACTGCTACAAATGATTAGTATCAAAGCAAGCATCGATCAATGCATCCAGGAGCCCTCAGATTTAATCCTTCGGAGCGTGGGAACCCAGAATTGATGGTATAACTGTGAGTTGTAGAACTATTGATCCGCAGAGCTTACTACAGGGAGAAGGAAGGGGGATTTTGAGTATGCTTATTTTGGGGGTTTCATCCCCTGAAGGTTAGCTGTGAGCGATGCATTTCTTAATGAACTGGCTTGCTGTCCTTGTAATATCCTGGGACCTTTTCAAAAATTATGAATTAAAACAATGTCAAAAAATGGCTTGGATTTATCAGTGAATATTAAGCATCACCTTAGGACACTTGAAAAAATAATTGCCTCTTTCACAAGCCACCCTTAGAATTAATAACACATGAGCCACAGAATGAAAAATGAATCACTCTTCTACCATGGGAAAAAATAGAAGCTCAGTAATTCAGCAAGGGTCCAGACAGAATCAACTGCCATAATGACAGTTGAGGTAAAACTAGGTCTATTTCACCTGAATTCATGCCAAAGAAAATAGATGAATTGAACAAGAGCCTTCGTTATACAAGAATTGGTAAGAAGATTAGAAGACGGGGTAAGAGTCTGCAGAGGCGGCTAACCATGTACACCCCCCACCCTTCTTTCTCTGTGCATTAGCCCCGCGACCCAGACTCTTCCCTGGCATGCTGAAAGCCACTTAATACTTAATATCAGCAAGGAAGAGACTGAGGCAGAGACAGAGCCCAGGTCTGAAGCGCTAAACAGTTTACATTCTAGTTTAGCAGTTTGTGTTTCAACACAAACCTGTTGTGGGTTGTCTGTTCACGACCTTCCACCCCTCAGAGAGACCAAACGGAGAGAAGAACAAGAGGGAAAAAAGGAAGAAGAGACGAGAACGGAGCGATAGGAAAGAACGGGGCAAAGCGATGGAGAGGGGAAGAGAGAGAGAGAGGAAGGCAAGAAAAGAGTTATGGGCACGAGAGAACAAAGTGACAGAGAGAGAGTGAGCGAGCGTGTGAGTGGATAAAGTGGTGTAAAAGAGAGAGTGTAAAAGAGGGTTACTGTACCATTCGGTGTGTGTGAGCGAGAAGAAGAAGAAGAAGTGGAGGAAAATAGACCGTCTGAGAATAAGGAATAGCAATACTTCTGTGTGCTAATCCCCTTCTCGAGGGCTTCTCAGTGTCTGCTCACAGCAAAAGGACGTATGCCGAGTCAGCACAGAGAACCGAGACCTCAAATTGGATTGGACATATTTGGCAGCACAGCGCAAACACATGGAACACGTACGAGTAACAACCCGCGCTCAGCAGCACCCCGGGCTAACCCTCTCTGCCGCTCAGAGTGGAACCAGGCGGAACGGGACCATTGGTTAGCGCAACCAGGACATCTGTATCCTGGGAAGGCCGCGATTGGCTCCCATCTGGCCTTGCGCGATGGCTGCAGCTGTGGCGGCGGCGGCGGCGGCACCACCTGCGTGGGGGAGCGCGGGAACCCCATCCAGAGCGCCCAGCGTGTGGAGGCGGATGCCCCGACCTGGACTCATGGGCTAGCGCTCCGCTCGCTGTTCTTTTTCTGCGTGGCTGTGGGCGTCGTACTCACGACCCCTTTGCCTGTTTTCAAAGATCCAACCCTTTGACTCATGCGTGTTCACATGTCTGTTTGATGGTCTGGTTATAAATAAAAAGGTATCCGCATTATGCAAGTGCCCGCACCGCTTCTATAGTTCTATAGCGTGGCCGTGCAGGTGTGGTGCGTTGTGTCATGGGTTTGTGGAGGCGTGGCACATTGTGATGCGGTAGTAATTTGTGTTTTGGGGCGTGGCACGTCTTGTTGTCGCATGATGTTCATCCTGAAGAAGAGTGGTTGGGAATTTATGATGACAATGGGAATTTGTGACACAAATCTATAAAATGTCAAATAACATCAGCCAGATTTTGTCATTTCATGCCATGAAGAGCTGTGAATTACGTGCCGACACCCCAACACAGAGACACACACACACACACAGACACACACACACATACACACACGTCAGCCTGTGTTCTCCTCACTCAAGGAACATGGTGGGATGTTCCAACAGGGGGGATCAATGCACAGAAGTGTCTACTGTTGCTTCAACCAGCCAGGAGACCCTGGTTCCCAGTGCCGCTGACGCCGCCGATTTCAATATCAAAACAGGATGTAAAGCGGTGATTAAAAGCCAATTACAGCGTGCATCAATGGAAAGTCAATTAGTGCTTTTAGAGGATGGCGTACGGGCAGCTGCCAGCGTTTTGAGCGGAGCACGGGAGGGGAGATAAAGAGCCACAGCGGAAGGAGACCAAAACAAACATGGAAAGTCATATTGTGCGCGACGTGCCAGTGTTAGGAGTAGAGTGCACACTGCTGTAGAAACAGGATTTCTCCCATGGCCGCCACCATACAAACACCCATAAATTACAGACAGCTTTAGAACGTTAGCTTCATGCAGCATTCAATTACGTTCCCAGTCCACAGGGAGGTGTGGGAATGTGTTTGAGAGCAAAAAGGTGGGTAAATTTTTTTTATAAAAAGGAAATACAATAAAACCCACACACACCCTCATATTCAAACCGGTTTGATGATGCAGCCCCTCCTAGCCAAGCCCTGCCTGGTTGATCTTGCCATATTAAATGAGTTCACCCAAAATGTCTTCAGAACGTTAAACAAGAAATACAGAGTGAGAGCGAGAGAGAGTGGGTCAGTGCCAACCCAAAACCGCTCCCCCTCATTCCCCCGATCTCAGGGAAGGTGTTGATGGGGGGGTTTGTGCAGCACATGGTTAAAACAGTGGTGCTTAAACCATCTGCTGTGCAGCCATGGGCGGGCTAGGAAAGGCACGGCTTGACATGCACAAACAAGCTATAATATGTCAGTTAGTCTGTTTTTTTTGCTGACGCTTTTATTGTTCTCCTCTGCATGCAAAGTGCTCTCAGACCACAGACAGCCTATCACGGAAATATAATAACTGCTACCAACTGAGATCGGGTTGAAACCCAATGGTAGGGAAGGGAAGTCTGAACTGCACCCACTCAAACTTCCTTAGTGTTTATCCTTGGAAAGAGGTCTCAATCGACAAGCAGCAACAACATAAGTACAATTATTCGGATTACTCTGGCAGGGTTGCTGTAGAGAAAGAGCAACAGGAAACCAGGTGGTGTCTCTGGTCTCATGGGACGGCTTTGCTTTGTGTGCGGGAACTCAAATCTGTGGTAAACTGCCATTTCTCTGGAAATATACAGCCAAGTGCTCGTGTTGTTTTTTAAGCCTATACTATCATTCCCCTGCTAAAAAAATATTGAATGATTACCGTCAATGCAATTTAATACTGCTCCATTTAGCCTCATTTTAGGACAAAGAAAGTGATCATTATTTTATTAAACTGGGACATTAGTTTTCAGCCTTTCTGTTTTCCTGATGCCACAATATACAAAAATTGCAGTAGCCGTAATTTAAAAACCTGCAGTCAATGACTCCTGTTTTGTTTTTTCTTAGTTTTAAATGGCCCTGGATACGCCCATCAAAAAACTCTCAATGTGCAGAGGCATAGCGTGGATATGGATATACCACAGAGCTTACATTAGAACAAAACAGCCGTTGACCTTTAGTGGTTCTACTATGAGTAGAACCAGTTTTCATTGCATGGAGATCCAAATACCACCCATGGCTCTGTAGACAAATAAACAGGTAGACGTCTCCCCTGTTGACCTATAATGAAAATAAAGCACGACACTGCTAGCCCGGTGTGTTCCTAGCGTGAGAGCTGAAGGCGGCCGGGTGCGGGCTGGTTTTACATTGGCCTTTTACCGCCGGTGGAGCTCGCCGCAAATCGGATTTGTCCTGATGCTTTCAGCCAGACATGTTCCGTTTTGTCTCGCTAAAGTAAATGCTCTGTTCTCAGCTTATCAGGTTCCAGCATGCCTGTCAGCAGTCAGGGAACCAGATAAACAAATCAATTAATCAAGATTTCATAGAGCAAAGATACATTTAGAAAAAAAAAACATTGGCAGCGGTTCCAAAGTGCACGCCAATTGATTGTCACGTGATCCAGCTAAATGCATCGGGGTTAAACGGCCACTGAAGTCAACCGTTTCTCATCTGGATTAAACAATGATGGCATTTCAATCGTGGCTGTTGTCCTTCTCGCCATTCTAAACATAAACACCACTTTACCTGTACTGGGCCCAGGTTTCAAACTAAAAGGACATAAAGAAACATCGGAAGCAAAACTGTTGGTGTATAACTTGAAACTAATGCGTACCACTTAGACCTGTTAGCATAGAACGGGCACCATTTTGTTAGCTACAACTGTAAGGGTTTGGAGGATGAGCCAACAGCCAAAAGGCATTCCCTGTCTTCTGTAGTTCTCTGAGAGCCCAGGAAATGTTTTGAGTGTTTCACGACTAAGAATAACTCCACAGCCATATTAGACCTTTAGCCAATATTGCCGTGCACAAAAAAAGAAGCGATTTTGGCTGCGAGAATATATTCCTGGAATGCACACTCCATAACCCCGGGATTTTCAGAGAGGAACCGTCGCGCTTATGGTCTGTAGAGAACCATTACCATTTGAAAAGGGGGAGGACAAGAGCGGTGCGTGTGTGTGTGTGTGTGTGTGTGTGTACACACACACACACACACACACACAGGGGATGATACAGATGGGTGTGAAAAGAAAAAGCTGAAGGGGAGAGGACAGAGAAAGCGGAGGCAGGGATGGAGAGAGTGTGTGACTTGTTGAACTCTTCGCCTGGGTTCCTCTGAGGAGTCAACAGAGAGCTGTCTCTCTCGCTCCACAAGTTGCCCCCCCCCACCCCAAGAGATGCAAGTCTGGACTCGGATCTCGGTTTACAGGTTCTAAAAAGCATATTGTGCTATACACGGAGAAATAAAAAGCACACACACACACTCTCCTGGGAGGGTGAGAGAGGGGAAAGAAAGGGCCTGGGTTTGGAGAAAAGGAGAATCCCATTCTGAAACGCTGGGTCGTCGTTGTTCTTCTTTCCTTTCTGTTTGAGTTTGACGCCGTCAAACCCGAACCTAACCTATCTCCTGCCTAATAAACATCCACTTTTTTTCCTAGTCTCATTTATACTATGATTACCATCATTTGTTTGTATTTCAAAGTGCTATTTACTTCTTAAAAGCCAGATCCTAGCTGCAATAAATTATCTGGTTCGCTGCCAATCGTAGGCCGCCTGGCACAACAGTTGTAGGGGCAGTTTTTCCAGAGACCCCTGTGCCCCACCGCGCTACAACCCCCTGTTGAGCTGTAGATTTTTCTTCCTCCCTTCCTCTAGCTCCAAGTCCTTAACAACTTTCAGAGTTTTAAAGCCGAGAGAGTGAGAGCTAGAGCCAGTGACCACCAGACGTCAGGGAGCGCTGGGGTCCCGCTGCTCAGACGCAGGGAGCCAGGTGCCCACGGCCTCGCAGAGAAAGGTTCTCCACGGGCGGGGCGACAGGTGTAATGGATTTCAAGTCCTCCCCACTGCACATGCCTACAGAGCATCCAATCACCATGGAGACCCAGGCGGCCACAGGTTTTTTTTCGGCAGCTTTTTCCAGCAGTTCTCCAGCCAAAACCCCTTTCTGTCTGTCTGTCGAGGACCTGAAGAACGTGCGACTGCATCCCCCCCATCCCCCCCCCCCCCCCCACACACACACACACATTTGTGAGGAACCTCCCCTTGCCTTGCTTCTACTTCTCCTCTGATCATCTTTTTCTTTTCATCCAGCACCTATCCTCGGGTTCCCAGTAAGCCAATCAACTCATCCCTGCGGAGCGAGGCTGTCTGAGCCTCGCATGGCAGATAAAGGCTGGAGGATTGTCAGTAATGACGGTTCGACCGAGCTGCACAAGCCTCCCATAGCTGCTGGATTCAGCAGTAATTACGACAGAGGAGAGGGGGGGGGGGAGAGAGTGTGTGTTTGTTCATGGGTGTGTGTGTGTGTGTGTGGGGGGGTAGACCGTGACTAGCTTTAAAACGCTTAGCAAGCGTGTTTTATTTTATTATATATCTTCTGGCCTGTGATGCCATGTCAACATTTGATGGTAGGCAGGTTCAGTCGGATAGGGGCATGGGACTTAAAAGCGTCCAAAAGGAGAAGAGAGGTACAAAGGAAGAGGTGGCCGGCATGGAGGGGAGGGAGAGATGGGAGGGAGGGAGGGAGGGAGGGAGGGAGGGGATGGGAGGGAGAGCAAGAGAGAGACTCGGAAGTGTATGAATAGGGATGAGATTGGTTCAGTGATGCTGTGTGTTCTCCAATCACAGGCATATTGAAGAAGGTGGAGAGGCTGGTGATGAGAGCAGAAGGAGTGAGCTAGAGCGGGGGAAATAAATAATATAGCGGGCGAGGGACTATGAGAAGAAGCAGAGTGGCAGAGATTGAAAATAGCCGCAAACAAGATGAGAAGATTGATAGAGTCTTTGGGCGTTGGTGTGTAACTCGCTTGTGTGTGCGTGTCTGTATATGTGTGTACGTGTGTGTGTTCGTGTGTATGTGCACGAATATGCTCTTGAAGAGGATCCTGCCATCTACCGAGGGAGGAGGAAAAATCCATCACCCATGCCGCCGTCTCCTAGCCTCTCTGAAGCCGGCTCATGGTAGTCAGCACCCCCCCCCACCCATCCTGCAACCTCCCCAAATAACTTCATTCTCTCTGCTGTACTAACTTTCTCTCAGGACCCCCCCCCCCTTCCCTCCGCACACAGCATCAGCTCCAAGAAGCTCCCAGAAACAAACCCAGGTGCTTTTGAAGCAGCCACTGGAGTCTGCACTGCACACATAGAAACCAATCTTTTGTTAAGGCGACGCAAGAAGACAACTTGGGCTCCAGTGACCTGGTATGAGTACGAATCCTTGGCAGAGGCCGGTGCTAAAGTTTAGCAGAGAATACTGCACTCTAAAATACCAATGAGAGGTATGGTTGGCTTTCCGTGGGGCTAGGGTTGCCAGTCTTGCTAAGATTTCAATGTTTTTAAATGAAGTGAATGATGCAGGAACAGAGGAACAGATGCTATTGGACCTGGGCACCAGGGTCTTCCACCAGACTGGTCATCCATCACGGATCACGAGACCCTGCTCCTAGCCTTAAGCTCGGTGGAGCCCATTAATACAAGAAACATCCGAGGAGAAAACAATTACATTTATCTCATGCTGGTGAGGAAGGAAATTAAAACTATAAATAATCAGTCTTCACTTGCCTATTTATGCTTTATAATAACAACAACGCAACCTGTTAATTATAAGTGCGCGCCGGCCTCCGACCTAATAGGAAGGCTAGCTGTATTTTTACCCTGTAAATTTCCCCAACATGCAGCCTGACTGCATATAGCTCCGGTACACATGATGGAACACGACTAGACTAATGTCTGTACACTAGACCTTATACTCTTATCCTCGGTAAGGGATGTTTAAAATGCATTTATGTGGAATATGTCTTTGGGGGGTGAGATGGAACCCTTCACCAATAGGCAAGGCAGAGACCCCAGGAAGTGACATTAAAGTTGCCGAGAGAGCATTCATATATTTCTCAGCAACCAGCTCGCAATTACCCATTTAGTTAGGCATAAGTTCGCATAAATTAATGCAGCGATCTTCCTTAATGCTTAACCCAGTGGGTTCGTAAACATTAATCATGAGAAATAGCAGCAGGCCATTGGGATAAACTGCTGCATATCATTTCAGCCAGTCACAGTGTGCGGTCCGAACTAAGTATAGATGAGCCAAACACAATACTATTACACCCCTTAACAGATCAGCGTTGCTATGGAGACCATGGAGCACTGTTGGGGGTAATCCAACTCTAAGTGAAAATCGACTTTTTAACCATCTTATAAGTCCATTTTCCGACATACTCAGGCTCTGTTTAACTCAATAATGTTATTTTACATGTGCTTCTAATCAGGGCAACTTCCTCTACAGCTGAGACAAAGACAACAGGGTTAGAAAATGCATAACATTAGCATACATATTTCTGCTGCACTTCTCTCCATTGATAATTACAGATTAATCTTGAAATCAGGTCTTGTAACACGAGGAAGACAATGGGAGGAAGCAGAACTCCAGGTAAGCATGGATGGATGGATGGATGGATGGATGAATGGATGAATGGGTCAATGGATGGATGAATGAACAAATGAATGAATGAATGAATGACTAAACAAACTGTGCTCCACTGGCAACATAATGTCCAAAGGAGCTCTGTTAGCAATATGCTAACCACTACTCTCTTAGCGCTCCCTACAGCATCCCCCTCAGCAGTCAACAGGTGGCCTCGTCAACCGATCGATGCCGACTGTCGTCCATCGTCTTCCCCAAACCTCTGCAGAGACTGAGACCATTACCCGAGAGAGGTTGAACCCAGTGATCCAAACCACTGGAAGATCTTTCAAGCAATTTCTCTTTCGGGAAAAATACAAAAAAACATCTATGAAATAATGATGAGGAAACGGCACAGAACTGGTAGCGGAATGAAACAAACCGTAACTCATTCCGCTCATTGAGTACTTAACGATACAATCTTCCCCTTGCTGAGTTAAATCTTGACGCACCAGCTTGGAGGGTTAACCTCGGCTGATGGATGAGGGTTTAAGTGGCGTGCTGACGTCTCCTGCCTCAGTCATCAGAAGGCAGGGACAGAGTGCACCAGGGTCTGGCTGAGTGGACAGCAGTCATTGACAGCATCCATGCCCGGCCGTCCGCTGAGGGAAAACACAACAGATCTATGACACCAACAAGCCCACTTAAGATAATGAGCAGATCACTCGGCACGGCCTCCTCCTTCTCCATGCAGCGGGAGGGGGGGGGAGTCGTTCCCGATGAGGGAACATCGTCAACAGCCCTCGCGATAAACAAGATACTAAAAGAGCCTTAAATGCGGAAGGGCGCTTGTGTTAACTTTTAAAAAGGAAATAAATACCCTTGATTAGCAGCTGTAAAGGGGGCAACTAATAAGGCGTGGGGTACTAACAAAGTGGAGTCAAGCAAGTGTTCTGGCCTTTGGAAGAAAGGGAATATAAAGGACCCTTTATTGGAACTGTACTGCATTAGTGACAACAACAACCAAAAACTATTTAATTACTACCGTTTTGTCATCAGTGCGACATTGCAACCGAAGTGTCACAACTTTCACGGAAAGATTGTTGGCTATTTATTTGCAGCACGGGAGACACACTGCTCCATTCAAATAAAACAACAAGCTTGCATTGCCAACAACAATCCACGATGCCGTGGGAAACGTCGAGACAAATTTGAGACCTGTTTCTAAACTGGCAGCTTTGATCAAGAAACCCTCTATCTGAGGCCCTAATTTGGAAGGAGCATCCACAGGCGTTCCAACTCCAATCATCGGTGCAAATTCTGTGGAGGGATAAACACAGGATGAAAGCGCTTTGAGCTACAACGCCGGGGAGAGCGGGTGACATCAATCGCAGAGCTCTCTCTCCCTGTCTCAAACGTAAGTCTTTACATCACAGCTCAAACCCTCGCTCAACTGACAAAACAACTTAAGTTAGTCAAACACAGAAGCAGAGGCTTGTGAGGGCGAAAGTAAAAAAAAAACAGATGGCATTTCCTTTCCCTTTTTTCTATTTTTCGACACGAACAACTGAAAGGAGGTTTTAACAATTTCTCCTGTCGTTGCATGTCCGACTTGGCAGCAGCTGCTCGGAGTTTCATTCCAGTACGTTCTGCCGCCTGCCACCCTGCCAGGTTACACCCCTGTAGGGTTTTAGCGACGGAAAGGGACTGAAAAACTAATGGGAAAATAACAATTGACAGATGAGACCCCACCACGGTGCCAACATGGCTACACACGCTTGGCGACCCAGCTTGCTTGTCCTTCCAATTAGAACCTCTTCCCCCCCCCCCCCCCCCCCCCGTGGACATCGCCAACGTCACCTTGGGTACATCCAGAAGGAGAAGGTTGTGGTGATCCCCCACCCCCCGCAGATCACCAAGAGCTTACAGCCGGACTTCACTTTCCCCCACTTCGCCGGCCCATCTCCTTCACAACCCCCTTGTATCGCTGGGGTCTTTGAAGTCCGGCCAGCGAAGGGCTTTGGGACACCCTGCCATCCCTCCTACGCGACCAGGAAGAGGATTAGCCCCGGCCCCTGTTGGAGTGGACTGGAAGGCAGGGGGCTGGTGGGTAGCAGGAGTGGGGTTCCTTATTAACCGGGCGGCGGCGGCGGTGTGGACATACTGTTATGCCGCTGACCAGAGCTGGCAGAGAGACAGGGATTGGAATCCAATTGGGGCTAAGAAAAATACGGTCATTTTGTCCATAACAACAAACACAGCTTATGGCACACATATTCTCTTTGTAGTGCAACTCACAGAGTTCAGAAAAGATGGGAATACACACAGTTGTGAACTAGGGCCAGGCAAGTTCCTTGTTTAGAAATGTATCGTGATTCTGAGTAACACAGGATTAAAGTGTTGAATATTCAGCAGGGTTCCAGTCTTTAACATGTCACCCTGCTTTGTTTGTAGCCTGATATTGTTCAACCACTACATTCACGCTGTCGAATATTAATTAATTTATTCATTTACCTTTTGTGCTCCACAATGACTTGTCTATTTGTTTACTTTTGTAATTAAATATTAAACTGAGTATTAAACTGAGTATTAAATATGCTTGTAATGTATTTACCTTAAACTTCTTTTTGACTCCCAGTTGAAAGTCAACACTGACATATTATATATACATTTACATTTTTTATATTTAGTATATTTTAAGGGAAGAGGACAAAAGTTCCCAATGTCCTCCAAAACAATATTTCCCCAGGGAATCCGGCGTAATATATTCCCTGACCACTGCTATCTAACCTTCCCCAATTAGGCTCCATATGGAATGCTTGAGTCCTAAGGATGATTACAATAATAATAATAATGTTGAGGCTTACATAATCTCAATCAATGCCATCCACATAACAGCACATCCACGCTTAACACCAATACAAAAGCTAGCAGAGTGGCGCTCAGCCAAAGAAAGAACATACGTCAAATCTGCCACTTGCCCATCAGTGGTTTTGAGTAATGGACTACATTGTAGTATCTAGGACAACTTGGCCCTCCATCTCTTTGTTGGTGCAGGGGCTCCAGCAGCACTGAAGTTTGGCTTATAAACATGCGTGGGTGAGAGTGAGAGTTGTACAGACGCAGAGAGGAAGAAAGAGAGAAGAGATGGAAAGAGAAAGTGGTAGAAGCAGGGGGGAGAGAGAGAGAGAGTGATAGAGAGAGAGACATTGGACTTCACTAGTCTTAATAAAGCTGCCATATCAACCCCAGAGATCTGCTCACCCCAATTATCCTCCTGACACCTCCGGCCACCACCAACACCCCCACCCTCCCCTCTAACTCTCTTCCTCCTCCTTCACCATCTCTTTATCCCTCCTCTTCATCCTCTCCCTCCTCCTTCACAACCATCGCCGCCTCCCCCCCCCCCCCCCCCCTCACCCTCCTCTGCAAGCCTGTTTCCAGGCTCTGATGGTGACTCTGTAGTATGAACCCCATAGGACCCTCCCCCGCTGCGCTGCCTGCGCCGGCTCCCGCTGCCTGCAGCCTCTCTGGGCTCTGTGCTCACATTGGGCTGTTTGAGCGTTGTCATGGCCACGCTGCCGCCAGTCAATCAAACCGCCGATCAAAGTTTCGAGCCGCGCGGCCCAATAAGCACCCCGGCGCATACTTACAACTTACATCAGTGGGTTTTGTTCTTTTTTTAGATATGCATTCAACTTCAACAGCACCACGGCAACATAGCGCTTAACCCTGGAAGAGGGGGGTGCTGGGTGCCGCGGCCGGTGCCTTTTTAGAGCGGTAAACAGGCACTGAAGTGCTTTAAAATGAGTTTGTGCCTTTCTCTGTTGTGCGGTTCTAGTGTAGGAATGTCTGGTCGATTCCCCCCCGAGTCCCGAAGCTGTGCCAGCCTCATTGATATTACAAGTGTGACGGTTATTCTGCCGAATCAAAACCAACCGGACGACGCGTACAGACTTAACAGGACGACGCTCACCGGCAGGGTAACCAAAACAAACGACTAAAACCAAAAAGGCACCAATAGAGGCAGGAAAGAAAGAAAGATTGAAAGAAAGAAAGAAAGAAAGAAAGAAAGAAAGAAAGAAAGAAAGAAAAATGTCCGCCTCCATGTCTGTGCATCAAGGGCTGTCTTAAAGACAGGTGGCGTGTGGCGTTAACCTTGCGTGGTGACCAAGGTCACCGCCAGCCCACATCTGGCCGGCCATCTGTTTGTTATTAGTCCCAGGAGGAGAGTCTGTCAGAGGTGCACCTTGGCCCTCTCCTCTGCTGTCCACACCTTTCCCCAACCCGGCCAGGAGCAGGAAGACAGCCTGCCTCTCTGTCGCCACGACGGTGGAGCTGGACTCCACCATGGCACCATCACCTCCAATTATGTTGATTAGCGTAGTGATGAAAACCCACGGCAGCGTGGTTGTGGTGCACAGGAATGCAGGAGGGTCTTGTGAATCGGGATAAATCCCTTTGTTTTGGGCGGGTAACATAAGATGAATGAAATTGCAGTTCAAAGTTATATCCACGATTGGTTTTATGTCCGTATTCAACACATACGGCTTGGATTACTTTCCAAAACGACCAGATTCTCAAGAGTAAGGAAACATCAAAAAATATTCTTTACAATTCAGAGCCAGACGAGTAAAGTGGGCATTTGTTAATGTTTGATTACCATTTTAATTAATGTGAATTAATCATATCTACGAATACAGCTGCGTGTTTGCTTCGCTTTGTTTTCACAAGGGCCATTAATTACACTGTTTGAATTGGTTGGAATGCTTCATGGGAGACCACTCGTCAAACTCAGTTTAAGAATTTGCCGTTGACTGAAAAGTGCAATCAAATCGTCTTCCAATGACAAAAGTCAATAGTAATACAAAAGTGATGAAAAATTAATGACAACCTACCATTTACCAACAGATGGGCTGCAGTGATCCACTGAGCAGGGGAGGAAGAGTTACCAAAGGATGGAGAAAGGTCAGGAGCCAGGAAAGGTCACCGACTGCAAGGAAGAGGAAGAGAAAAAGGCCATGTTGCATTTCTGACAAACACAGCGGAGAGACGGGCGCCAGAGAATATTGTCAAATGTACTTCTACTGCACAATACTGTAATAACACGAAGACAGTATGAGCATCTTCACATGAAATATGCACGCTGTAATCGAGGCCTCCTGATTACATGGCTGCGGGGCATGGTATACTGTAAAGTATCAAATAAAGCAATAACACAACAAACTATCATCAGATTAGTTCAAAACCATTCTAGGATGAAGGAGTGCAGAGAAAGAACACAATAACTGCATAAAGGCTTTGAAAATCCCTGAGCAGAAGCGAGCATTTTAGCTCACAATCTGTTTCGCCAATCTGCTACAGGCGGCGAAGCTTGCCGCAAAACAAAGTAGCATGAGAAAACACACTAATAAACAGACACACACCGATAGACAGACAGAAAGACACACAACACACCAACACACGAACAACAGAGACACACACACACTGTGCTAAACAGACACACATTAAAACACCCAATAAAATAGAAAGAAGTACACAACCAACAGACAGACATACACAACAACACGCATGCACACACGCACCCACGCACTATTTTTATTCCTGAAAGGCGATAACTCAGAGTGGATGTGTAAATAATTCAGGGGCAGCTTGGCTGGCTTCACAATGCATCTCCATGTGTTTGATGAGGAGGAGACACCTGATCATATAGCATATAAACAACACACACACGCACGCAGGCACCTCACACCCCCATTATGCGCTTTTAACCCAGCCGACTGGGTGTTTAGAAGGAGTCACATAACTTGGCCAGGCCATTGTAATGAGTTTAAATTATTAAAACATTCAAAAGGCCAATGATTCAATGTGTGCTCTTGATGTGACGCCGCCGTCCACACAATGTCACTAGATAAATAAATAAAGTGCTGGAAAAATTGTGTGCAGACTGTCGTTCTGGAAAATAGCTTTTTTTAACCACACCGACTAAAGCTCCCTGTAAAAAATACATTATTTGAAGCCAACTCCCAATAAACTGTAATCACCCCTCCGTCCCCCCCTGCCATTCCATTATCCTTCCAGCAAAGGCCTAACAAAACGTAAAGGGAATGGTGACGCGGTTGGATCTTAAACTCACAGAAAGATAAACTAGGGACAAGCGGCGGTGATAGGAGCTCTGACCCCTGGCTCGGGCACCATTCAGGAGCTGAGCTGCTGGAAGACTGCAACGGAAGCAGAGCCTGGATTAGCAGGCCCACCAGCTGGTGACCACAGGCTACTGATGGAGGTACACTTGGGGTGATGGAGAGGTCGAAACACACACACACACACTTATTTTCCTCTCTTCTCCCTGTCCTCGCATCTTTCTTCTCTCTCCTTCTTTACCTGTCCCATTGTTTTGCTAAGTGTGAAGGTGGGGTTGGTATTATTGTCTATCAATAACTGTTCTGGGTAGCATGATACTTTGAGGCGCCAGGCCAGATACAGTGTTATTTTCCCCCCCTCCAATCGGCGGGGTGTCAACTGAAGTGGTGATCGATGACTGCTTGTGTTTGCAATCTGTAGGACCTCTATTAGATCACAACATTCTGGGGAAGGAAATATGAAAGTGTTAGATAAGCACACAGCAGTGGAAACGAGATCCGGGCACAACAAGCCGAGTACCTTCCTGATTATCCTTAAAGCACTTTCCTGTTTCCAGACGGAAAATTGCTTGATAAACTTTGCACGTGGATTTTTTAAAGAGACCCCAGCTTTTGGTGTGTGTGTGTGTGTGTGTGTGTGTGTGTGTGTGTGTGTGTGTTCTAGCCAATGTGGACATCTGTTTAAAATCCACTGTCGGTATGCCCTTCATCATTTGAGATCAATGTCATTTAAAGGGGCAGTGAACCTAAAATCTTTTATTTGGAGTTTTAAACGTGGTAATATGTCTCACATGATCTTCAACATAGTAATCTATACCATCACTGTTACTGAAATAAGACCATCATATTGAGAAAACAGGAGTAAGCAGGACAGGAGTTTTTGCAAGTCTCCCCCAACCAGTTTGTGAAGGTTCTGCTCTCCTCATACTGTCATGACGTGGAAGTGCCTCTTAGTATATTCTACAACGTCATAACAAAGGGACACCCGTGGCCAGGTGTGTGTGGAGGTGTGGATCTCCATCTTATTAGCAGTTGATTTGGATGTTTGTGCCCGAGAGAGGGTTATGCTTTCTGGGTATTTCATTTTCAGAATCGCTCATTTTAACATGCATACAAAACGACGGTAGTAAAAAAGATTGCTGTGGGTGGTGTATTTTGCATTTTTTAGTGTTTGAATTCAAGCCGAAAATGGGTGTTCGCTTACACTTTAAAAGTGATCTAACTTATCTTGGCAGAGAATTGCAGCAGGGGGGTTAAAGTTGAACCCTTGGTCATGATGCTGAAACTTCAAAAGGCACTCAACATCATGCAGTGATTAGTCTTGCTGTGCCACAATTTTGAGGGGGTTGTTTTTGAGGTTCCGCCTCGTTCAGACTTTGGTTCCTGCCCGTCAGTTAGTCATTTAGCAGATGACAAATGGAGGATGCGCCCCACACAACCTGGTGATATAGCCTGGCTTTGGCTCTGTAAAGACAGCATGGGAGCTGAAGACACATCCTCCATTCAGGGGGTAAACATCCCAGCATGAGGGTTGGAGGACCGTTTAGAATTGAGCCAGGAACCCCACTGGGAAAATGATCCTCCAGGCTTCACTGAATCAGTCTATTTGAAAACACTTAAACAATCGCTTGGGACTGCATGTGCATACGTCAGAAAGCAAACGTCAGAAGACGATTTCAGCCATTGATGTCAAATCAACACAGGGTTTTTAATGTGAATCCAGACACTAGTGTTGAATCATGGTATTTAAACTCCAGTATATGGAGTGACTGAGAACACCGGCCAATAGAGTGTATTATAAACAGGCAAGTCAAAGAAGACTGTACCAATTCACCCGTCCCGCCCTAGTTATGAGACAGGTAAGTTGTGGCGCTCTAGCAGAGCGGTAAGAGCTCTATACTGGATGAACTGAGGCTTGGAGATGGATGCCCATCGGGGCCCTTTAACTCAACAACAACTACAGCAGCAGCACATCTGAAGTATCAGCCATGGTTGAGCGGCAGACCTCACACCTGTAACGGGGCTTTTCCATTGATTCCTTTTCCATCGTGGAAACAAGAAGATGAAACAGGAGATGATGGCACAACCCTCCCCAGGGGTGAAAGAGTTTCCATCCACTCCCTACGCCACAAACAAAAGACAGCCATGAAAGTGCAGCATCATGTCAAGGAACAGAACTGGGCCAGGGCTGATTTGGTGTGTTTGTCTGATCCTGTTAGACCAAGCAGAGGGTAGGAAGAATTGGTTGTTTACTGAGAAGTATACCCCTATATTCAAAGCAAGTCTGCTTGATTGAATATCACAGGAATTGTTTCCCTGACCTCTTTGTTCAAGCGAGGTTGCACAAAACTAGAACAGCTTATTAATACATTTGAATACAATTACATACACACATACACACACATATATATATATATATATATATATATATATATATATATTAGGGCTGGGCAATGATTAAAGGTTTTAATCGCGTTAATCGCATGAGTTCCTAGTTCGCGATTAATTGCATTGTTATACGCAAAATCCAATAATGAATTAAAAAGTAGTGTATAGCACACTTTTATTGTAAATGTACTGCCACATGAACGAACGTGCCATAACATTTGTGAATTATTCGCTGGTATCAACTGTATTGCACTTTGTGTATTGCATTTCGGTGGTATTTCAGACGGGAAGTACTCCGGTGTTAAGAAAATTAAACTTTGCAGTGGTTACAAATAACTTTGGCTCTGTCTAATGCACCGTCTGGAAGAGCTTTAAAATGAGAGTGGCCATGTAAAAGTTCTGTACCCTTCTCCATGTTTGTTTATCCGCAAATTATTTTCGGACTGTTTCCTCTTTCCTGTGAGCGCCGCAGCAGTAAGCAACACACTAGGCTCTAGAGATGCGTGGATGAACTCATCCGCACTCGCTGCTTAATATAAATAATCCACTCGCCATCCACCCAAAGCAATGTTTTTTTCAACAATTGATACCCGCACACGCCCGATCACCATTCATTTAGGGTGACCAGACGTCCCGGTTTTGCAGGGACAGTCCCAATTTTGAGTTGCGTGTCCCGAGTCCAGACAAAAGCCTGTTGGGACGCTAAAATGTCCCGGTTTCCACCAACCACTATGAAATGTCCCCTGTTGTCAGCGATTACATAGCCAACGTGGTCTTATTATAGTCCGATCATTAACTAAAAACCACATAGAAAGAATAAAGCATCCAGGATATGATTTCAACAATGTGTAAGGGCATACGCAACAGGGATGGTTGCACCATGGAATGTTGATGTAAACCAGAGCGCTGGGCGGAATTCATCCAAGTATTACTTTTTTACATGCAAACGACCTGTCCCGCGGATTATCCGCGTGTCCGCGGGCATGACCGCCAACCGTGCATCTCTACTAGGCTCGCTCACGATGGACTTTTACAAAATAAAAGCCAGTGAGCCACAGACTTTTACAATAAGAAAATAAATAATAAAAACAGCGTCCATGCGACAGTGTTTCCCATACATAGACCAATGTGTGGCGCAGCGCCACAGATTCAACAACGAGCGCCACAAATTGATTCCGCTTTTTTTATTTTAACGTGATTTTTAAGTATAAATATCTCACGCTCTCACGCACACGCAACAAATGTCACGCCAAAAAAAGAAAAATACCCGTTAGATCTCTCGTTGCTTCGGACAAGCGCTAAATTGCTGCGGCTGTCACCCCCACCCCCCATCAACAACTCCGCCAGCCCGTGATCCCGTACCAACCCCGCCCCCCCCCCCCCCCCCCCCCCCCAACAATTCCACCAGCGGTTATAATCAGGTGTGCACATAACTGGTACGCAAGTATGCATGCGCGCCCATAATCAGCGATGCGCAACGTCACTTGTGCCACTACAGCGCTTTTGCGTAACTCACCGTCAGGTCATCAAAACAAAACTACACGTGTATCTTGTACCCCCCCTCCCCCCCCCTCAACAAGTCACCATCTCCTGATATTCAAATGAGTAACTCACTAAAAAAGTTATGCACCCCTGGTTATAATGTAAGCATTATAAGAGTCTCTTATAATCTCACTCCGGCCAAAAACCAAAAGTTGCCAACCCTGCAGTGGGGCACCACACATTGCTACCTGGTCTGTGGGAAACACTGTGCGAGATAAAATAATTGTCTGCGATAATTAATGAATTAGATAATGTTAATTGAGCAAGAATTTTCTTTGCTATTGAATCTGTCAGATATGTTTTTATTAGATACATTTATCATTTAGACCATAAAGCAAATGCACATTTAGCAACATTTGACATTGATGTTTTCTCTAATACGCAGACGAGAACGAGGAGGAGAACGAGAAGAGGTTTTTAAAAAGTTTTTTAAAAGTGCTAGTCATGCTAGTCATCCTAGCAGATGATGAAAATCTCTTCTCTTTCTCAGTTGCACACACATGCTCACATACACGCACACACACACACACACACTTAATTTTGAGTCAGCAGCGGTGGTTTCATTAATCAAGAGAGCCTGGAGCCATAAGACTCAACTGCTTAACGTGACAGATCAAGCCCCACGGAGCCGGATCTAGAGGAGGACTCAGAGGCAGGATCATCTGGGCTAACGCTAACGCTAACAGCTACGCTAGGCTGGCTGACACTTCAAAACCATTTTGGAAGCCAACGGCTACGAATGGCTAGTGACAAACACTTCCCAAACACACTTCCAAGAATTCAAACGATTCGGAAAACTCAAGCTCTGTGGTAAGAGAATTAGGGCTACAGAGGCTTGAATTTGTTACCGTACGGATTGTTATTGACCATACTGTGACAAATGCGTGGTTTTTCTTTTGTTTTCTTTTTAAAATAACACTTACAGGGCTAACGATGCTAAGTTATTGTGAGGTGTGCAGAATCTCATGGTGGGTTAGGGCAATCCTTTTGATAATTTTAAGTGTTTTAAGCATTTATTTTACTCTCACTCTTATTTTACCGGAAGAGCGACAATCGTAAGAGAAAAAGAGAAAGGGAGAGAAGGTGTTCAGGAACATATCCTGATCACTTTGTGTTGTTATTAGCCAGGGGGCAGGATCACAAGGTCATGAAAGCAGCTGGGAAATATTAGGCCAGAATCAATTAACTGTGAGGATACTTATGACCTCAACATTATAACCATATTAACCATTAACAGTGATATATGATATATTTTTGGTCATTGACCTTCTTCTGACTAAGCATTAACTAACATGAACGTTGAACAATTGCTTTTTTCCCCCCAATATCTGCACATCAGCCCATCTTGATGCATAGCCTATACTTGTTGTTAAAGATGGAGTCCTTGCATACAGTACAGAGAACAACACTGGATAGAAAAGATCTTTCCAACAGATTGAAGCTGAATGAGAACTGCAAAAGAAACAACGCCCAGGCTCTGAAAAAGGTCTCTGCAAAGAAAGAGCAAAGGGTACTGGAAATGGTTTGGTGCTCAGGCAGCACAAAAACGGATAAGGATGATGATGATAACAATGAAGAAGAAGCTGAAGAACAGCCGGCCTGAGGACCACAGTGTCCCGGGTTCAGGCCCGGTGGAATGCTGCAGCGTTTGTGGCATTTCAGAGTTTCTGGAGGAGACAGAAGACATTTAAATGGCAGAATGCCAGAGCAGTCACCGCTCAAAGGACTTTTTTCACATAATTGCTGCTTTACCCGGGAAGCACACCAGAACTTGTGAGCTCTGACAAGGGGAAGACTGTGCATTCACATGGCTCCTCTCGGGCTGCCTCTCCCCTGCACAATAACCCGCCAGAATCGCATGCAAAAGAGTCAAAATACAACTGTCAATATTATTCACCGCTGGCCCACGACCCGGGGTATTTAACCATGTAGTCATTGAACGTGGACGCTTTTGCCCTCAGAGACTCACAGCGAATTCAGATAGCCGCTATCAAGGAAAAGGGTGGGGGGTGGGGTGGACATGTCTCAAGGATGTCCGTCTGGTAGGATGTCTTCCGTTGGGGGATTGAACCAAGGGTCTTCTGAATGGAACGCCCGCCGAACCAAGACACTGCTCTGCACCCACGCTTCCCTTTATTCACTATCCAAATGACTCAGAACCTTGCATTGCATGTTGTAGCAAACCCTTCTGAAGGGTCCAGCTGTGTGTGTGTGTGTGTGTGTGTGTGTGTGTGTGTGTGTGTGTGTGTGTGTGTGTGTGTGTGTGTGTGTGTGTGTGACTCTTCCACCACCCAGCGGTGCTCATCTGGCCGGCAGACACCGCCCCCACTCAGGGGGGGTGCTCAGCTGTCTGGTGCGGGGTAAAGGGAAAACATGTGGTGGTGTGTCTCGTTTCAACATGGGGGGGGTGGGGGGGGGGGGGGCTGAGAAAGTGAAAACACAGGCCAGCGCATGGAAGAGCGACGGCGGCGGCGCAAAGTGTGCGTGTGCTGAGTGTGTTCTGACCGCGGGGGTCTCTAGACCCCCCCCCCAACCCCCTCTTACTCCTCTGTAGAACATTCCCTCCACCCTCCTTTATCTCCACTTTACTTTCTTTTCCTCGACGGCCGCCGGCTGAGAGTCAGAGAATCAATCAGGATTCAGGTCGTGACACGGACCCCCGCCCCCCTCCCTTCCCCTGGACTCCTGACCTCTAACCCTGACCAGTGTTCGCCCCTCCAGAGCGTGACAGGGATTTGTCTGCGCTGCGTGTCCGACGTTAACACAGTCCTCATGTCAGCGGATGTGGTGGAGGGGGGGGGGGTTACACAGAGTTACCTCTGTCTAATAATCAATCACTCACTCCATCACAGGTCAAGGTTGCCAACCCCCTGAAAGCCCCCCGCCCGCCTTAGCCCCTCTCCAAAAACGGGGATGTTTAATGTCTCACTGCTCTTTTCCCGCCAATTGGCACAAAGGTCCGGCGTATCTGAGTTTCAGCGTGTGTTCTCAGCCGTTCAGCTAATTTATTCACTCTGCATCTCCTTACCACGCAGTATGAAGTCTTGCTGACCAGGGAGCCTGGTATATAATGTTGGGGGGGGGGGGATATAGCATAATTACACTTGGGAAGGATCCAGTTTGCGGCACGGCAGTGCACTATCGCACTGACGTAGCCCTTAATTTGCCATTGTGTTGGCCGTCCAGCCTCCAGTCGTTCCATGATATTTGAGATTAATGCTGAATTGCAGCGTGTTGTTTTAACTGATGGAGCGCTGCATAGGGGCAGAGCCAGGGTCCTGTACGTGGTGGGGGGGGGGGGGGGGCTGATTAGTGGGCCAGTGCTGGCTCTCCACCACCTCCACCTCCCCCCAAGGGTTATTATCATGGTAATCAAACAGGGAAGAGGACGACAAACCTGCCTCTAAAACAATGATGGGAACACACTACAAGTCAAGGCCCAGAATGGAGACACAAAAGAGAGAGGCATTCACCTCTGCCTGCCAGGGCAGAGACGAATTGACAGAGGCGCTAAGTCGACTGGTTAATTAAAAAGAACACGGGCTAATTAAAGAAACCAGATCCAAACAGCGAACGTCAACGCGCTGGCTGTGACCTGTGTCACCGCCTTGTGTCGGACAGTCTCTCTCTCTCAAATGGAACAAGCAGCGGGGGGGCCGGGGAGTGGCAGGAGGGGGGGGGGGGGGGGCTAGGGGAGTGGCGGGTGGGTTTGGAGGAGGGTTCAATGGGATTTCTATTAGCATCCAATGGCACTGGTGCCCTAAACTTCATTTCAAACTGTGTGATGAAAACTTTTCTTCCCCGTCTTTTCTTTTGCTGTTTTTCTTCTTTTATTCAATTTCTGCTACGTAGGTGGTTGCTCAGTTCTGTGCAATAGAATTTGAGAAAGCAATAAAAGGAATACAACTTGAGGTGGAATGATTTAAATTCAAAACTAGAGCATGGATCGCACTTATCCAAATTATACGGCATACAGCATTATGTTTATGAAGTTCCCCAGGGAAATGATTTCAAATGCCAAAAATGTGTTGTTATATTGTGTCTGTGAGTGCGTATTGCATGTGTATGAGGATCACAAACCAACAAAAGTATGAAATTTGTTTGCCATAATTCGTATGATTCTCTAGTGCCAAGTCCCAACAAGTACACAATAACAATCTATGTCAACAGGCTTACATTTAAAATAAAACCAGAGTGGGTTGGAAGGTGACTGTGAATAAATAACTGAACATGCACGCATGCACGCACGCACGCACATTTCCTCTTACGTTATGAAAAAGTAATATTGGCGATGGGTGCGTTGTTCATCCAGAGTTGTTGTTTATGCCGTCAATCACAGGCAAAAGTCCCTGGGGGAGAAAGGGAGATGGCAGGAAGATAACGCAAGATCGCAATAAAGAAATGAGAAAACAATGAGGCAGCAGCCCACATCAGAAGAGACTGTGTGTGTGTGTGTGTGTGTGTGTGTGTGTGTGTGTGTGTGTGTGTGTGTGTGTGTGTGTGTGTGTGTGTGTGTGTGTGTGTGTGTGTGTGTGTGTGTGTGTGTGTGTGAGATGGAGGAAGTTTATGGCTCTCCTTTTGTCAAATTAAAATTTAATAGGATATATAAACATTAAGACGCTTATAGTTGTCGGGTAAATGTTCACAACAATGTATGCTACAACTTACAGTAAGTCTCAGGACAAATACTTTGTATGTATACGCACACAAATTACGCACATTCTAACATATACTATCTGTACACACACACACACACACACACACACACACACACACACACACACACACACAGGTCTAGGCTGATGTTGACTGGTAAGAAAAATGCATGGGAAGGAAAGAGGCCTGCTCTACTTATCCTGGACATGGGCCCGTGTCGGATTCAAATGACAACGCCCCCCCCCCCTCCCACCCCCACCCTCCTGCGAGCCCCTCTCCTGGCTAACACAACCCCTAACTCTCTGCCCCTGGAGATGGTTTTAAAAATAGCCCAAATTAAATGGAAGCGGGCCCAGGGTTCTAAGGAATAGGGAAAAACAACTCCAAGAGTCTCCTTCTGGACTTATCTTACAGCGTGTCCAATCCAAACACTTGATATTCACATATGGCGACCAACGGAAACAAACACATGCACGCAAGGATTCACACCAACACACATTCCAGCAGTGCTCATTTCCATACAAGGAAAAAAACCTCAAGCAAAAACATTCAGCCGCAGCAATGGAATCCAATAACAGCATGCTAATACTCACAAATGCTATAGTTTGGTTTAGTTGTTTTGTGTGGCGAAGAAACATGCATCTTGAGAAGACAATAGAAAATCAAAGCTTTGTCAGTGTTGAGTACAACATAAAAACTTGTTCAACCAATTCATATTTTGAAGCAAGCTGAGAAAAGAGTCTGCCTCAGGTCTTCATGCTTGGGGTGTACAGTAGGCTATGCAACAAACTTGTTGCTGCTGACAGGGTCAAAGCAGACTGCTATTTATGGAAAGTTTTGAAACTGGATGCAGGGTTAAGTACAGGCTAGTGTACTCCTGATTATCACAAACATTATACAGCTGTGGTCAAGAAGAGGATTCATGGTTAGGGTTGGGAATTGTTTGAATTATTTGCCATGAATGCCATGAGAGGTGCCCTGAAAAGCAGAAACAAATCTGTTGTTTTTTTTTATGGCCAATGCAATTAAATTGTTAATTATTTGAAATGAATAGAAAAATAATTTAACAAATAATAGTATGCGTTTTCTTAAAATAACTGTTTCCATAAATTAAAACCTAAACGCATCAACCAACTAAATACTGAAGTACCAAAATGTGCATTGCAATGGGAAGGTACCAGTTATGTGCGTACCGCTGGTACCATAGATGTTAACCCTATTCATGGGAAATTCAGTTTGCTATCTTACTTGGCAATCTAACAACACAAGTAATGAATTACTGCACTACAAATTACCACCCAATTACCTGCCACACCCTTCTGAGTGTGTGCAGAACGGAGCTAAGATCGAATGGAATACCGCATTACCGTATAAAAACTGTGACTTTGGGAAAGGTGGGAAGATGGAGTAGAAAAAAAATCTTTATCTTAGGGTTTTAATTTCCTGCTTCATTTCACATATTGGGACCATGAAAATCTCCTTTTGATAAAGTGTCAGAAGAATCGATGGGATGCGGTCATAACTATGAATAGAATCTAAAGAGAAAGGAGAGAAAACACCTACTATCGCTGCCCTTCTGCTGTAGTTGGCCTAATCGCTTCACACAGCATGTGACGCCAGACAATTGACAATTCCGCAGATCAACAGAAATCAGATTCTTTTTGTTGCTTCATAATAAAAGCATCCGATATTCATGAGTCTTTGTGTGCCCACAAGTACTTCCAACACATTTATCAGGATGCACTGCCAGTCTCAGTATCCTGAGGACTGCCGGTGTCTGTTATTTTGAGAACAACACTCCCCCTCATACGGTCCTGGGCTCCACGCCGATGAGATTATCTTTTCCTTGTGGATTTTACTCTGCGGGTGCCAAAAACGAAAGGTCTAGTTTGGGTTACGTTCGCAGGTCCTTCAAAGGCTGCGATGCTGTTTATTTACATCTGTCGCTCCCTGAAGACCCTCCCCACTGAGCAGCACCACCTGCATCAGATCTGCACACCTAATGAAATCCCTGCCCACGCGGGAGACACAGGGAGGAGATCTGTAAGATCTTCGTATTAAAATCAAACTCCATCTGGCAGGAGGGAAGAATTGACTTCATCGTTTTGAAGATTTGTCATAACAGGGAATTTAAAGAGGAGTCGTCCGTAATCACAGAGCTGGATGGGTTTTGAAATCGGAATTCAGGATGGCCGAGGCAGAAGATTGGGAATTAAAGGGGGGGGGGGGGGGGGGGGGGGGGCTTGCTGTGCTCTCTGCTTGAGCGCTCAATCAATGAGCCGAGGGGCTGGCCCTCATTATGAAGTGATAAAGCGGTCATTTGGAGCACAAACTATAGCACCTTTAGCCGTCCACACCGGGACCCGGGAATCGATAGGTGGTGTACGGCACACACAGTCATTTAAAGGGACGTTGGGTTCTTTAGTTAAGGCGTTTCCTCCAATTAAATAAAATAGCAGGCAGGAAGAGAGCAGTGCATTAAGATGAAACAGTTTGTTCCTGTGCTTAGCAAAGGGTGAGGGAAGAGGGGTTAGGGTTTTGCTGATACAAGCGCAATCAAAATCATCTGGGAGTTCACATTATGCTACGGAGCAGTATGATTATTATTATTTTTTATTAATATGCACACACACACACACACATCCTCCCTGGTTCCACTGGTCTGAAAATATGTCTCTGGGTGTAAGCAGCTCAGCAAAGATGAAGATGTGCAATATGCATGAAAACACAACTTCAACTCCTAATTTCCTTTCCAATCCCCTTAAGATACCTTCAATTCTGCAGCACATGCCATTTCCGAGCGGCCCTCCAGGTAGCGAGGGAAAATCGCCTTGTTACACCAATCAAAGGATGCGTGTGTCTGTGATAGTATGCAGAGTAGGTACCCTTTCTTTCATCTAAAAGGGCAGGCGGCACGGAGAGAGAGAGAGAGAGAGAGGAGAGAGAGAGAGAGAGAGAGAGAGAGAGAGAGAGAGAGAGAGAGAGAGAGAGAGAGAGAGAGACTTTTCAAGTCTTTTCTCAATGGTGTACTGGTTCGCCCCTTCACACACGTTGCTACATACAAACCCAAAGCATCGCACCATTAACATTCCCTTGAATCAAGTCAATAAATAATTTCACATTGAACAACAGACGACAAAGGAACAATGCCACACAAATAGACCTGACAAAGACAGGGTGAAATAAAGTTTTGGTAAAGTAGGGTTTGACATAACAGTGTAAAAGGATGATTTAAAAAAAAAAGCTGGAAACATCAACCTTGGCATGGTGGGTGGCAATAAAAGTAATATGACCAAACCCTGCATAATTAACTGCTGCCAACCTCAATTATTATGAGGTCTTCAGATAACAGGAATCACTACTATATAAAATGAATGCTTATGGCAAGTGGCACAAAAAAATAGTCTAAATTCATTTTCAGGTTGGATTCCCTCCAAAATAAGTGTGGTATGTGAAGATAATCCGAGGCAGGTTAATAAGAAAGACATCCGTAACTCCCTACTGCTCTTCCAAAGGCCATACAGCAGTACTCCTGAACCACCATGATCAACACGTCCAGGTGACCACGAGGGGGTCAGAGCAGCCTAGCCCTTCACAGAAGACTGCAGCCGTGCTCCATAGGGGACACGGCTGGCGATTCTCAGTGACACCTCACAGGGAATTCAAACCAAAACGTGCAACGTTTAGCAGTAGCGGTTTAAGCTAAAGAAAAAAACACAAAAGAGCCCTTTCACAGTACCCCAGACTCCACCGCTGACCCAAATACATCTGAGCCAACATGCGGACATGGTGGGCTACAGGTTGTCTTCTTAATTGCTGGAGCCTGTCCACCGCGCTCCACAAAGCGCAACCAGACAGTCCTCCGCTACATGCTAGCAGAGCGGGCCGCCGCCAACGCCGCGGTGGTGCTGGCGGCACCAAACACCCCCGAGTCTGCGTTGGACGAGGGGTTAATGTTCCTGCAACAACAGCTCAAACAGAACCGCAGGAAGACAGCCAGTCTGGACTGACGGTGCGGGGTCTGTCACATGGCCAAAGTGCGGTCCCTGACAGCCCTGATGTTTGGGGCTTCGCCATCTCCTCTCACTTCCCTTCTCTTGCTTCCTATCCTTTTACTGAACCCAGAGGTGATTTTTTTTCTCTTTCCCCCCCCTCTCTCTTCCTGAAATTTACACACTCATCAAGTAGGCTGTAATTTCCCATTCTGCACTAACCACGGCGAGGACCGCAGGAGGGTAGCCATCGCACGCCTGCTTCGGGAATCACCAGAAGTAATTATAAGACTGCCAAGGACTCCACCTAATGGCACGAGATTGGACCGACCGCGGGAGAGCACAGAGTGTCGCCGCGAGATGCTTGTCTGCAGAATAACCTTGATCCAGCAGGGGGGACCCCGGGGGGGAAAGTAGCTTAAACTGCCGTGCGGAGAATCACAAGCGGGAAACGTTAACATAAGGCTAATGCGGCTGACACACGAGGGGCTGAATCAGCAAAAAAAATAAAAAGAGGCAGAGGGCTAAACAACATATAGAAAAAACCCTTCCCCCTCCTTGTGCCTCTGCAGCGCTGTGCTGCCAGCGAAGCGGTGTGCTCCGGCTGCGGCGGGGTCCGGCAGGGGGACAGTGATGGAAGACCCCCATCAGCTGCAGTGCAGGAGGCACACGGCCGCCTCACTTCCCCTAACTCGTCCATTTGTAACGCCCGACGCAACATGCTAATGCCGGTTCCCTGCCAGCTGTGGACCGGGGGGGGCCGGGGGCCGGGGGGGGCGGTCTCCGAGGCCAAGGCCCCTCTGTGGTCTCGGCAGATCGCCCGGACGGGGCCTGTCCCGTGTCAGGCCCGGGGTAATGGATGATGGGAAGCCTCTGTGGCGGATGGGTAATAAGTCATTCCCCAAGGGGTCCCAAACCCTTCACCGGACACAAGGCAGCAGTCAGGGGGGAGGGAGGCGAAGGGTACCCTTGAATCCTTAACATCCTCCTGCTCCGCCTACAAGCCCCCACCCCGACCCCCACCCTCTTTCCCCCTGCATTTCTTCTTTTTTTTCTCCTTCAAGCTTAGCCCTTCGTTGGCTGCACAGTTGCCATGGGTAACAACCTGCTACCATCAATTTGAAATATGAGGTGCCAAGCAGAGGCTCTCTCAGGTGGCGTGGCCAGGCCGGGGCAGCATGTGTCTCCGATGGGAAGCGGAGATTAACTGTTGCTTCCTCAAGCACGGCGCCTGCCCATTCTTTAGGCACCAGCGACTGTGGCTTGCTGCAGGTACTTTAGCGCCCGGGCACTTCAGACAAATCATTGTTGTCCAGGCCCCACAACAACAACAACAACAACAGCAGCAGCAGCAGCAGCAACAGAAGGAACACTGTACAAAAAAAAGGGAAAGCCAAAGAAAAAAGGGATGGAATACACTCCGATTTTATTGAGCTTGAAATGGGGAGGAAATGAATGTGAGTGGAGCAATTCAGCAGCTGCAACCGCCCTCGCCGCGGCTCGCCACTGTTTGGGGTTAGGGCATTAATACATCCACGACTCATACGCCCGGACAGAGCATCACTTCAGAGCAGACTGCGCAGGGTCTCCGTAGTGATGTACCCGTACGTAATGTCTGTGTTATAATGCGCCGTGGTCGTCAGCAGAGAATGGGGACCGAGTTGTCTCCGTGTTGAAATATGAAATGGGGCGTCTGAAGGTCCCACTACGGGCCCCTGGTTACGAACCCATTTCAACCGCCATTACCCTGCGGACCATTAGAAAAACACCATCATCTGCAAACACAGAAAAGCCATCCAATGGAACACCCCGTCGTTTCAAGCTAAAAGTGTCTCGGAGATGGAAACTGGGAGCCTTGCATACTGGGCAATATGCGCCATTAAGCATGCTAACTGAGCAACGGAGCCATCGGAGGTGAAAATGAGCCACGCCGACGGAAAGCTATTCACAATAACGATGAGGAAAATGGACATGCTGTCCTGGTACTTGTATTCAACCCCACGCACGCACGCACACACACACACACACACACACACACACACACACACACACACACACACACACACACACACACACACACACACACACACACACACACACACACACACACACACACACACACAAATACAATAATGTACAGGCCACTAAGATTCCCTAATGCACAGTGAAGGCATTAGAAAGAGAAATCATTCCACTGTTGCTTTGCATTGGTGAACATGAGAGGAGGGTTGGGCCGGGGGAGGACAGTGAGTGACTATAATGGCTGCATACATACCTACCTACTCCTATGGGGAGGAAATGAAGAGAGACCGCATAAGAGTCAGGGCAGTAACAATGACAAATGTGTTCAACCAAGTGATTAGTTAGTGCTATGAAGCCAAATTTACTTAAAGAGGTCCACTCGTCTGACAATTGAGGGAATAAGGCAGCCCTCAATAGCACGTTGATTGCATAGGGTTGCTAATTGACCCTATAACCACATTGGTACACAGACATGAGCCATCACCACAGTGTTCCCACATCATGACATAATGGCGGCAGGGCCCGGGGGACAAGGTACACTGTGAGCATCCTGAGAAGAACTCTGGAGTGTGCAACGCTGAGGTTAGAGAGGGCCAGGGAGAGAGTATCGATGAAAAAAAGAGCATTACCCAACCATAGGACAGACACATCGAAATAGGAAACCATTTGTCTACCATTGTTAGCTACAATCCAAAATGGAATGGAACAAATCTGGTCAACGAATAATTGGAACAAGCAAATCTAGGGGATGATTATGATTCAGCCCTACACTGCCTGATGCGTCTATGTCCAGGATATTAGAGTAGCCAGTGCTATCAAACTTTTTGGATTTGACGTAACCGCCCCATCAAATGTGTAATTCACACCTGTGTGTTCTACTTGCTCGCGCGCGCACACACACACACACACACACACACACACACACACACACACACACACACACACACACACACACACACACACACACACACACACACACACACACACACACACAACAAAACATATTTCATTTTGGCAGGTGATGTGCTGGATAACCACGTCGGACATGTTGGTAATAGAGAATGGTTCGCAAGTAAACTGCCTGCAAATTTGGAAGAGGGGAAAAGGGAAATAACGAGTATGTATTCGGACGGGCTAACTGGCACTGGGGAGATTGTAGACACCAGTCTCTGTGGAACACAAAAACCTATTGTGGTTTTATCTACAGAGTTTGCGATGGACGCACGGAACAGATTATATCCTTTATTTTTCAATGACATTTTTTTTTATACACGTACATTTTTACCGGCATTATGATATCTTCTGTAGTAGCAATGACAATAGAATGGTGTCACTAAAACGTTAAGTGTAAGCGTAACATTAATATGTCCTTCATCTTTGCAGCATACAAATGCGTCTTTGTGTAACGTTATTTGGGGGAAATAGGCAAATCGAGAATCAACAAACCCTACTCACACAACGTCTGTCCGTGAACCGTTCCGATACGACATGATATTTTATTCAGCACATCGTTCACTGTACCACAGCCTACTGTACATTCACTGAGCCGCTACCCCTGGAAAAACAAAAGAATAGGGGCTACTGCGCAGAGCCCCAAGTTACGATCCTGGACTGACGATGTATCGATAGCTCTTCAGGCTCTTTAAGGTTTCACCACGTTATTGCGTGCAATAAAAATACTTACGAACGAGGACAACCAACCAACTCAGGGAATTATTAGACAAGCAGTGTCCTAACGAGCCAAGTCGCAGCAGGAAAAAAGTATCCAAGTAGTCGCAACGAGTTCTTACCTATATTATTTCCTCGCCTCTTTTCACTGCTGGGAAATATTCAGCCCCTTCTCGCACAGATGACGCTGTCGCAGAAGCGAAAAAGTCGTCTCGAAGAATAGAAAGCTTATTCGTTTTTTTCCCCTCAAAGATGAGATTAGTATTCCCAGAGCGCTATAAACAGCAGCGAAAGAGCGCGCCGAACCACAGGCAGACGCGCGTTCTCAACTCAGACTGCAATCACAACACTTGGGCAGGAACTGGCAGCTCTATGAACACGCCCCCTCAGCGTCCCATTGGTGTAGAATTTAACATTTGCGTTTGAGTCTGCCCACCACGTCTCAGTTTTCCCATATGTTAAGTCAGCACAGCGGTGAAGGACCGCTCTCTGGACTGACCAATGGGGACGTAGATATAGCTATTTAAACGGCTACGTCACCTGACAGAGTGAAAGTTGAGAATCCAGATCTGCATAGGAACATGGGCTAATACAGATGTATTTTGTAAGTTGTTAGTCTTTTTGTTAGTCAGATTGTATCCTATAAAAATGTATCTCAAATAAAACCGGTTCCTCTAGCCTAGTGGACGGTTTAAAATAAGGGTTGGGCTGGGGTGTTTACAAATTAAGCCCTATACTCAAAGGGTGTTTTTGTAGGCTACAGTGTTCGTAACGCAACAAATAAACACAGCAAGCAGGGCATGGTGACCTAGGTACTGATGACGTCATATCAGGTCACGAATGTCGACAGGTTAGATTGTTTCTCCGCCGGCCTGCCTGCTTCTCTCTCTCCCTCAGTTTCCCATGCATCCTCCCAAATGCATCATAATCACAACGTTATTAACCCAGTTGGGCTGGGATAAAGAAACGTACAGTCAACCATTTCAAAGAGCGATGAGAGAGCAGTGTTGGTACTGGTAGTACTGGTGCTGGTAGGGTAGGCCTACTGCTCCTCTACGTGGAATGCTCTGCGCTAGCATTCCAGGGAGGAACAGCAGTTCCGGCTGCAGGCCTCCAGCAAAACACTGGAGTGGAGGGAGTGTGAGGGGAGCCTACTTGTCAGGTTGGAGGGTGTACTAATAGAATCATTCCAGCCTTGTCTGGACACTCTGATACCATGCTTCTGACTATGGGGTGGGGGGTCTATTTGTTGTACAGAGGGAGGGGGGAGGGGGAAATATGCAGTCCTCCCTGATATGCACCAGTAGATTTTTATGCTAACGCATGAGCAGATACAACTTGGATGGATACAGACATTATAAAGACTAAATTCATCACCTCGAAATATAATAACATTAACCTTCAGAATTTGAATGTATTCATGTGTTTCGGTTAAGTCACATGGCCAAATTACTATAACTCACTTATTCCAATAGTTTTTAGTAGCTAATGGCCAAAATACATTCAATATTCTCTTCTTCAAGATACAAGATATCCTCAATATTAATAACTTCTAAAATCAAAGGATATATGCAAAACAAACATATGCCCCTCCTAGAATGTGTTAAAATCTATTTCAAAGAACATCCCTCAGGCATGAGGGATGTCAAAATTGGTGCATATATGACTATATGAAGCTAACACATCAACAGCCGAGAGACATGCAGCTTTAGCAATCCGAGTGACACACACACACACACACACACACACACACACACACACACACACACACACACACACGTTAGTCTGTGAATGGCAGCAAGAAAACAATGAACAATGTTTTTGTATATAGATGTATAAATGTGTGTTTGTGTTTAAATTGGTGTGTGCACATACTTGTACCCTGTAAAGGAATGTGTCTGTGCACAAGTCGTGTGTGTGTTTGTCTACATACGGGCAGGGTGCATTGGTGTGCGTGCATGTGTGATGGACGGTGCATCGGTGTGAGTCAGTGTGTGCATGTGTGTGTATGTGTGTGTGCATCAGTGGCGATTTCTATAAGACTGCAAGGGAAGCTCAGCTTCCTCTAAAATTTCAAAAATGAAATGGTCAAATATATACTGTTGTGTTAACATTTCATTGACTAAAAATGCGTTAGAACGCGTCCATCTCCAAGACGAGTTCGTTCAGAATCAGCTGCTTATCGCAGGTCGACTGACTCGATTTCCTTCTCATACATTCCCGTAGCGTCACAGTGCATTTGCCTGTTGAAGCTCAGCGTCCATCCACTTCAATGGGGCTGCATAGAACAGCTTTTTTTAGTGCGTCGAAAGTCGACAGTCATTGGATAATGCTGCGATTATGTCCCTCCCACGGATGCTCAGCGTCTCTGGGGGTGAATGGAGAGTGGGCTGGCCTGGACGCTGGGCTTCTGCGTGATGATTGGAGGGTCTGAAAAAGACTGAGTTGCCGTTTGATTGACAGCGATTTTTAACTATAAAAAGTCGTCGGAGCTGTCTTCATTCCTCAGTCCCATCGCGGATTTTGCAAGAGAGTCGAAAGACGAACTGCAACCTATTTCTTGATATTTGCTTGGCAAAATTGCTAGACAATTTTCATTGTACATTTCATACACTTATTCACACAATTCCTTGCTTCAGTTTAACATAATTCCCACATTTCCTTGTTCAAGTTTAATATTGTTTTGGTAGTTGGCCATCACTTTGATTCAGGGAGCCTGAGGTCTGAACTTCAAGTCCTGTATTCAGATCAGGACTTGCAGGGTGACAGGGGAAAGCTGTGTGATTTCTTAGTGTTCCTTAAAGACATGGAGTTGGACAGTGCAATGCCTCAGATTTACAAACTAGAGCTACACTAGAGCTACATCTGCAGGTGTAGAAAGGAGCTTCTCCTGTTAAAAGCGGCTCAAGTCTTACACCAGTAACACAATGGGCCAAGGCCGTTTAAGCAGCCTAGCTCTACTGGCCATTGAGAGGACACTGGTCAAGTCAGTGTAAAAGACAGCTAGTTGGTATGACAGAGCATTTCCTTGAAAAGGAACAGAGAGCATAATTTATATATATATATATATATACATAAATTGACAATTTATATGATGTAGGCCGAAAATGAGAATTCCCCTCTTTGAAAGACCAGCAGCTGCCACTGGTGTGCATTAATATACGTATGTTTCCATTTGTGCATTGCATTCATATATGTACGTGTGTGTGAGCATTTTTGCATTCATGCTTGTGTATGTGCCTGTATTATGCCTGTATAATGTGTAGCTCCAGAACAGGGAGGCAAGGCAGTGCTGAAGGTGATATTATAAATAAGCATGACAATGATCCTAAAGGCTTCAATCTGCGTTTCCTGTCGCAGGGGCGCCTCTCTCTCCCTCCCTCAGGGAACAACAATGGCCAATTACCAGGGAACAAGTGGCATTTATGCAGTGGTCTAATGATCACCCCTATGCATTAGCACTGCTCCATTGCAGGAGTACATTACAGTGTTTGGGTAGGTAGTCTTTGTCAGAGAGCAAAGGGTGACAAAAATACATCAACAACAAGTAAAAGGTACGGTTGTTCCCCATTACCACCGCTTTAAAATAAACAGGAATATAGCGGGGGAGCATTAGTGAACCACTGAAGTGTACTGTAGGCGACAGGACACACCGTGACGACAACCACAGTTTCATAAAATAAAAAATACACAAATCTCCTCTAGAGATCAGTGTACGATAGATACGTCAAATGTTCAAACTAATACCATTTCGACAGCATCGCACAAATCGATTTTGGATGATTTTTAAGTTGACAACTACACTGGCTTTGTGCTTCTATTTACTTATAGTAATGAAGTTTCCTCCCAGTGTACACCCTGTCAACTGATTAATCGTCATGACTATCAGCTGACTGGCGCTTGGCTAGAAGTTGCTAGCCATCCTGTTTATCCACAGCCATAAACAAAGACTGTCTTAAGCGCAAGCACCTTGTTCCAAAATATATTGATTAAATAAATGCAGTGCAAATCATGTCCTTTTATATATATATTTAACATTGTTTATTTTTAGCACAGTAGGTCTGAACTCTGATATGAACATGATGTTTCTGGTCTTGTAATACTAATCCCGTTTTCGGGAAACATAAAACCAACTAGGTCTTCCATATTCAACGGAGATCAGGAGAGATTTGCTTGTTTGTTAAGCTTCAGCATTATTGAATAGGGGTCATTTCTGGGACAAGCGTGAAGCCAACAAAGTTGGTGACAATGTAGTCCTGATCTTTTTTTAAATTTCTTTCCATTGTTTATCGGTTTTCATACCTATCTGTTTCCTCTCTCTCGCTCTCTCTCTCGCTCTCTCTCTCTCAACCTAACACAGCAACTGCATATAAACTGCTGTCACAAGATGTTCTCTTCATACTGGTAAACCACACCACCACATTAGCACAGACACACAAACACACACACACACACACACACACACGGTAGACTCTTTTTGTGTCACGCACCTAACAAAGAAGAATTGTTTTGCCGTAAACAAAACACAACAACGTCATCGGAATAAGCAGCAACCTTGTCTCTTGTTTTGCTCAAAGGCACTCAAGCAGACACCACATGACACAGGGATTGAACCCGGGGCCTCAGCCGTCTCACAGGAAATCCGTGATCGACTGTGAAGAAAACCCCAGCATGTGGTTTATGTCTGTAAGTGAGTTTGGTAAACAGCACACACACACACACACACACACACACACACACACACACACACACACACACACACACACACACACACACACACACACACACACACACACACACACACACACACACACACACACACTTGAGTCGGGTACATATATGCTTTATAATACTTGGAGAAAAAATCTTAGTTCCTAATTGTTTGCTGTGTTTTTTACGTCATTAACATTTTAAGCATCTCTATCCTGTTGTGTTGAATTGTAATGTGTGTGTGTGTGTATGAGTGTGAATGTTTGTTGTGTGTGTGTGTGTGTGTGTGTGTGTGTGTGTGTGTGTGTGTTTGTATGTGTATGAGTGTGCCAACTGATAACAGCAAACTAAACACATTTTTGTTAATCACTGAATCGGGAATTAGGCCAGTGATTCCCAGCTCTGCTTAGCCTTTGAGTGCAACCCCATAGTGAGGCCAGTAACCCCAACATTGTTGTGCTTACAGTGCTTCCACACACATTGTTTTAACATCAACATCTGCCCCAAACAACAATGTCCCAGTGACATTAAGTGCATTGCACCCACTAAGTGTTTGGTGGTAGTTCTCGCATGGCTACAAATTGTTAGGCAGTCTGTTTGTATATGTGGCACCCAGTGTTGTGCATGAACTAGTTCAAAAATAACTAGCTCGTTGAACAAGTTAATTTTTCTATGAACTTTGAACTGAACTTAACATATTTTTTTAACTAAAGAACTTGAACTTGAACTAGTTCAGATTTTGTGACATTCTGAATTGATGCTTAGGTCCAGATGACATGTTTATTAAATAGAGTTACTGCCTTAGTTGTGATGAATGAAAAAGAGGTACAAGATGGTAGTGAAGGGCAGCTGATAATGGATTCATTTTAAAAGATAAGCACAGAAATATTCACTCCCACAGTTGTTCCTTGGTTTCTAAAATAACTGTAAATTAACTGAACATGAACTAGTTAAAAACTGAATTGATGCTCATAAACATGAATTTATTCATTTTCTTTTGTATGAACTGAACTTTGAACTAGTACATGTGAAGTGTGAACTTGCACAACACTGCTGGCCCCATTGCAGGACCTTTTAAACCTTTTTCATTGCAGTATTTTTGCAGTATCGGTGCAAGGTTGGGAAGCACTTGGCAGTGGGGGGAAGTGAAGAAAGAAAACGGGTATTATGTAGTATTCAAGCACTCAGAAAGAACAGCGCATTAAGGAATCTATTTTACTGCAGAAAGTAAGAGTTGTCCTTTACAACAAGAGTTGTAAAGGACGCATGCTCAAGAACTCTTGAAATTCTCAAGAAGGCGTCTTGGATAAAATGGACACATTGTCATGTGAGTAACTTTACTCTGCAGCAAATATGTTGTTCCATGTAAATAAAGAACAGCCAACAATCTAGGGCACATCTTACCAGTGCAGCTATATTGACAAAAAATATTGATTGAAATGCTACATGAGAGTGCTACATGAGAGAGAATCCAAATTAGATTCCATGACTTGCATGGGTTGTCCTGCTTGGGTAAATTCTAAAAAAGAGAGCGACAGAGGAGAGAGAGAGAGAGAGAGAGAGAGAGAGAGAGAGAGAGAGAGAGAGAGAGAGAGAGAGAGAGAGAGAGAGACACACACACACACACACAAGTCAGTGATAAAGAGAAAGAACATTGGTTCATCTTATGAGGTTTATGTCATTGAAAAACATCAAAAACGTCATTGACCTTAGATTAACACAATGCTACCCTCATACAAAACCAAAACAATTGGTGGGATTTAGAGAGTGGTGTTTAGTTCTTTGCCAGTATGCGATCATACAGCTTGTCCCTCATATTGCTGTAATCTTAATCCCATTTCAACGGGAGGTAATCCAACATAGGTCTTCTGTATTTAACAGAGATCAAGAGAGATTTGCTTTGCTTTGTTTATCCAGCTGCATAGTCCATTTCAGGACAAGACAGTGTGTTGTTCTCCTTCTCTCGGTCTCTCTCTCTCTCCATCTCTATCTCTCTCTCGCTCCCTCTCGCTATGCCCCCACAGAGCCGGCGTAACATGATTGTGTAAGGATTTTCCTTGAGGAGATTTATTCTGAAAACTATCATTATGTTAAAGGCTCCCAATTTCCTGTAAGGGAAACCCCACAACAAGTACTCACATTTTAGAAACACACCATCCATCCACCAGCCTAGATTAACAACAAAATAGCCCTGGTGTGATCGGAACTAGAGTGGACAGGTAGGACCAGTACGACAGACAGTAACAGAGTATGGATTTGGCCAAATCCTTGCTGTTATGACTGTCAAGTGAATCAAAGGTCGCTCAGAGATGAGCTGGGGTCAACAACACATACACATCATGTAACATATGGTACAAATCCACACACAAAGACTATTTTCTCTCTCTCTCTCTCTCTCTCTCTCTCTCTCTCTCTCTCTCTCTCTCTCTCTCTCTCTCTCTCTCTCTCTCTCTCTCTCTCTCTCTCTCTCTCTCTCTCTCTCTCTCATATACAGGCTTAGTCCTTTGTTTAGGGATAGCAGCAGGGAGTCTGCATTTTCCCTAGCATCATAATTTGTATCCATAATACAACAGTGCGACCCACTTCAACACACACACACACACACACACACACACACACACACACACACACACACACACACACACACACACACACACACACACACACACACACACACACACACACACACACACACACAATATACGACAAGGCGGTGTGTGTATAATGTTCGAAGGGGAAGACAAAGATCTTGTTGTACAATGAAGGCGTTTACGATTATGTGCATCAAGAAAGGTGCATTCCTTGGTACTCGGTTAAGCAATAATCCAGACTTTTGTTTCTGAGAAGGAGTAGAGAACAAAAGTCTCCTTAATGTTCGCTCTGGAGAACATAAAAACAATGAACAGCAGATACCCGGAGCTTCTAGCTTTTGAAGTATCCAATCATGCACTACCTCATCAACACATACATAAACGTACATGCGTTGGTGTTCAATGCATCACATTTGGTCCAAAATGCAGACAAACAGGTTGCCTGTCTTAGGCTTTATGTGTGCTGTCAGGCCCCCCCGGGTTTGCTCATCATGCTAAGGAAAAACAAGTTGCAAAATACAACTCGAGTTTAAAGAGCCGAAGGCCTGACTGGAATACGACATACTGCTCTTCATCACTCTACCGCCAAGGGAACGAATGATAGAACAAGCTAACAAAGTATTACACAAAAACTTGGACATACAATACTTCTTGCAGCCAACCATGGTTCGATTCCCACCTGTGGTCCTGTGTTACATGTCAGTCCTATTCTACTTTAACCAACGTCTCAATCCACTGTCCTGTCCTCTCCATAAAGGCACAACAAATACACCAAACATTACTTTTAAGGCAGTGCATTTGTTCTTGGCCTGGGTTAGCCCTTTGGGAATGGAACTGCCAACCCTGAGTGTTAAGGCCACGATGGAGAAATAATTAAGCCACAATGGACCACTGCTTTGCATGTTATAATGTCGTTGGTTTCATGTTACCATGCATCCCCGCTGTTGTTCACACAGCAGTTCATCCCCAGACATCCAGAGATGGAGCCATGCTGTGAAGCAGGGCTGACACCAGGGCCTACGGCTGCGTGGCCATAACAATTAGAAGGATGCATGCTGCCGTTGATAGGAGGAGCAGGAGAGGAGGAGGAGGAGGAGAGGAGAGGAGGAGCAGGAGGAGGAGGCAGTCTGGTTCATGACCGCCCTCCGGCTGCCTCTGCTGAGCTCAGATCAGTGTGTGTGCTGGGGTCACGACCCAGAAGAGGGGACTCACTCCACCTTCGGCAACGGGTGCTTTTTGAGCACGCCCACCCGCTCACATCGGTCTGACCTTCCTTGTTTCTCTGTCTCTGTCGTAGGGCTGCTCGATTATGGAAAAAATCATAATCACGATTATTTTGGTCAATATGGAAATCTCGATTATTCAAATGATTATTTTTGAGTTTGAAAACATGATGCATTTATTCATAATTTCTCTCCAAAAAAAACACTTTGTAAATGAGAACTTTGAAATTTCCCCTTAAAAAAAATACACAAAATGGTCAAATAGATTAGAAAATAAAGTCCAGATGTGAATCCAGCTGTCCAGCTGCAATTTCTATAAAAAAATTAAAAAATAAATAAATCGTTTCAACTCGATTATATTAGTTTGGTGATCGTTTCACTCTGAAATCGAAATCGCGATCAAAATATAAAAAAACGATTAATGCCCAGCCCTACTCTGTAGCATTCTCTCTGTCCCTCTCCCTCCCGCTCAGTCTCTCTCTGACTTTGTTGCTCTCCATCTCTGCCTCCGTCTCGGCCTCTCTCCATCTGACTCTTTCTGCCCCTCCAAATCTTACCTCTCTCTCTCTCTCTCTCTCCCTCTCTCTCTCACTCGCCCTACTCTCCTCAACGGATGGAGTTAAATGGTGAGTTGTTGTACTTAATGTTAGTCTGATAGCGCGCGGCTGCTGCTGCGGCTGCCCCGGGCAGACCAAGGCCACTGGTTTAAACAAATCCTGCCATCACTGGCCTTCCAAGGTGCAGGGTGAATAAATCTCTGGCGCTTTTTAAAGAGTAGCAATTAAATGTTTTACTGCGGCCGTCTGCTGGGGCTCTGAACCGGGACCAGCCTGCTGGCAGCGTGAACGTGGAGGGGTGGGGGTGGTCTAAAAATATAAATATGTACTTTTTTTTCTCTTCTCCTCGGTTGTTGTTTAATTCAGCGCCTGTATAATGACGAGTGGTATTGACGTTCTGTGCACTCTGGAGAATGTCTGGAGTTGAATATCGACCTGGTTATTAAAAGCCTAATCTTTCAAGCTGCAATATCTCTTACGCGGGGTGGAAGTTAACTAAGAGCTTGCGTTTGTGGGGAGAGCTTGAAGTTCAGGGATAATATGCAGGAGTTTCTTATAAAATGTCAAAATATATTTGGTTTGTGTTGCGGTAAGATTGATAGGGTTGTAATAGCGAAATGCACAATATTTTCTCAATATTAGATTTACTTTATTGATTCATGAGGGAATGTTTAATTATCTGACACAAATAGAGAATTATGCAAATAAGTAAGTAAGTAAATAATAAAGATATATGGCTTTTGTAATGCCAGGGTAATGCTAGTTTTTTTCCCCAGTTTTTTTTGCACTTGATACAAAAGGTTTTCAATGAATGGATCACAATTCCAATCATGGCTGCATTGTGAGATTATTTTTTGTATTATAGGCTCAGCCTTTTGTTGGAAAGAAATGAGATGGGGACCGAAAAACCATTCAGTCATCAATACAGAGATAGAGATAGGGAGCAAGACAGAGAGAGAGCTAGACAGGGAAATAGGAGAAGAATGAGCAATAGAGTAACAGAAAGAATCGTAGCATATTGTTGGAAGCAATGGAACATTCTTTTTAAAATGATATTTATCCATCATTCATATCTCTCTATTTACCTCCTTTGCTAATTCAGCTTGCAACATTCAATCATATTTACTTTTAATAAGCCAGTAAATTATCTTTCATGAGCAGAGGATTTAAATAACAATCCATAATATTTGTATTTATTTGCGGTTCTTGGTAATGTACAAACACTCACGCCATGAACCGATACCAAAATCATTACAATTCAATGTGAAACGTGTGTCTTTTCTTGTGCAGGTAGCAGAGACACAGGCAAGTCAAACACTGACAGTCCAAGTCAACAGAACAGTGTGTGTGTGTGTGTGTGTGTGTGTGTGTGTGTTAAGGTTATGAGTCACAGGAGAGGTGTTAATGACCCCAAAACTCATCAGGGCATTTTTAACCTCCCTCTGTTGTCGGCCATGTTGTTAGTGTTTCAGTCGATGACCCGCATGTGCACAGCACACACACACACACACACACACACACACACACACACACACACACACACACACACACACACACACACACACACACACACACACACACACACACACACACATGCATGGAACACAAATGATCGAGGGAAAAAAAAGCATGACACAAAGACAAACACATTGTGTGTGTGTGTGTGTGTGTGTGTGTGTGTGTCACACACATGGTAGTTGCTCGGAGGCTGTACTAAATAAGACTAATTAGGCTGTCAGAGTTAGAAGCAAGAGGGGCAGGACGCTAATTTAGCCCCCTCTCCCCCACCCTCCCGTTAAAGTGACAGCAATTACTGCCATGTTGCACGAGTCCCCCACCCAACACCCACACACAACCAGCAACTGCACACACTCACACACTCACACGCCACACACACACGCACACACACACTTGAGGTGATACATGCACCTGCATTTATTTTTTCCTGCTGGCTTGGATAGACAATAACAAACAAACGAGTCCATGAAAAACAGGCCCAGGTCAGGTTGTGTTCCATTTTCTTAGTTTTGTTGAAATTGGCGAGTCATGTTTCTGTGTTTTTATTATGTATTTGGATATTTGGATTACATTTGTATTATAACTGTTTTTATATGATTGTATTATGCTAATGACATTTCTTAGATTTGTTTTAGATTTTGTTTTCTCCTGAAACGTCGGGAGGAGGAAGAGGAATTCTTATTGATGAGAAAAGGCCAGTGAAGTGAGGGAGGGAGAGGGAGAGAGAAAGAGAGGAAAAAAAGAGCCAGAGAGCCAGAGAGCGAGCAAGAGAGAGAGAGAGAGAGAGAGAGAGAGGTACAGGTGCAGATTTTGCTCCTCTCTGTTGGAAAGAAGCTTACGTTTTACATGTTTAGCTACAGGGCCCTGGAGGGCATACTGTTTAGGAATTTCCAGACTGCCTAGCTGTTTAAAAAAGGTGAATACCAAGAGATTAATTTCCAAGGTAATTCCCTATTTTCCCTCTCTGCAAGTAAGCACAAAATACACGATAGTTACTGTTTGCTAGCTAAGAATAAACACTTTACTTTTAAGGATTGAGAAAAACCAATTCAGTCAAAGTGTTAATTTACAATTATATCATATTAATACAGAATAGATTGTGTTTTTTTCCGTAATTATGTAACATTTCCACTATAAAATATGTAAAAACAACTAGACCTATGGTCAATGTGATGTGTACTTACATTAACACAAATGTTTACAACAATGTTCAAACCCAGAGAAATCCATAGCCGTAGTAGTAGTAGTAGCCATAGTCATATCCCCTTTACCACCTCTGTTGAAACATGGGAACAGTTATCCAGCAGAGACCTCAATCTATATATCGAAGATGCCAGATATCTATCTAGTTTACAGTCACAACCATGTTCTACACGCTCATAAATACATTTTTTGTAGTATTGTTTTGACCATCACAACGCCTGAACGATTGAATTTGCCATATAAGCTATCCTTTTGAATTTGTTTAAAAGCTTAAATTTTATTCATAGCCCAATGTAGAAGTAACATAAAATATGTTCAGATGTTCATCCATTGTAATGGGAAATGCTGTTCGTCCTGTATCTTCACTGCAAGTCGTTTTGGTTAAATAGGTCTGCTAAAAATAACTAAATACTAACCCTAGTAATATGATAGTAGTAGTAAAAGCTGAGTATATATATATACATATACACATAAGAGAAGTGTAATTTGCCTCCTATGTTGTAGTCAGGTATATCTGTGCAGCTAGTCATGAATCTTAACGTTTAACAACGACTGACTTCCAGTGCAGACTTCAAACCACCCAAGGGCACATCAGCAGACCAGAGATCAAGGGTCAAGTCACCTTAAATCCTGTCTAAATAAAAGCCCTAAAAGGTTCAAAATGCCTTTGAGCTTAGGAGACTTCTGTACCAATGTGTGAACCTGTCCATGACTCAACCTCTTTTCTTGCTTTAGGGAAACCATGAAGTGAAAATGTACTTTGTATTATTATCTATTTCACATGGTCTTTAAAGAAAGCACCAGTACAATTTAGAACATTTGAAAGTCTGCTTTGACCTTTATTCATGAAGCTATACGCATTGTAACCAGTTTGAGGACAGACACACACACACACACACACACACACACACACACACACACACACACACACACACACACACACACACACACACACACACACACACACACACACACACACACACACACACAGTGTATGAGTGTGACTCGCATATTTTTATCCCAAAATCCCCCCCTTTTTATCAGAACTGTCTTCCATCTTGCCATGGGACTCTAATAGAAACGATTATATACTAAACCTTGATGGCTGCAATTGGTTAAAGACATGAATGGTGTTTAAAAGTACAGACAGGGAGATGAGAGAGATATCATTTCTTCCTGCAAAGTTTCTTAAGGCTGGGGGGGAAAAAGACACTATGCACCAGTAGAGGCTAGAGGATATGTCACAGATATGCATCACTACTACTACTAACATAAACTCCACATTAAAACTGCAGAAATAAAAGAATGACACTTAGTAAAACAACAGCTTGGTTGTTTAGCGGCCCAACCCACTAACATGCTAACCACATAGGTGATACGTAGCGACCCAGTCTGAACTGCCATCAAAGAAACATGTCATTCCCTCTCCCTCTCTGTCTTTCAACTCACTTTCTTATCTCTCACTCTCCTGTCAATAAAGGAATGAAAAGCACAGACATCATATGCATCTATGTGACTATAAATATGTGACTGGTTATCTGAATATATTAATATATTTGCATATATAAATATACACAATAATGCTTTGAAAGATTATTTAATAATTGTATGAATCATGAGTGAAATGATAGAAGCTATGATAACAAAAACAAAAAATAACGGCTAATTCACACCTTATTGTGGACACACACACACACACACACACACACACACACACACACACACACACACACACACACACACACATTATTAGCACATGAATGTATGCGACAAGTGAACAGAACACTGCTCCGATGCTACCGAGAGGGTTCTCATGACGTTACATACTGTGAATGCTAACTGATACAGAGCTATGCCACAGCTCATTGGCCACGGCCCCTAATTGATATCAGCTGCTATCTAATTACAATCACCTGTTGTGTGGCAACAAGAAGCCTGGTGGGGAAGATTACCACGCACTTTTAAATTGTCTTTCTGCTGTTCACTTGTATCAGTGTCAGGTATTTTTTTTTGTTGCACGTCATTCGTTTGAAAAAGGTTGTTATGTACATGTTACATCTTGTTTCTTTATTTAAACTTAATTTATAGATAGTGTGTAGCACTTGTATTATTATATTTATGTATGTAATGTATGAATGTATTCAATTGCAGTGCACCAAGCTCAACACAAAATATGTATTATATGCATAATGTTTTGTTCTCTTTGGTTAAAGTACAATAACTTTAGAAAAATAAAGCTTGCAAAGATGTTGAAAACATATCAAACTTATCAACACGAATTTATTCATGTTACACGTTTCGAGCACACAAAAGTCATAATGTTCAACAGCAGAAAGATTATACAAAAAAATCTGGTTGTTTCTGTGCAATTACTTGGTTTTCTGTGCAAAAGCCATTGGTATTAGATAATGTTAGTGTGAAATAAAGAAACAAAGGATACCACAGAAATAGTTGCTGCAATTCCTAAAAGAAGGCCTGGTAAAAAAAAAAGAAAGTTTTCACTAACACCTAATTAATCACTAACTCATTTGAATAATCTGCCCTTGATCAATCCCCGTGGGTAAAGGGTATCATAATGTTTTGATCGCGCTGTCCCTGAGAATGATCTAGAAACTTGTGTTCCATTATCAGTGGCAACTCCAAGCTAGCGATATTTTGCAAACTGAAGAGGCATGTACTGGCCAAGTCCTCTGCAGCCCACACATGTTCTCCAACCTGACTTCACCAAACACAGATGTGCACAAGGGGGACCAACAGCATGTGAACCAAACACATGTGATGCTCAAGACCCCACAGGATTGGACAGATAAAGCCAAGACTGTTGTTGGTCTGTCCTAGTCATTTTTAATGCATAGACATTTTCGAAAAACGGGTAAATAAATAAAGGACAATACCAGTCCGGGTGATCGAACCACCATAACCGTCTCCCCTGGCTTCACTTCATCTTTTATCTATATAATTTGTCAAAGGTATTACCGATTCGGGCAAAGAGCATTTAGCGTGAGTGCTACAAATGCAACAAAAGCAATACAGCACTTTCGTCTTCCGGAATCAATGTGTGTCGGTAAGTACGTGTACGAGTGTGTGGACAACATAACGGGGAATCGCCATACAAATACTTAAAAAAAATGCCTTATCACAAAGACCAAAGTGGCTCATTGCTATTCTTTGCATTCTTGTCAGGCACATTAACGTGAAATGCTCTTAGGCAAACTCGAAACAAAGTGGTGAACCATTTGACCCATTACATAACGGATGTTTGAGTAAAGCCAGGAGAGGCAGTGACAACAGTGTGATCATCCAGACAGGTATTGTCCTTTAGGTTGAATGCACCTCACCTCCACCCCTCGGCGGGTCGCTAAGGGGTGTACCATGTATCTAAATGGTGCCCTCTGGCACGGGTCCCCCCCTCTCTCACAACGGTTAGTTACAACGCAGGTCACATTCTCTCCCATCTCCCTCCCTCGTCTCCCTCCCCTCCCACACCCCTTCTCCCATATAGTATATCCACGGCGAGTGATGCCTCCCATCCCTCTATCATACACATACATCCATAAACATAAATATATCCATTTTTTATATATTAGGGGTGTGCATCTCTCCCTTATAGGACGATCTGATACGTATCTAGATTCAGGGACGATACATTTGAATATGGAACGATTTGATGCGATTCGATTCAATGTTCTAATGATCCGGTGCGATTTGATGAGATATGATTCAATCCGGTAGATACGATACGCTCAAAATTAATGAATTATATCGACCAATCAGATCGCTCGAAATAAATACAAAAATTGCACCAATCAGATCGCTCGAAAAAATATATATTTTCATATGGGAGATTCAGTCTGTTGTAAGCAGACTCACTGCAGAACATTCTACTAGAGGATACAGGTCTCCTGTGCTTTCATGGGGTTAGCGTATAAATATTAGACACTTTGAAAGGCCTCATAACACCAAGATCATCAAATCTGTGGTTCAGCCACAAGAGCAAACACAACCGGGATTAAAAAGGGGAGTGACTTCCTGAGCCGGGCTGCAGCAGGGCTGGCTGCTACGGAGGCTGCCTGTAATGGGCGTCCTTGCACATTACCTTGGGAAGACAGCGGTCCACAACAGGAGGTAATGTGCTGAGGCAAACGGGAGATTAGAGCGCCGGGGAAAATAGAAAGGAAGGAACGAAGAGAGGGAGGAGGGAGAGGAGAAAGAAAGGAAGAACGAGAGGACAAAAGAACAAAGAGAGCACGAGGGACGGACGTATGATGATAACACATTGACAGACAGGAAAATACGTCAGCGCTGAACTAAGCATGACCGAATGATGTAAGATGATATAAACAAAAGCAATACAGAAATAAAGAGAGTACAGTAGAATGAACAGTGTGCCGTGGGGGGGTGGGGGGGTCGGGGTGCAGACGGAGCGACCGGTCTATTCATTTTAACCAATCAAACTTTTTCATCAAATTCCCGCCTGCCCCCCTTTTCCTCCACGAATCACATCCTGAACTTAACATGTTTTGACGGATAGATTTCATTTTCCAGCCCCCCCCGCCCGCCCTCCCTCCCTCCCACCCTCCTAATATCAGGCCATGGCCCCCGCCAGTCTCATAACATGCCACTTCCTGTCTCATCATAATTCAATAAGGCTGACACACCAGACGTGCCATGGCTGGCCAGTCACTCACTCTCGTTCTCCCCGCCCCCACCCCATCCCCTCCCCCCTACCCCCCACCCTCACCCTCTCCGTCCTCACCCCCCCTCCCCCCCCCCTCCCCCCTCAACGGACAGATAAGAGGTGGTGATTGCACTCTGTCACTTTTACCTTCCTGCCTGTGTGGAGGACAGAGATGGACTTGGGTGTGGGGGGGGGGACGTCTGCTGCCTGATCAAATCAGACCTCACACACTACCGAGTTGTCGTCGGCTCGTCTCCCCCCGTCCCCCGTCCCCCACCCTCCTCCCACCACCACCGTGCCCCCCCGCATTGCCGCCGGCATGTCTGAAAGTGACATGCTACCCGTTGTCAGGGGTTTGTGATGAAGACGAGTGAGGAGGCTGTGGCGGGGTGGAAATGGCGGCATTTCCTGGGCGATGATGACCATCTCTCCCCTCCCCCCCGTTCCAGCATCTCTCTATTTAGTGAGATGGTTCCTGGGGAGGGAAACGACCCCAATCCATCCAGATTTCTGGTTTATCCCCCCCAACATGAGACACACCCACACTCTCTCTCCCAAACCCGCCTTTTCTGCGGCTACATTGTTGCTGATGACACACTTTCAATGTGTTTTTTTTTTTTTAACACATTCAATATGTTTGCGTGCTTTGTCCTTCCAGTGTGTGGATGGGTCAGCCACCCTGACATACATATCAACACCTCCCTCCCCACGACCCGACCCCGCAAAATCCCCAGGAAAAACCACCATCTCCAGTCATGACCTTTTCACCCCCCTGCTCTCTGGAGGAGCCACAGCCTGGCTGAGGCTAAGTCCCAGGGCAGCTAATGATCTGATGTGTGTGTGTCCATGTGTGTGTGTGTGTGTGTGTGTGTGTGTGTGTGTGTGTGTGTGTGTGTGTGTGTGTGTGTGTGTGTGTGTGTGTGTGTGTGCGTGTGTGATTTTTTTGGGGATTTAGGAGTTTCCAAAGATATCCTGCAGCACAGATAATGGCCTGTTGGGAGGGCACACACACACACACACACACACACACACACACACACACACACACACACACACACACACACACACACACACACACAGGTAGAACTAGTAGTGCAAGTGAACTGTTTCGGTCAATTTCTATTTGCCTCCATCATGTGACATTTTCAATTAAGCGGAGCTAGGGGCTAACCAGCCCATTAAATACACTCACATACAGATTAGAGTTAGGCTTCATGGATCACATGACCTCTTGGCCCCTACATATCCATCCCTAGCTGGTAGATATTACACACAAACTCAGATTATATCGGGGCCCTGGAGAAATTTACATCTGAATGATAAAATGTGCTCGCCATTGAGGCTTATCTCCGACATGCAAGAGACAATCTTTCATTTATATGTTATGTGTTTGATTAAATTCATTATTCCCAACACACATGTAGTTCAAACGTTGGTTCTTATTTGTAGTGTTACCCAGAAAATAAATAGAATAATTGAGTTTTAACAGAGCAAAGCCCGCCGAGTAGAGATGTAGAGGGCTATGTCTGTATTCCTAGCGCCGTGTATACTCCAGTCATTGTAGAAAGGGAAAATTAGAAAACATTATCTGCCGGTCCGTCCTGACCCAGCCGTGTGCCTTGGCCTTCACCATTCATTACAACTCAATTAGCCCTATTTGTCCCTCCTGTGGTCCTTTAAAGCTTTGCAAACAAGAACATAACACAGTCACATCATAATATCAATCAAACACAAGGAAGACGATACAAAAGTGAGCGAGATAATATCAGCTCATTTCATGAATAATAAGTGGAATGATGGAAGCTATGATAACGAATGAAACTAAAAAATCAATAAAAATCTATTTAGTTCTTAAGAGCTGAGGTGCGCTGTGGAATAACAGGTCTGGGGTTTTGTTAGCTTTCTAGAGAGGTGGCTCTCTTCGTTCGGCTTAGTGTCTCGTGTGTGACCTTTCTTTTGGTAAATCTTTTGATGAGACTTTTGCTATCTTTATCTCTCTCTTTCTCTCCCCCGCACTCTCTCTGTCTTACACTTTAGTGTCACTCTTAGAGTCACTCGTTATTGACTCTTTCATGACAGGCTGCCAATGTTTAGCGTATTAGTCACCTCCATATTCATAAAGCATTTGTCTGCCACATGTTTGCCTCTGATCAACGCAGCGTTTTGTTTATTTTTTTCAGGGCAAACAGATGTACTGGTATTGGTGTTTTCCATTGAATTCACAATTTATCCACGCACCACTGAGCATGACCATCAAAGCAGATCATAATATAAGTAAATATTCAATGGGGTGTGTGTGTGGGGGGGGCGATAAGTCTAAATGACACATCTGCCGTAGTTCGGTTTCATCATCACGTTTCCAACGTTTCGGACATTTCAGTAGTTGGCAATTGTTCTTTTTTATACACCGGCTTTGAACTTCAGCACAGCGCGTTCCCTGCATGTGGCTGCCGTCGCTCCGCCATCCCGGTGATGTAATGTCACCCAGGAGCCATATAAGATATGGATGGACCGGGGGGGGGGGGGGCAGGAGCCAGTAGGATCAATGACACCGGTGTGATGAACGACCTCCCGAAGAACGTAAAGGCGGATGGACGAGATAGAGATGGACCATCAGCTGACACACTGGGGCGGTATTTCATGAGCCTAGAATGGTTACCTTATTTTAATGGGGCTCATAAATGTTCAACTTTAATAACGGGCAAAGCAGGATAGTGACATAGTGTGTATATACCAGTCTCTTATAGATATAATAGCCACCCTTGCCGTCTGTGACTGTAGGCCTACTGCAAAGCACTGCCACTATGGATTCCTGAACATTGTAACTTGTGAAGATGTTCTACCTAAGTATGTATTGAAACATTACAGTATACTGAAATATTGCATTTAGAATGCTTAATGTAATGGGCAACGCAGCGGCAGCTGAACCGGCATATTAACATAACGCAGAATATCCAATATAGGCATCTGGTGTAATAATTATTATCTGAAGCCGCGTTCAAGTGAGTCACTTTGGACCATCATTAAACAACACCATCTGCCAAAAAAGCGAATGTAAATATGCATTTAAAGGGAAATCCATCGCCTCCAAACTTTTGTTTGTCAATCCAACGTAAACTATAGATCTATATTCACTATGGTTTTTTATCCATCATCTATGCCTTTCAAGAGACACTGTTTTTGAATATGTCTCAAAAACCATAACATTGCCGAAAGCTGAAATGAATTCTTTTTTTTAAATAAAATGTTCTGAAATATTATCAGAATAACTGATTCTGGGCTATATTTGAGATTTATTTCTGGGGCCTTGTGTCCTGAATATGGACAAAGAAAAAGAGGAAACCTTTACATGTGCTAGTAATAATGAGTACACTATTATTTTAAATAGAAGATAAGTGACAAAAAACGTTATATTTTTATAGATTGTCACTAGCATCTGTCACTGGCAGAGATCATTTTGGGCATAACAATAACATTGCATTAAAAATGAGTTATTAAACATGAAAGTTGATAACATCAACACCACGTTTCTAGGCTAAACTTTACTACCCCCAAAGTAATTTGCCTAATTTCCCAAATCAAACAATTAAAAAGCGTATTTTAACACCATGTCTCATTACATTTCATTACGCACCATAACTGTATAAAACAATCATCATCAATTAAAATGTGTTGAGCATTCAGGTCAAACAACATTAATCTCCCCTCCTGTCACCTTGAGGAAAAAGCATTGAGTTGAAGATGAATGATGAGATAGTTTTAATTACACCAACTTCTGTGATGCCACAAGGAACATTTGACATGACAACCACAATAGATTCCAAGTGACTGCCATCATTAAAAAACAAGGCTGTTGCAGTTAGACATCATTTGCATTGCACACGATTAATTGAACCATAATGCGTATTGTCCTTAAAAAAATCTGTATTAAATGGCAGCAGATGCGATGCGAAGATAGACTTGTCCTGATGGATAATCAGAGACTCCTACAGTGTCGATTGAACAGACAACCTTCCAGACAGTAAGAAAAACAACAACATTCAAAACAAATAAACAGGATATTAACAACAAGTTAATAAAAATGAGCTCATAAAAAGTATTAATCTGCCGTTTTGCATCAGTGCGACAGGGAGGAATATAATGACTGAACACCAACTCTGAATTCCATCTTGTGGATGGGTTCTGCCGGCCCATGTGGACACAGCGCCTCTATGTCGTGTTTTATATGTGCTTTTGTACAACACAGTACAACAATGGTCGTCGAGAGAGTCTACCTTCCGTACAACATTAAAAACAAGGTCACTTTCCTTGTGGATGTCGGGACAAACACACAATTACGCCGGCCTTGTCCTATAAGGTCTTGTGTTCGTTTCTTTTGCAGAATGCAGCATGAGCAGAAAGCAGACCAGGTTAGGGCCTGCTGCTTGGCTCAGCATCCTGGGAGGACATGGATCACACCTCTTTTATGTCAGCGCCCCCCCCGCTCCCCCTCGCGTTCCAGAAGACCCCTTCTGTCTAGCCTCTCTGACTGATGTATTCAGACGTATGAATACCAGAGCCCAAAGGGGAATATCTGCTCATATACACTCAAAATAAGTGAATGGAATCAAATGTTATTGTTGAATCGAAATTGGATGTAAACAAGTGTGGTTATTAAGTTATTTGGCATTAAAAGTATCGCAATACCACTACTTCCACTACTATTACTACTACTTCTCTCACTAATACCATTATTAATAATAATTAAAATAATAATAATAGTAGCAGTACTAGTATGTCCACACTTTGAGGTGAGAAGGCCAGGCAAGGTCAGCTGAAGGCTCAGGAACAACTTAAGGGGCCTAAAGGCTTAACATTTCAACAACCATAACCGCTGCGCTCACACATTTTCCGCCCCAGCCGCCGAGGTGAAGCCCGGTGTGATGACGCAGTCCTCAGCCGTCGCTATAGCAGCAAGGGGGGGGGGGGGGCGGGGTTAACCAAAAGTGGAAGGAAACAGCCTGAGGAGACGGTTACTTCTTTGACGGGACTCACTTGATGTGACTCGTTTGATCAGACTCAGACATAAAATAACCCCAAAACAAAGTAGAAACACGTAGAACGCATAAACAGGAAGAGAGAGTCCCCCGGGCCCCCCCCCCCTCTCAACATAGCATGAAGCAATCGACACCTCATCAACGCCGGACGCTCAGGATGCATCACATGATCATCAGACGGGTCCGTGAATGCATAGCAGCAGCCGAGGGAGACCCCTTGCCGACCCCACCCCACCCCCCCCCCCCATCAAACTCTCTCAAGGAGGTGGTCGGTTCATCTCAGAGATGTCTGATGAGAGAGAGATCTCTCTCTCTCTCTCTCACACTCTCACACCCTCACACTCTCTTTCCCCAATGTTTAACCTCTGTCTCATTCTGACAGGTTTCCCGCTTTCCCCCGATGTGGAAATGATCACATGCCGTCTGCCATGAAGACCCCCCATGCCATCCTCCCCCGCACTCACCCCCACACATACACACAAGAGCACACACACACACACGCACACGCATACGCACTCACACGCACACACACACACAGCCCACCCCACCACCGGCCAGCAAGCCTTTTTAAAACAGCTCAAAATGAACTGCTGGAGGAGGCAGACGAAGAGCGAATGGGAGATGGAGAGAGAATGAGAGAGTGGGAGATGGAGGGAAAAATAGAGACTCATATTTAATTCATCAGTACAGAAGCTAACCCATGGGTGCATTGGTTAACTAGTTTTTATCTTTTCTTTGTAAAACATGAAGAATTTAAATTGCCACGGAAACCCCCCAAACTGAATTCTCCGTTAAAGAGAGGGTATGGGGGGCTTGCGTAGCATCACGTAACCTACTTTCTGGAGGGGGTGGGGTTGTACAAAGTCGTACATTTTAATGAGACGGATAAAAACTATTGCGGCATTTCAGCTGCATTGTCTTTTTTATATTTTACCCTTGCTGTTGAAACTTTTAAAAGTTTCATATGGATGAGAAAGTTACATTCATGATGATAAAGTCACCGATGTTAGTCGAGCCCGACCTATTATATTTTTAGGCTGTGGCTTCATGCAGGAGCTACACCGCTTCTGAAGCCCTGTTTCATTCATATCTCCCCACCGGGGAGATATGAATGGCATCTTCACTGTGTTAAACCATGTTTTGAAAAATGCACCTGTCAGGCTGTTAACCATGTTATAGTCTACAGCTGGAGCTCATAGGTTACTTGAGCCACACCCATTCTGATGCTCCTTAAGAGGGCCAGAGTTCTAGACTGGAGGGAGTCTTATGGCGCATTTCCACTGGCGGGTACGCTTCGGACCCAGCACGCCTCAGCCCAGTAGTGAGGGTGCGGTATAGCCCAGCTCAGTTACACGTTCGTTTCCACTGCCGCCAGTACCCTTATGGTAGGGCGGGGTTTAAGCCAGACGGCGATAGCCACGGCAGCTGTGTAAGCAGCCTGATGAACCAATGAACAAAGAGCAAGCAACAATGTAGGACGTCCACGAAGGACGTCAAACTTTTGCACAACATTTTCTTCAATAAACAAAGCTTTAGCCATTGTCCAGAAATACCTTGTGGGTACTGTGTTTGTTTGTTATCCCCCTGTCGCACGGAAGTGATTCTGTCGACCAATCAACGGACGGCGTGTGTAGCTCAAACTTGCCGGGACCCTTTCAGGCGTCTCAGTACCTCAACGGAGTAGCACAGCCATTACGTTGTGCAAGTGAAATGACTGTTGTGGTGCTGTTTGTTCTATTTGACTACAAACACAATCAATACAACACAAACAATAGTACATAATTTGTACATTGTCATGTAGGGTTGATTTGATGCTATAGGGATCAAGCTATAGACTTTAACCCGGAAAGAAATGTGTGTCACCTAAAGCACGGGGCTTTCAATAGCTTCCAAAACAACTAAACAATTAGTCTGCTCTGTTCCCAGCGAAGTATTTGCCTCTCCAATTCAAGATAATGCGCATCACTTGTTTGTAGGCCACATTTTTGGGAAATGTTTGAGTGAAGAGACCTTTGCTCGTTAAAATATTGTTCCAAAGTGTTCTGGCACGCAAAAAACACCATCACTTAAGCAACAATAAACAATGTTTTGGGAGTGTGGAATAGCAAGAGGAGCATTGCTGCCGTATGTTCCGTATAACAATGCTGACTGTCCTCGCCCACACAGACGTTCATAACTAATGTTCTCAGTGTGTCTCTAACCTGCAGGTGCCGCCAGGCTAAAGACTCTCTATTTATGAGAGCAGGGGAAATGCACAGCCCACAGGCATATCTGGCTTTTATTTTCAGAAGGCAGTTGATGATTTTAATGGTGCTAACCTTCACAGAGAGAGGGAGAGAGAGAAAGAGAGAGAGAGAGAGAGAGGGGGGGGGAGGGAAGCTGCTGAAAGAACACAATCTAAAAGAAAGAAACTAGCAGGACATAAATGATGCAAAATTTAAGTTGGTTATGTAGCAATAAAGACAAAGACAGAGAGAGAGAAGGGAAAAAGAGAGGGGGAGAGAGGGAAGGAAGTGAGCGGGGAGAGAGAGGGAAGGAAGTGCAAGAATGAAGAGACAGAATGAGGGAGGGGAGGGAGGGGAGGAAGAGAGAGAGAGAGAAAATGGAGGGGAGTTAATTTCATGAGTGAGGAAGCAGAGCAGAGATGCAAGGAGACAACAGCAGAGATCTGCAGAGATGAGCATGAATGTTTGCCCAACTTCCTGCCGTTTTATTGCACACTTCCAAAGAGCAATAACAAAAATAAGTCTTGGGGTAGAGAAAAGTATTAGTCAGTTATACAATACATTGTATGGTTTGATAACGTTCCTCTACGTGTGTGTGTGTGTGTGTGTGTGTGTGTGTGTGTGTGTGTGTGTGTGTGCGTGTGCGTGTGTGCGTGTGCGTGTGCGTGCATGCGTCTGTCTGTCTGTCTGTTTGGCGGGCAGATGGTACGAAACATCTTTTCATGCACTTTAAAAGCAGGCAGTAGTGCATTCCAAACAAAGAAAAACAAGAGTGCATTTAAAAACGACACCAATCTTAAAGCACATAGAGGACATCAATACCATTATGGTAATCCATGATAGGACCCCACAGTGAAAAGTATATGGGCTCTAGAAACCTCCCCAAGAGGACCAGCATAGAGGGGAGAGGAGGGCAGACTTGGTTCTCCCCTAATGTTTAGATGGAGAACGGTCCTTTGATGTGCTCTGCTTTTTTTTACACCACTGACATAAATCCACAAGGGAATGTTCCCTTTCCTCCGCACAGAGCCAATGTGTGTTAATATTCTGCAGTGAGTTTGCTGTGAGTTCACCCCACTGTGATTGTTGGGGAAAGATAATTAGTAATCAAGAGGATGGCAAGCTAAATAGCATCATCTAAGCACTGCATTATTCAGTACAAAAGAGGACCAGTAAGACACAATGCAGAGTGGCAAGGACAATGCCAATAGGGAGTTTAAAGCAGCCAGACAGCACAATGCATTGTGGGACGGTTCCAAAAAAGACTGAAGGGCATCAATCTAGGAGTTTGGCCCATTAGCCTTTAACTGAACTAGGATGATAAAAAAAATTCAAACTATATGAATGAGACCAAGGTCAACAAGGACAGAGACAAATATGCATCAAAGGAAGAAGACAATTTGGATTATTTTTCCTAGCCACTATTAATTCACAATAAAAGACCCAATTTTAGGTCATCATTTAAGTGGTAAAATACCAACATTGGAAAACATATATGGGACATATAGGGGGCAGGATAGGTGGCAGAGGTTATGTGTTCGATTCCCAGTCTCCACAGTGCACTTGTAGGCATCATTGAACCAGAGGCTGTACCGCTACCTGCTCCTTCATGCTGCTTCAGGTATCTGAGTTCCCTGTAAGTTCTCTGAATTAAAAAGTGCTGCTAAATGACTAAATAATTGAAATAGGAACCAAAACAGCAGAACTGCAAAATGTTCCCCGTTGTGGGTTATAACTCCTGCAGCTGAGAGACCCGATGAGTGGGACTGGGTCAGCGTGTAATGCTACGACGCACGCACACTACTTAAGCTGCTTCTTCTGCCCAACTGAGAGGTTCAAGTCCACAGAGCCACATGGAGCCACACACATGGCCGTCCAGCTAACACTCCCGGAACATATTGCCCGCCCGGAGGCAAGTGTTGCTCTATTTGAGGGAATATTGTAATCAATCCCGGGGATTTAAGGCTGGAGATTACTAGCTGAGTTGTTCCGGCCTACAACCCTGGTTTAAGCCGGTCGGATCTGGATTCCGCGCGGTGCTGTGTGAATAATCACCTCATGAGAAGACGTGGAGGCGGAGAGGGAAGAAAGTAGCCTTTATGAAATGTTCAGCTCATCAGACAAGAATTAGAAGGGCGTTATTAGCGGTTTGCTGCACATGGTGCACAGCTTTTGGACGGTCCTCATAAGAATGACTATGGACTGACAGACACATTCATCTGGTTGTTGAGGTTGGCTTGTTTATTTTGTCTCTCTCGCTGTCTCTCGTGGGGGCGGCAGCTTACCGATAAGACACAAACACAAACAGACAGGGTAGCCATGATTTGCTGGGCAACGGCGGGAACTTCTGCCGTCTGTTTGTTGTCTGCTTGCTGACAGCCAATAGAGAAACAGACACAGCCCAAGCTGCTGCATCTCTGATCGTATCGTCACATGGTCAGGTGATGCTTCTCCCCTCACGCTGTGACATCATCGGGGCGAGGTCAACGGCGTCCACACATGGACTTTACTGGGAACAGTACTGGCTTTTGAAACAAGAACATCTGCCTTTCCTACATTTCGTTTATTCATAGTGTAATGGCAATAAAATGGCATTGACTATCTTTGCTCTGTTCACTGTATGCGACATGCATGCCGAGAAATGTATACTTGCAAGAATGTACAAATACAGAATAAAATGTTTGGATGCAGTGTTGCATTATGGGTTAAATAGTTGCTACTCATGTTAAGTCCTGGACTATAATGTAACTATGAAGCAGAAAAGTTGTAGCTACAATCGTAGCTGGAGTTCTGTTTCAAACCCAAAGTACTATTTATCTCCATGTGTGAGACAGGCTAGAGTTGAACTCATATCTTCTATTTGAAGAAATAAATTTAAAAAAAAGCACAGACCACTTCTGTATCAGCATCTTTGTGTATTCCTCGAGGCCACGAGAATTACTTTAATGTCACTTTTTTCCCCTCAGTTCTTTATGCTGACTGTGTTGCTGTGTGCCGGCTTTACAGGGCCACAGTGACAGATCATACTGCCTTCACATTGCTCTTATTGGGTTCAAGGAAGTTACTCTCCCTCCGCTGGGGGAGACCGGCCCAAACGCCCTCCAAGCGAGCAGCGGTCCTCAGAAGAACCAGCAGTGGTGGTGGAGCCGAGACCGGCTCCGCAGGCTAGCCAATCTGCGCGCCACAGTGACTTAAAGAGACCACAGCCCCGCTCTGGGGCCTGTGCTGTCATGTTCAGCAGCATCCCATGATGTTGGTGCTGCTGCAGTGTGTGTGTGTGTGTGTGTGTGTGTGTGTGTGTGTGTGTGTGTGTGTGTGTGTGTGTGTGTGTGTGTGTGTGTTTGTGAGTGTCCTCTAATTGGTGTTTTTTCTTAGCACTGCGTCTGCATGGATGAGTCACAGAGCTGACTGTGACAAGGCCACTACGTCAGTACCGGTGGCTTTGTTGATTCAAGAACAACAGAATTTAAAACGGTGGGAATCCCCATTAGTGTTTAATTAAACATGGTATATGGTAAACACAAACTTCTGTTAATTTATTAATGTGAAATTTCTTATTGGAGGTGGTTAGGTCATGGAGTAGGGTAAACAGGTCTTTATTGTACATAAGCTGTTGGGGTAAAGTAGTCACATACTACTATGTTATAGCAGGACTTCTGGGGAGAGACGGCACAGAGCCTGGGCCAGACACATAAAACTGAAGGTGCAAAGCTACGCCGCCATGTTTACGGTTATGCTGCAGAGAAATCTACGAGAAATTGAGTACACAAAGCTTTTAGCAAGGGATTTTAATATGTTGTTGATGTGAATATGTTGTAGCAGTTGACCCTGCAACATGACCTGGCCTAAGTGGTCTCCGACATAGGACACAGGTTGATCATGTATAAAAAAGGTTCATTGCAGAGTTGGAATCTTGGTTCTAGTCGGAGCAGGAGATACCTACCCACATGTCAAAGCTCTCCTGAGTGTTCGTGCAGATGGCTGGTTAATCCGACGTTGATTGTCCAATGCAACACAGGAGTGCAGCCTCACCCAGCCCCGGAGTTCAATCTGTTGATTTGGGCCTAAACCAACCATCAGCTACGCACGCTCAACAATAACATTTCTACAGCGAGCAGCCTACAGACCTGTGACCTCTACAGACACCTTTTTACTGTTTACTAGTGCTGGCTGGGTTTGTGTACACTGTAGTAAACAATTCGGTGCGTATCGATCCTCACATTCTCAGTCCCATGATTAGGCAAAAGAATATGAAGCAAGAGAAAAATAAATATCCAGTTCACCCAGATTTTAACTTTTCTACCATCAGACTAAAGGTTATAGTCTGATATACGAGACTAGGGTTGTAATGGTATAGAGGTTGGTTAGGGTATAGAGCTTGTTGAGGTATAGAGGTTGTTAGGGTATGGAGGTCATTAGGGTTTGGAGGTTGAAGTTCTAGCAACAGGTTTCTCACAGAGGATACAATTTTTTAGAGGACATTAGGGTATGGAGTTTGGCGGTTGAGGCTATAGTAGTTGTTAGGTATAGAGGTTATTCGGGTATAGTGGTTGTTAGGGTATAGAGGTCGTTAGGGTATAGAGGTTATTAGGGTATAGAGGTTGTTAGGGTATACAGGGTGGTAAGTATAGAGGATGTTAAAATAAAGAGGTCTTTATGGTACACAGCAAAAACTGGAGTGTTGAAATTTCAGGGTTAAACATGTCAGAGTTGATTTCAACTCTCAAAGTGTCATTTTAACACATTCTGATTAAAATGGTGTTCAGTGTTGGAGTTATTTAACAGAGTTATTCAAACCTAAGCAAATCAACTCTGTAGAGATGTAAAGTGCATCTCGGCCGAGTTAACTTGCTTGATAGGCCCCTGGGCTTCAGTCCAGGTAAACCCGTGTGTTATGCCCCTGGGCTTTCAGCAGGGTGAACCCGTGCATCAATCAATAGTCTCTGTGCGTGGCGTGGTCAACCGTCGTTTATTTCGCTGCTGGAATCAGGAATGGATGCGGAGTTGGAGTTTTACACGAGAGGTAAGCTACAAAATCAAACTTGTAGGAACAATAACATTGAATTAAACATCTGCTGAGAATATTTATGTAACTTTGCTAAGCATTTTTTGTGGTTGGCACTGGACAGCGAATGTTTGGATTTTTTTTTTTAATGCAATGTTAACTTCACCACTACCACTTGCTAAAAAATAAACATTAACAATAAAAAACCGGTTTCCTATGTTATCCGTTGCATTTTACCAAGTCTCACGCGTGCTTGAGAGGTTGTAAAAACAAGGCTTCATATTTAACTGTCGAATATAGTTTGGGGCTAACGTTAGCACAGGTTAACAAGCTAACTTGAAGTTCATGGCGGGTGCATGGCATCAGTCCGACTGCCCAATACTCCCTCTTCCCATTTCTCCGACCATACACTTGTTACCGTTGCACCGAGACCAGAGTGTCCGAGGCTCTGATCATACAGGTGTGGTTAACCCTCAGGTGCTCCTTCAGCCTTTTTCAATTTTTACCCCTTGACACAATTTTCAACTTGTAGTAAGAGACATTTAGACATCAGTTACTCCAAAAATTTTTGTGATACATATAAGGCTGGATCTTGACCTATCATAAAAACCACTTTTGACATGGGTTACAAATTTTTTTAACCCCTTCCCGGCCTGTTGTTGTTGCCGCAACAACACATGAGTTCTCTATTTTCATTTATTTTTAGAAATTTTTTTTTTTAATTTTTTTATTCTTTATTCCAGTCTGTATTATATTCTGAAGGTTTTTTTTCTAAGTGGATTGTTGATATATCATTCATACAACATTTTATTCATACGCATATGGCGAAATATGATTTTTTGTACGGTATTGACAGTATTTTCTCATTTACAGAGTGATAAAAAGAGATATCCAAAATTCCTTCGGGGAAAACTTTAGACACAAATATGTCAACAAAATAAAAAAAGAATTTTGAAAATAGCTTTATCCATTTCAGTTCTGTAAATGTAAATGTAAATGTAAATAAATCAGTGAATATTTCATTAGATATTGCCTCATTTACATATTTAAACATAAAATTTCAGAAAACTTGTAATACAAAAAATGTTTGTCTAAATGTGAGTAATAAAATTGGAACGTTACATGGTGATACCTGTTAGTTAAAAAATTTTTTCAAAAATACATTGAAAATCCCATAGGCGGAGGTGGACATTTATGTCCAACGAAGGATCCTTAACGTGTTTATTTTTCATTACGAGCCCAAAAATTTGACTATCATTCTGAAATTTGGGACATTCAGAGGTGACCCAAAAATACACCTCCTTGCCAAAAATCAGCCCCCAGTGACCTTTCCTTTGACCGTGGGGGGGTAGGATAGAGTGCCAGGTGGACATAAATGTCTAGGGGTCATCTGAGGGTTAATAACTCTGATTAATGGGTAGTAGTGGGCAGTCAGACTAAAAAGGGTAAACTTTACTGGTGCTGTGTTGTGTTTGTTTGGTCGCTGAAAACCAGCTTTTAACAGAGGGGAATGTTTTAATAAATCAGTTTTGCCTCAAATGTAAATGTTAATTACGGTAGCATGTGCTGCAGTCACTACAGCTAGTCGCTGCCACGTTCATCAATGAGAGCGTTTCCACTGGGCCTGCTGTGGCATGTTCAGCCTCCCAGCAGCTGCTGAATGTGGTTTAATCTTAGACATGCAGTGAAATTAATAATGAAACAATTTATTGCATGATACACAACGTTTATGTGAGTGTTAAATAATTATTTCTTGCATGTTAAGTGTTTACTGACATTTGTTTGTTGTTGCATGTCTCAGAAAAATGCTGATCCAGGTTCGGTATTGCCAACAGCAGAAGTATGTGAAGTTGGATGAGGTTGATGGATGTTTTGATTTTGTGCAGTTCCATGACAAAGGTTTGTTTTTGTTTTACTTATGCTTGGTTTGATATAAAGGGCAGAACAACGCCCCTTTCTTTTAAGATTTGGACTGAAAAGGGAATGTATTTTATGCAGGGGATTATCTCTGAATTTGTTTACAGTGGTGGATTAAATTATTGAATGTGAAATGAGGCAAGATCAGTGCTAGCTTAAAGGTCCACTCAGATGTATCTTGTCTTTTCCAGTCATCGAGAGATTTTGCCTGCCACCTGACGCAAAATTTGTGTACAAAGATGCAACAGGGACAGAAGTTGATGAGGACATTTTCAGTGACCTTGTCAGCCAAGGCAATGTGACTCTATCAGTTTTCTCAAATGACGGTGAGAAATGTAAAGGGGTAAATTACATAATGCAATGTGCAAAACACTAATGCAAATTTATAAGTACAGAAATACAGTAAACAATTTCAATTTAATGTTTTCAGAATTAAGTCATTTAATACACTTAAAGGTGGATCAAATATTCAATATCATTCTTTGTGGTTACACAACAGGGACATTCAGCCTGACTTTTATTAAATGGTTTAAATGTCATTTTAACTGACATAAATCCAACATGAATACCAAATGTATTTTTGATTAATCTAATTCATGCCTTTAAAACAATTTCTGAAAATATTTCTGAATTGCCTATCAAGACTGAGAATCAATTGATTAAATGAGTTGAGTCTATGGTGTGCCGTTGGCTTGGTTAGATCAAAAATCTTCTATGACTTTTTGTATACTGCAAATAAACACCCCACCCCCTTTTTTTTTTTTTTTTTTTTTAGAATTTTCCGATTGCTCCTTGTCCTCTCCATCCGATTATTCTGATTCAAGCTTCAGTTCATGTGCAAGTACATCAACTATACTCCTAGATGATGTTCCTAGGAAGAAACCAAGACTTGAGGGCCCACTTACTGCAGCATCTGCTAGAAAGGTTGTGCTAAGTACTCACAGGTTTCTTAAAATCAACATTTGTCATCCTTAAGCTCTAGAAAGGCAGTTTATCACATTTGTTTTTTTGCTTCTTTTTCAAAGTTGATTGAAGATGTCCTTGGTACCAGCTCAGGTGGTGAAGAGGTCCTCCAAGAGTATCACACAACACAAACTCTAACAGATGCTACCAGAAGAAAGTTGGTCAATATAATAGTGGCACACATGATTGATAAACACGGGTATGTGTGTTCTATTTGTCTGTACTATCCTTTTTTTTATTAACAAGTTAACTACTTGGCCCTTGTATTAATGCTAATTTGATCTTTTCTCAGGCAACTCCCCAGCAAAGCTGTTCGAGAAGAGTACGCTCTTGGGATAGTGACAGTGTTCCCGTCCCTCAAAGACCCATACTCCAAGAAAGGCTATGTATAGTCATTATTATTGTACTCTCTGTTTACATAATTTTCATGTTTTGTCTACATTACAGTAACATTTAGATTCTGAAATTTCACAGTAGCTTATGAGGTTGACATCACATTAATTTTGAATGTATTTCCATTTTAGGAACATTTCTATGATGCTGCAAGCAGCACCGGATACATTTCTTGGCGTCTGAAAACGATTCAGAGAAAGATTCGAAGAGGACATGCATCTACAAGTAGCCCTGGCTTTTCCCCAGGAGGAGGTCAGTCTATCTGTCTATCTGTCTATCTATCTATCTATCTATCTATCTATCTATCTATCTATCTATGGCACTATCTATCTATCTATCTATCTATCTATCTATCTATCTATCTATCTACGGCACTATCTATCTCTACGCAACTGTCTTTCTTTCTCTAAGTACCCCTCATTTTTCTTTCTTTCTTACAACTTCATCTAGGGTGTTTCTTGTTTTTTTTTCTTGAAAGAATTGTGTGCTTTTTTTCAGGAGGCCCAAATGTGCGCAGGTCCATTGTTGTTGACCAGCAGCTTGATGGGGATGCATACCAGGAAGCCATCTCCTTGCTCAACCATACAACAGACAGTTCCGTAATTTTTCTGAAGATGAGAGAGACCTTTCAGAATCGCCGAAAACTCAAACTTTTGACAAAAAAGCTATTTACAGAGATGTTTGTTGAACACCACCATGCCTTCAAAGTTTTACCAACTGAAGAGAGGTGTGTCATGAAAATGACTGAACTCAAATGTCACAAACCATTTGATATTCAAAGCTCATATGGTAAAGCAGATGAAAGTTTGTACATTATACCCTCGTTTATTATGTTTTAACTGACTGCATTGGGGGAAAGTTCTTAAAATAAATGGTAAGCAGATGGAAGTTTGTACATTATACCCTCATGTTTTAACTGACTGCATTGGGGGAAAAGTTAAAATAAATTGTGTTTTTGAAAATGCATTTTTCTTGGAATTGTCATTTTAATGGTTGTATTGTACTGTTAACTATGTAGTGTCAATTTAACCCAATTTAGGAAGTTAAAAAGGAGCTCTGATATAATGTAAATCGATAAAGTGTTAATTTAACCCAGTTTAGAGAGTTAAAAAGTAACTCTGATATAGTGTTAATGTAACTCGATATAGTGTTAATTTAACCCAGTTTAGGGAGTTAAAAAGTAACTCTGATATAGTGTTAATGTAACTCGATATAGTGTTAATTTAACCCAGTTTAGGGAGTTAAAAAGTAACTCTGATATAGTGTTAATGTAACTCGATATAGTGTTAATTTAACCCAGTTTAGGGAGTTAAAAAGTAACTCTGATATAGTGTTAATGTAACTCGATATAGTGTTAATTTAACACAGTTTAGGGAGTTAAAAAGGAACTCTGATATAGTGTTAATGTAACTCGATATAGTGTTAATTCAACCCAGTCTAGGGAGTTAAAAAGTAACTCTAGGTACAGTGTTAAATAATTAACTATTTTGAAAGTGTTAATTTAACTCTGTAGAGTGTGGAGCTATATAAACCCGCAAAAAGTGTTAAAATTGACTCTGTGGGAGTTGATTCAACACTCCAGTTTTTGCTGTGTACCAAGTTTGATAGGTCATAGAGGTTGTTAGGGTACAGAGATCTTAAGGTATAGAGGTTGTTAGGGTACAGAGGTCTTAAGGTATAGAGGTTATTAGGGTATAGAGGTCTTAAGGTATAGAGGTTATTAGGGTACAGAGGTCTTAAGGTATAGAGGTTATTAGGGTACAGAGGTCTTAAGGTATAGAGGTTATTAGAGTACAGAGGTCTTAAGGTATAGAGGTTATTAGGGTATAGAGGTCTTAAGGTATAGAGGTTATTAGGGTATAGAGGTCTTAAGGTATAGAGGTTATTAGGGTATAGAGGTCTTAAGGTATAGAGGTTATTAGGGTATACAGGTCTTAAGGTATAGAGGTTATTAGGGTATAGAGGTCTTAAGGTATAGAGGTTATTAGGGTATGGAGGTCTTAAGGTATAGAGGTTATTAGGGTATAGAGGTCTTAAGGTATAGAGGTTATTAGGGTATAGAGGTCTAACTGTGTGTTCACACCGCACTTCGCCCCGCGACACGTTTCAATGCAAAGTGAACGTGGAGACGCGAATCGGGCAAATTTTTTTGTCGCCGATTCGGGCGACAAGATTTGATTGACGGCGCGACATTTTTCCACGTGAACGGCTCGCGTTCACGTGGATTCGCGCCGCGACAAATTCGCAGAAGTTGAAATATTTCAACTTCTTCGCGGCATTCGCGTTGTAACAGCCAATCAGCGTTCACTCCCTGTGGGTAACGTGGGTGAAGTAACGTAAAACAGCCAATCAGCGTTCACTCCCTGGGTGACGTCACGTAACAGCCAATCAGTTCACTCCCTGGGTGAAGTAACGTAAAACAGCCAATCACCGTTCAACCGTTCAGTGAACCGCAGCTTGGAGGAGAAAGTGATTGTTGCCGTTTGCGACTCCCGCTCTATATCTACATATAATATATAAATATCTATATCATATAATATATACGATATATATAATATCACGGCACAAAGCGGTGTGCGCCTCCGGATTATATTATTAACCCATAAACGACGGGCTCTCCCTCTTCCACAACAGGTACAGACACACATCTCGGCCATGGTTGATGAGAATGAATTGGCATGAATGACCGTTGGCAGGCAAAAAAGAATTCGCCCCGCGAATGCACACAAAAATGCACAGCGACAGATTATGATTTGTCGCGCGGCAACATTCACCTATTTGCGCGAATAGGCGAAATGGGACAAAGTGCTGTGTGAACACACCTTTAAGGTAATAATAGAGGTTATTAGGGTATAGAGGTCTTAAGGTATAGAGGTTATTAGGGTACAGAGGTCTTAGAGGTTGTTAGGATATAGTGGTTGTTAGGGTTAGGGTTAAGTTGTTAAGTTAAATTGGTCAAAAGGGTTAGAGAGATCTTAAGGTATAGTGCTTTTAAGTTATAGAGGTCAAAAGGGTATAGAGGTCAAATGCTTATTGAGGTCAAAAGGGTATAAAATAAGTTACAGTATGGAGTTATGGAGTTCCAAAGGCCTGTAGAGGTTGTTAGAGGTGGTCCAAGCTCTGATTATCAACATGGCAATAGAATAATATAACTGTGTGTGTAAACTAGACTCCCATGATGAATCGGAAGCCTGGCAGGTCTTCATAGAAGGCTAATAAGGACGAGGGGTGTAATTGACGTGAGGCAGCAGTGAGACAACATGCATTAAATCATGATTTCAAGCTAGTCTCCCAACTTCTGGGCCGGCGGGTGCAGCATGGGGATAATTAAGCCAAAAGTTGATGGGAGAAAAAACATTTAAGTCTGACCTCTGACCCACAGGCCAACTGGAAGTATCAACCGTCAAATCCCAGTGGAGGCCTCATGTTTAAATAAAGTTTCAGCTCTAAGAGTAAATAAACAGAGGCTTGGATTTCTGTGGTTAGAAAAAGGTGCCTGTAAAATATGGACCCACAATGCTACACAGACTCTCACACACAGACTCTCACACACACACACACACACACACACACACCAACAAAAACTCCCACATACAAACACCCACACACACCCCTGTGCAGACACATGCACAACCACACACAGAGACACATAAGACACAAACACATTCGCATATGTGCATACACAAATGCACTTACACATTCAGACCCCCCATGTGCACACACAAACACGCTCATACTCATACACATGCATGTATTCACACAGCCCAAACTAACACAACACACTGGCTATGTTGCATTCAAACCACACTCAGAAGTAATGACTCGCTTGCAACACACTTTACCCGAAAAGAAAAGTTATCGCAGACAGAAGTCAGCAAAAACAAATACTCTAGTATAAACACAAAGGTCACATAACCATAAACCCAGACATGCTCATAAGCACTCACATGGCACTCGCACAGAAATAATGTCAATGTCAATACGGTTGTGCATTAATACAGAAACATGCACGCACACACGCGTGCCCGCACACACGCGTGCCCGCACACACAATTGCTTTCGGAAACTATTTTCCTAAAAAACTAGTTTTGAAAAGTAGAAACTGGATATTAATTTCTACTCACTGACATTGTGTTCTGCCAATACATACACATGCATGCACGCAAGGACACTAGCATGCACGCGCACACACACACACACACACACACACACACACACACACACACACACACACACACACACACACACACACACACACACACACACACACACACACACACACACACACACACACACCAGAGTTAATCCCGCCCCCCGACAGTCAGGTCCCATTAGAGGGGGTGAGGTTAGGGCAGTGGGGGTGAACAGACCCATGCTGCTAGTGAATAGCTTCAGATAATGAAGAACATCTGCTTCGGTGGTGTGTGTGCATTCTTATGAGTGTATACGTGCGCACACTGTGTGTGTGTGTGTGTGTGTAGTGAGTGTGCGCATGTGCGTTTGTGCGTGCATGCGTGCGTGCATGCACTAGGCAGCCCATTTTCAGAAACGCTACACCGATAGAATCAAGCCAAAATAATATGAAAAGACTTGTGTGAGGGAGAAAATATGAAAAAAAGAACCCAACTGCCTTCTCTGTCCCACTTACACGAAATGGAAAACCGGCACCAACATTGACGCCCGTTTATCAACCGATAGTCTGAGTTCATGAACTCCGAAAGGGAGTGCTGAGTTCTCGTAGAAGTTTCTTAATGCATAATACATGGCCGGGCTTTATTACACACTGGACCAGTGAAGAAACACAGCTTCATAGCTGGACTCCAGTCCAATAAAGTCGGTGCGTTTGTAGTGAAGAAGTGGAGTTGAACAGAAAAGTTGTGCAGGGGTCAGTCACTGTGAATGCGGTTACGAGGAGTATGAAGCTTCGCCCAGAAATCATGTTTCACTATACGTCGAGTTCTTGAAATAATCAGCATGATGCATACCAAACCAACAGTCTCTCTCTCTCTCTCTCTCTCTCTCTCTCTCTCTCTCTCTCTCTCTCTCTCTCTCTCTCTCTCTCTCTCTCTCTCTCTCTCTCTCTCTCTCTCTCTCTCTCTCTCTCTCTCTCTCTCTCTCGCTTGTTCCCTCACTCGGTCTCTCTCTCTCGCTCTCTCTGGTTATCTTTCCGTTTTGCTCTCTCTCACTCTCTTGCTCCCTCTCTCTCTCTCTCTCTCTCTCTCTCTCTCTCGTTCTTTTTCCCTGTTGCTCTCTCTCGCTCTCCTTCTCTCCCTCTCAGAACCTAGCATTCGCACATGAATGACCGAAGGGGGGCGGTGGGGAGGTCATTGAAGTAATTAGATGATGACAGAAAAACACAAGCCCCCCCCCCCTTTCCTGCCACGAACATCCAGAATGAAACCAAGGCAAGGCCAGACAAACGCATCTGTATCTGTTTAGCAGCTGTGTGGCACGTCTTGTAGCGCACACGGGTCCCTGTTGCGGCGAACTTTGTGTGAAAGAGTCACTGCACATGTTCGTCCATTAGATGTTTGTGATTGGCTGAAATTAGCACAGAGCAATGTCACTTTAAACATTCCGGATGGCATAGACCGTACATAACAAACTCTGTAGGTGGCGAAGAAGTAAAAGCTGCGTCACGTTTTGAACTACACACTTTTTCCATCTAGTTTCCACTGGGTTTTTGGATTGTCGGTGCCGTTAAAGTAGTTAACTATTATGAAGAAGCATTATGCTAACCCGGATCTGCGCAGACGTCATGACTCTCCCAGTCAAGGTTGTATAGCAACGGCAATGTTTCATAGTTTGTCTTCACCGAAATGGAGTTCAGTGGCACCAGAGCCCGCCTACGGAGTTGGTGCCAGCGGTGCTCGTTCATGTGTGAAATCGATCTAAATCTCAATAACAGCCAACAAACTCTTATCACGGTCTAACCAAAAAGTCAAGTCGTGGAGAAAAGAGGCTGAACCTCGCCAGAGAATAAGTTTTATAGACCACTGAAATCACGCGTGAAATGACCATCATGGCAGGTTGTGACTGGTTGCGAGCACTCCATTCTCCCTAACAAGTATGACGTATGAAGTCTGCGCAGATTGGAACTAGCTCCCGGTTAGCATTAATAATCGTTTACTACTTTAACGGCACCAACAATCCAAAACCCCAGTGGAAGCTAGATGGAAAAAGTGTGTAGTTCAAAACGTGACGCAGCTTTTACTTCTTCGCCACCTACAGAGTTTGTTATGTGCGATCATTCAAAAACCTCACGTTATTTCCCATAGACTTGACCAAGGGAACCGGGAGCCTCGGAGGCGGGACTCACTGTGCGTTCACACCAAAAGACACACGTTTCGCCTGTTCGCGCGAACAGGCGAATGTTGCTGCGCGACAAATCTAAATCTGTCGCTGTGCAGTTATGTGTGCAGTTATGTCAGGCGAACTTGTCGCGCAGCGAATTTTGTCTGACAACGTCTTTTGCCCGCCAACGGTGCTTTATGCCAATTCATTCTCATAAACCATGGCCGAGATAACCACCATTGCGTGTCTCTACCTGTTGTGGAAGAGGGAGAGACGTCGGAATGCCCGTTGTTTATGGGTTAATAATATAATCCGGAGGCGCACACCGCTTTGTGCCGTGATATTATATATATGTTTATATTATATAGATATTTATATATATAGATAGATAGAGCTCCGGGAGTCGCAAACGGCAACAATCACTTTCTCCTCCAAGCTGCGGTTCACTGCGGAGTGCAGGGAACGGTTGGCCCAGCCGGTTGAACGGTGATTGGCTGTTTTACGTTACTTCACCCACGTTACCCACAGGGCGTGAACGCTGATTGGCTGTCTCACGCGAATGCCACGGAAAAGTTAAAATATTTCAACTTCAGCGAATTTGTCGCGCTGCAAATCCATGTGAACGCGCTCGCCATTGACGTGGAAAGATGTTGCGCCGTCAATCAAATCTTGTCGCGGGTTTCGGCGACAAAAAAATTAACCCGATAGGCGTCTCTACGTTCACTTTGTATTGAAACGTGTCGCGGGGCCAAGTGCGGTGTGAATGCAGTTATTCTTCAGAGGTGTATTATCGTAACATCGTGGGACATCACTAGCTTGAGCTTTGTTTCTAAATCCTGAGCCAATCAGAAACAGCCGTCGGAATAAGCTCCCTATTTCCAGATATGGTGTGGTTTGAATTATTTTGTGCTACTTAAATGTTCTCTAATAGAAACATCAGATAGGAGGACTGAAGAAGCATACAGACTAAAAAAAATATTTTGTTTGTTTGTTGACCTCATGCAGTGTTTCCCATACATAGACTCAACAACGAGCGCCACAAATTGATTCCGCTTTTTAAATTTATTTTTATTTGAACAAGATTTTTAAGTATAAATATCTCACGCTCTCACGCACACGCAACAAATTGCTGCGGCCACCCCCCGTCACCAACTCCGCCAGCCCGTAATCCTGTACCATCCCTCCACCCCCCTCCTCAACAACTCCACCCGCGGTGGAATCGCCTTTATCATTATCAAAACGACGCTACGTGTGGAGTGCGTACCGAACACCATCTCCTGATACTCAAATGAGTAACTCACTTAAAAAGTTATGTGCACCCCTGGTTATAATGTAAGCATTATAAGATTCTACAGAGTCTCACTCCGGCCAAAAACCAAAAGTTGCCAACCCTGCAGGGAGGGCACCACACATTGCTACCTGGTCTGTGGGAAACACTGTCATGTACAAAATGGCCACCGATGAGCTCCATGTAGGGAGCTCATCATGTATGTCTCACCACCTCATGGGATTAAAACCATTATATTCAGGATGTAGTTGTAGGAATGTAGAACATTGTGTCCTAAAAATCCTTCCCTTAGTGTTGCTTGACATGTCTGTAATCCGACCAAATTCTGACACAATGAGACACTGAAACTCGTCACAAGCCAGCTCCCTGCTCCCTGTATTTCCTCTGAGAGCTTTAAGAATTTACTAATTTAGGACACTTAAATTATTAATGTCAGATTACGTGCGCTGTTACCGGACGATAGCACTAACAACTCTTTTCTACTTGGCTTAGATAAGTCTGTCTTTTCGTCACCCTTGCTCTTCAGTCTCTCTATACATTGGTGTATTGACCCTGTTTATATGCTCCTTTCTTGATATGCTTTGTTATTGCGGTCCGTACGCGGCCTGTTTCCCTCATCATAAAACAGCAGAAAACTGAACGTTAAGGAGAGTTCAATTGAACTTGAACGCTTATATAGTTAAATGTCATTTTTTCAGAACCCCGACTGCTTGTGAATCTAAGAAAGGATCAAGGAACGCCACAGAGAGACCGATTTCAAGGTTTTGCAAAACCTCACAGGACAATTAAGCTCATTTTTTCTTGAACAGAACATTTCAAAAATGTATTTGTTATTCCACACAATACGTTGTGTGCACCAGATAAGGGACCAATTTAAGCCTGGATTCCCATTGGCAAATGCAAGTCAAATTCACAACATCACATTTCTATGCGCTCTGTCATCTGTCAAAGGTGGCTTGGATGAGTCTATTTATTACAACATATCTGCCTGTTTCCTCTGCAGCCCTCGGAGAACAGTGGCCCTGAAGTGTCAACCAATCATAATATAACAATGCGCCGATTCCATCTAAACGCAAATTAAAAGCAGACTGAAAATTCACACATGGTGGATTGATCTTGACTTACTTACACACACACACACACACACACACACACACACACACACACACACACACACACACACACACACACACACACACACACACACACACACACACACACACACACACACACACAGTTTAGATCTAGCATATCCATTTAAATGAAGCCATATGACTTTGCTCAATGGCTTCTAATGAGTATTAATGAATTAACAGTCTGTTAATCGGATATGAATCGTGATACTGCAGTGGATCAGGTGATTGAACCCAGCCGAAAGGCACCGGGTTCGATACCATGTCCACGGCCTACCCGTAAGCAAGATGCTTCACCCCGACCGGCCCTTTTCAAAGTTCTGTCTGTGATGGTTGCTTTAAAACAAAAACTTTTCAAACTAAATCTGCTAAACATGAAACAAATTAAACAAAAGAACATCATCCAGTTATATGTGATCATATCAACCATGTCACCGTTATTGTGGTTCTACAGCGTGACAGCTAGCTTACCCCAACACCCCCTGTGGCTCCTTCCTCACCACACGCCTTTCCTGTTGACAACATGATTGTTTACGTCAATCATATACCAAAATAAACACACATGAGCAAACCACGTCTACCGCAGACTGGCTACCCCTTTGCATTGTAAAAAAAAAAATGACACGTATTAATACACACAGATCTACAGCAGCGCAACGCTCGTCTCACATTTCTGGAGCCCGGCTCGTGTTTTCTGAGGGACCAAGGTCAAAGCGAGGGGGATGTCGCGGCGTGCCTCGTCATCCAGTGACAGCTTAATAAAAAAAACCGGCACACCTGTACCCTTCCACAGCGGCCCCTCTCTGTAGCCCCTGTCACATCCACAGCCTCCTCTTTCTAATGCATACGCGATAAGGCAGGCTGGTGTCAGCGGCCCTGATAACATGGCCGCTCCATGCGCACTCAAAGCCACCCCCCGCCACAGACAGTGACACGACGGGATGGGGTTAGAACAATCCCGGAGCAGAGTGTTTGTCTTTTCTGTTTGTTTGTGTTTCCTGTGTGTGTGTGTGTGTGTGTGTCCGTTGAGTGTTTTCTATGGATGTGTGTTCTGTTTTCTGTATGTATGTAGTTGTTCTGTTTTCTGTGTGTGTGTGCGTGTATCTGTGTGTGTCTGCTGGTGAATGAACGCATTATAAATCAGAGGTGTCATGGTCTGTAGTAAGAAGAACTACATGTGATTGTGTATGTGTGGCCTTGTCTGCGTTTTCCCTGCATGCAGTATCAGTAGGATTTTGCAAATGTGTGTGTGTGTGTGTGTGTGTGTTATCCCGAAAGGTAATGTAATGAACCTTGGAGGAAAGCTCTATCTCTACCCTGGGACAATGTGAGGTGACATCATAGTGTGTCTTACTTACTGTAACCTGTGATTCTATCCTTCTGGGTGTGATTGGATTGTGCAAAAGTGAGAAAAAAGCACACACCAGCAGTGTTTTACTCTGTTCCTTTTTAACTGGTTGGTGCTGATGTGTCCTTGGCAACATCACCTAACAATGTATTAGGTTGTTTAAGATGTCAATTAGGTTTAATTGTAAATTATAAAAAGCGTTTATATTATGTTTTGTTGCAATTTTTACATCCAAACTACAACTTTGATGCGTTATCCTGCAAGTCGGAAAATAAAACACTTTTACCTTGAAGCAGATTGTTTCGGCACATTCTGTGGAATAGGTGAATAATGCGGCGTGGGAAACCAAAGTAACCAAAGAGACTAAAAGTCAATTTTCATTTCTTTGTCGTTAAGGAAGCAAAGACGCCTGGCTCTTATCGCTCCCATTGTCGTTCCTCATCATACCTCCATTTTCTCTGAAACGGCATTATATTTCCCAGACGCGTATTCACACTGGGCCATCAGTGATCAGCCTGGAAGAGGCTTTTAGGCTGCCTCTTCCACTTCCTGGATATAACAATCCAGTAAAGTAGTCTTAGTGTTGGCTGAATGAAAGTTCTGTTGGAATATGCTGGCACAGACATTATTATTGTCGTCGTCTCAACTTTAAGATCCCCTTCCCCTTCTGAATAGCGTTCCCAAGAGTTGAATTCTCTCTTCACAGGCATCGCTACGCATATTCAGGCGGGATTATTTTTATGTGCGGAGGGCGGCGGATGCAATTATCTCCACTGGAACGGTTCTGTGCGGTTCTGTGTCGCTTCGTCAGACTCCATCATGTCTGTCATAACTCCAACCGACTTTTTCTTCCCATGTCTGTACCAATGAAACCATCTCTTAACTATTTTACTACTATAAAACAGCTATGTTATATAAAAACTGCTGTTTTATTGTTGTAGAAATACCACTGAAAAACCCACCTCATTAAAACGCTGCTTACTGGTTCATTCTCCAGTGGCATCCAATATGGTTACAGTCTGCCCCGTTTTCTTGAGTTTTTGTCTTAAAAGGGGATCTGACATTAAATGCAGTCATTTGGTTGCCAGGAAATCCCGACCCACATCTTGAAAGCTGTAGAGTCTGGCAACGAGTAATGAAAATGGCCCATTTCGAGGGGCGGTACCAAGCATGCAAGTGAAAATTGGATAACACTATGACTAATCAGAAGAATACAAGGGGTGACGTATCCAGACCAGCGGAGCTAACCAATAGATAAGACTCTTGCTGTATCCGGTTGGTAAAACAGCAACGCTGTTGTGATTGGTTAATGTTCTGGGCCAGGGGAATCGGGGAGTGAGTATATTGCTCGTTGCTAGAGTGACTCACTGAGCAAATTCAAATTGTGCTCTCGCAAGAACTCTGGATTTCCAGGGTAGTCATTTGGTGCATTAGATCCCATGAGGTACAATCAAAGCAGCCTTTTGAGTTTGTTTTCTGGATGTGGACAGAGAAAAAATATTTCCTAGTTTTTCTTGTACTGTAGCTTAGTGATGATCAATTTAATTCCCATCTTTGAGATTGAAAAACGTTGGAGAATGGATTCGTTCTCAATTTTGGTTGTAAATTGGACTTTTCTTCTGGTAAATCAAATCCCTTATGAAGTTTTTTTTTATTGAGAATTACTTTAGAACATTAGCTGTCCCGCTGCCAAACAAAATTGGACATTCTACTGATCATTCTTCTAAATTTGATGTTGTACCCTATGACTAATTCTAGCTCACATCATTCACTAGCTACCATCATTTTACAATACAACTTTATTAATCCCCTGTAGGAGAAATTCGGGAAAATTTTCAATGTGATAGCAACTTGCTAAGCTATAAATAAACAGGAGAGCCAAAACATCAGCAAGTCCACAATACTCACTCGTCCGACATAAATAACGTCTGCAAACAAGCTTCAAAGTTTGCCTATGTTGCCTTGCATCATTATTAGCGTACACAACTAGCCTAGTACTAAAATATGTGGTGGAGAATTGCATGTACTGTGAGGGTTTAAATAACAACTTCAAGATTGTAACTTTAAACTTGGCTACAGCGTGCCTTGGTTTCCTGAGGTATGGTTTGGTTACCTGCACACTGGTAAACTCTATGACATTCTTTAAACTAAAGGAGAGTCGTCATTCATTCCTGTTTTCAATCATACTTGTCTGAATAGTCGCGCCGCTGTGATCGCAGCAGCGGCCGCAGCAGATTCCTCTGATTAATGACACGATGGAAACGGATTGCAATCGCAAATTCACGTCAGATAGTGTTGAGAAAGGGGCTTTACAATTCAAGGATACAGTGTGTGTGTGTGTGTGTGTGTGTGTGTGTGTGTGTGTGTGTGTGTGTGTGTGTGTGTGTGTGTGTGTGTGTGCGTGCGTGCGTGCATAAAGGAAGGGCAGTTAAGGCTACTTAATTTTATAACTGTTCGAAGAAGCAAGTGATACACCCGTTGTTGGGTTTAATAAATAAAAAATATTATTTATTTATTTTGTATATATATAAATATAAATATTTACATCATGTATCCTGCAAATCAACATCACTGAAAGGGAGGACATTGTGACCAGACTCTATCTCTGCAAATAGAAAGTGAGTCTATAAAATGGAAAAGCAATCTGCATCTTACATCAGTTGTGAATGACTTGTAACTGGGCTTTACCATTATTTATTTATGAAGTTGAAGTTTGTTGACACCAACTTCTCCTGTTGTCACATAATAAAGCTGGAAAATATGTGATGTACTATATTGTTGAAATAACATCTTGGTAGAAGATACACAAATGAACCTCATCCCTTTCTCAGAGCCACACAGAATATAACAGCAATGAAGCGGAAGAACTCTGAAAAAGAAAACAACTAACATGTAGCGTAACACAGCGCTAACAAGCTAACTTTGTTTAGTATGTTTAACAACTCTATAACCATATTGCATTCAGCTACAACAGCATAGCGGCAACTAGTCATTTAAATGAATCTGTTTGGACACCGATCAAGATGCACAGGTTTGACCTGACCCCATTAAAGACCTTATGAGTTCAGCGGTTCACCACCACGCTGATGCTTTTGAGCTCACATAAACAGCCGCTGATGATTTACAAACCAGCGCACATTCCATTGTGCATGCAAACAAGGTCACCACTGTAGAAGAGATGTGAGCAGACCTTGTTAATAGATTATGGGCTGGCAATGGAGAAACAAAAGCAGAAAACGCAGAGGAGTTGACATATCAATCACGGTAGTTGGGAGCAGTTCAATAAAATAGGTCTTCATTGAGGCTGTAATTGTGCATCACTGTTGTGTGCAGAAAAGGACAAGCACATCACACCGAAGGAGTCTATGCTTTATTTATGATGATGCAAAACTGAATATTTAATCACCCTCACGGAGTTCATGGTAATAATATTAATATATTTGTTAATACAGAGCTTTTCTAAATAAGACATAAAACAAGCCAAAATCAAGTAAGTAGTAAGTAGTAAGCTCTAGTCACTAGGACGACCAGGAGAGGAGGTAGTAAGCTCTAGTCACTAGGACCAGGAGAGGAGATAGTAAGCTCTAGTCACTAGGACGACCGGGAGAGGAGAAAGACGACCAGGAGAGGAGGTAGTAAGCTCTAGTCACTAAGACGACCAGGAGAGGAGATAGTAAGCTCTAGTTACTAGAACGACAGTCAGAAGAGGAGGTAGTAAGCTCTAGTCACTAGAACGACGGTCAGAAGAGGAGGTAGTAGTCTTGAGTCACTAGAACGTCAGAAGAGGAGGTATGCCGCTCTATTCACTGTGAACAAAGTGAAAATTCCTCTGCATGACCAGCTGTGAATTCCGTCATCCACTGGCATTTAAGTGTAACGGTGGGGACCGCATGACATCACTGCCATGGTAACAACCCCGCCATTGGGGAGCCCAGATTCCCACTGTTGACACCAGCAACCTGCCACACCCTGTGCAGGCAGAGCTTGGCTCCTGCTGGCATCCAATTGACTTCATCCATACCCAACACCCTCACCCAGCTACCACCGACCCAGGGCGGGCTGAACAGCAGGCAGCCAGGATTCACCAGGCCAGGCAAGTGTTGGCTTTTCCCATTGAGAGTCAAAGTTCTGTCACAACGTCGAGAGGCAGGCCATGTGAGCGAGGCCGCCGCCGCCGCCTCGCCTTGTAGTGTCTGGGGTGTGCAGAGGTGTGTGTCGGCTGAGTATTCAGGTGCCGTCAGGGTCTGTCTGTCTGTCTGTCTGTCTGTGTCTGTGTGTGTGTGTGTGTGAGTGTGTGTGTGTGTGTGTCTGTGGTACAGAAGTGTGACTTGATTAACTTCAAATGTCTTCTAGTCAGTTTGAAGTGCCCTTTAACGTCGTCTCGGATCAATAAAGTGCTTTCAACAGCTCCGTCATTGCAAGGTGTAGGACATTGTCAATATTTTATCCAAAGCTGTTATCGCTGTCTGCTCTTTACTTTCCTAACAATTCATGACCTGATTGTATTTTAAGTTCCCGTTATCCATCGTGTATGGATTCATACTTAAAATATGTTAGAACAATCAGAGGCAGAGGTGACAGTGGATAATATTATTGTAATAAAAACATTCATTCCTCACCCTGATCTTGTTCAACGATCAATGTCATTATTTGCAATGTCAACAGTTGCTTCGGTGTCAACTCGGGGACAATGTGTGCTTGTCGCGCACACACACACAATGGAATCGTCCGGATGCAAACAACAACGGCAAAATGGCCGCCCGCAGCAGAAAGTGTCCTTCAATAGCATGATAGAATTGTTCCCGCAGCGGCAAACACAATCCCCCCCCCCCCCCCCCCCCCCTTCTCTGTCATTCGATTATCAACACTGAGGGCATAATCCCTCCTCATCGCCCGGGTGCTGTATTCATTTCCTCTCCTTCCTGTTTATTTGGATGTGTTTGAAAGGTCACAGCTCCATCGTGAAGGATAACACTGTTCTGCTCTCAGCCCGTTTGCTCTAGAGATTGTGGTCCAAAAGCACGTTTGTGTCCACGATAGATTTGGAGTGAGAAGCCAATGTGGTCTCTCTGGCCATTTCCATGCATATGAATGTGTGTGTGTGTGTGTGTGTGTGTGTGTGTGTGTGTGTGTGTGTGTGTGTGTGTGTGTGTGTGTGTGTGTGTGTGTGTGTGTTTGGGAGGGCAGGTGTGTGTGCGTGTGTGTGGTGCTGCTGAAGCAGTAGAGCCCAGACAATTATTTCAGATTGTGGTTGAGTCTGGTTCCGTGTGGTTCTGCATGTGCTTGTGTGTGTGTGTGTGTGTGTGTGTGTGTGTGTGTGTGTGTGTGTGTGTGTGTGTGTGTGTGTGTGTGTGTGTGTGTGTGTGTGTGTGTGTAAGCATGCGTGTGTGATTCCCATGCACACAGTGCACGTGTCATCACATCACACATCTGTGCCTGGACAGGGCCTCTCAAAGGGACTCGCCTGCCTTCTGCTTTTCCTAATCATGCTATATTGATTAGGTTTCCTCTGGATCAATATTTGTTATGCATGCCGTTTTCCCTCCTCCATCAACACTGCAGGATTATCTCACCAGGGAGCCCCTCCGCCCAGGCAAAAAAGAAATACTGTCCAAACAGCTGACTTGGTGAGTCAATGGGTTGCTGAATCCACCTAGCTCAAGAAACAAAAGTTAACTTGGAGGCTTTTATGGTGGCTGGCTTTTTTTTTTATGCTAGAAATTGTTGTTTACCTGCGTCGGAAGTGGGGGGGGGGGGGGGGACTTCTCTTATGTTACCGTTGAGAAGGATTAACATTCGGGTGGCATATGTGTGCTGTCAAAACCACAGATTTACATTCAGGCGGTCATCTGACTGACAGAGAGAGGGAGGGGGGGAGGGAGGGAAGGAGGGAGGGAGATGGAGATGTGTCAAGCACATTTCTCAACAGGAATACAATACATAAATACATTAGGGTTTCTGGTAGCAATTGAAACATATTCAGTTTAAACTACTTCTGGGCATACGTTTGGACATAGATACTAATTATTCACCAGGGTGTCGAGCCTTTCTGCACACAAATCTCCTCTGGCGCATCTTCATCATGCGCACAAGACGTGCACGTACGAGGGATGTACTCGCTGGCACAGGAACACCAACTCTCCTCCACACACCCACACACCCACACTGACAGATTTCTGCAGCTGAAGTGCATTTGACTTCCCGTCAGCAGGTGATGTAGCACACATCCTCCTGTGTGTGGTAAGAGGCGATTGGTGCGCACGGGCCTTCATCTATTACAAGCGCTCTGTTTTTCTTCAAAATGAAGACGTAATAATCTCTCAGGTCGGCGAGGCCGGCAGATACAGAAACATTAGGGAGCAGGACTCCTTCTCTCTGACGTGACTGTATTATTCATCATCACTATTCCCAGATAACGAGCTGATATTAGGGCCATAAAGCCATGTTCTCGTCATTTCGGAGGAGGATAATCAACCGTTGAATATTCCATCCACGTTTTTCTAATGGCAACCGCTTGACACTTGACAACCACTGAAGGGCTATTCCAGATTCCAGGAAGTGTAAATGCTGCCATGTTTTGGGTCCATCTATGCTCGGAGCCAGCTGATTGTTTTCAGTAATTGTACCTCTGGGTAATGCGAATGAGCTCAATTGAATTGTTGTCTTAAAAACCTGGCATGGACTATGTGATGACATGGAGCCGGAAGCGTAGGCCCAAGTCTAGTTGGGATGATATCATTTCATTGGAATAACATCATCATTGGTCAATTTAAGTAGTATTGGCTCAATAAACTCCTTTGTTGGCTTTTGTATCTAACCTCCTCTATCGTTCTCTCTCTCGGCCTCTCTTGGTCTCGCTCTCTCTCTCTCACACACACACACAGACACACAAACAGACCATTTAGTCTCCCCACCTCTCCATGCAATATCTCAGATATTAACTTTAGGCTTTCCCACAACACAAAGATAACCCCATCCAACAAAAACTAATATTTCTCCAGAGTAAAACACTCAAAGCAACCCTGCTTAATCCTTAACGATGAATAATCACACCAAAACACTCCCTCAGGGTTTCCTCCCAGATCAGTCAACAACACCAAGCATCCTCATCACCCATGGCAACACGGCAGCCATTACAAGGCTATTTTTACAGGCTAATTGTACATCAACAGAGATTTAGTATATTGCACAGGAGATCCCATCACTGTTGGTTAAGCTAATGGGATGTCTGGTAGTCCGGTGTGGCTCCCTGGAGGAGGTGGGTTTGGACGAGGAGGCTAGCCCTGCTCGTAGAGATGGTGTAATCCTGTTGCTTGATTCTTACTGGCCCACTGGCAGTTGCCAGCTTGAAAGACCAAAATATTAAACACAATTGTTTGTACTTTAGACATTTCCCTTATTTAATCAATTTAGCTTGTTGTGTTGACGATTACACACAAGAAAGGCAATGGAGCAGTAAAACCCCTTTAATATGCAAACTTTCAAGTGTGACCAATCAAAACAGTTCACAGCAAAATTCTACCGGAGAATTAATTGAACCCTGAACCATTACTGGACCACTCAACCACAAGAACACTGGTGCCAACTCAGTCCATGTCCTGACCATTAACATGCTAAAACCCCCACTCATTGATTATAACTCTTCCAATAAACACAATTCAAATTCAATGTGGAAAAGGAGCAAAAGAGTGACCTTCGCGATTATGTCCGTGTGATAACATGGTTCAACTTAAAACAATGAGGCTTCATTTATTAAAAAAAGAAATTCTAGTGAGAACAAAAGAAAGTAGGAGAGAAGATGTAGACTATGAGCCAGTCAATGCAGAGCTATAATTTAGGGCTAATGCAGCTCGCGGTTCTGTAATTGCTGTATTCAGTGAACAGTCAGATACGGCCAGTGTGTTGATTGTTTCATTGTGAAATATGGCATTGCGTCATATGTGAACGTACTAACTTCAGAATTCAGCAGCAACTTTTGAAGTCGACGTCAAAACTGCAGCCAATTGCCGTTTTAAGCCTCTTTCTTTGGGGTTGTAGTAAATTCTAAATGTGTGTTTTATCTCCTGGCTTGGTGTCCTGCTCTGCCGAGCCCTGGCAACAGATAAATGTTGCTTTGAAAGATGGTCAGGAAGGGACATAGTGGGAGAAGCCATCGGACTTAATTACCATTCTGCTCAGTTCCGAACCTTAATCACTTTCCATCTCGTCAACTTTATCTCACACACACACACACACACACACACACACACACTCTATAGACACAACCCGATTGAACACATTCATGCTCAAAAAGTACACAAAGTCTAAATTGTCTGTCTGCAACGAGTGCTTGGTTTAGATAATCTAAAAGGCTAGCTGCTTTATGTATGAACAAATTCAAAACAAAATAATTCAAAACACATATTGGGGTGTATGTGTGTGGGATGTTACTTTGCATGCCCCTTCCATCTGTCCCTCTCTAACTGTGTGTATGCGTGCGTTGTGTGTGTGTGTGTGTGTGTGTGTGTGTGTGTGTGTGTGTGTGTGTGTATGCGTGTGTGTGTATGTAGTGAGTGTGTGCCTGTGTGTATGTTTGTGTGCGAGTCCGTCCATGTGATTGTGTATGCATGTATAGATGATGACAGAGCAGCGACAGAGCCCTAACCCTGAGCTTTAGCCCTGGTGACAGCCGGGCGGGGTGCCTGGTGGTGTCTAGGGCGTAGGGGGGTGGTGGTGGTGCTGGTGGGAGGGTTGAGGGTGGGGGACACATGCCAGCTGGACAGAGGGCACCCAAAAAAATAACCATGCGTCCAACATGGTGGTGCACAGATGTGTGCTCTCTCGCAACAGAGTCACTGGGGTTCTGATCGTGTCTGGCACCAACCGGCCTGCACCGCCAGCTCACACCCCAACCTCCCTCCAAAGACTAACAGCATGATGCAGAGTGAGTCTAGTGGCTAAAGTGTAAGTGGGGACCTGCAGAAGAAATACATGGGGTTTGAAGCCCCCGCGTCTGACTGCAGCCTAACTTGCAGAATATCTGACTGCCATTTTGTGGTAGCCCCGCTTTTTAATGACATGTCTCTGATTTCACTGTAATTGATTTTTTTTTTTTTTTTAAAGGACTCAGATGATAATAACTACTGATACATTGTACATCGAGCCAGGGTCTGCGTGTGTGTGTGTGTGTGTGTGTGTGTGTGTGTGTGTGTGTGTGTGTGTGTGTGTGTGTGTGTGTGTGGTAATCTTACTCTCTTGATTAACTTCCCCATATCAAGTTACACTGTGTTATTGAGGCTTTCTCCTTTCATTGGCGAACTGCAAATCAGCCCTGCTTCCTCCCGCCCTTCTGTTTTTACGGTCGTTCCCGCAGCGCGGCGAAATTAATGATCACATAAAGTGACATCGTCATATCAAGACACGTCACTTTAGCTGTCTAGCATTTTTCTGTGTCCTTCTCTTAGATGGACACATCATCATATTGTATCATGGCATACTGTCAGCGACTCAAAACAGTAGCATCGGCCATCGATCAGAAATTGTAAATATACGTTGACGCGGTCCGCACTACGGCCTTCGATACACTTTGTTGAATAGCCAAGCTGTAAAAAATGAATGAAGTTGGCCTACCTTATATTAAAGTGTTTAGTCGGGGTTCCAGTAGGTGATTTATGAATGAATATTATATTCCAATAGCGTAATTTAAAGTAAAGTAATTTCAAATAAAGCGGTTGGCCAATCGATGGTTGCTCTCAGTCAGAAATACTTGATGTCCTTCAAAATAAAAGTATCGACCAAACAAGGAAACAATAAAGTCTTGATAATCGTCATAAAGTAAAAATATTGTATCACATCATAATAAAGATCACATCACATTATATCCTCGAAAATATGAATATATACAAATATATTTGGAACTAACTTGTGTCAAATAGTTAACTGAAGTTAACTAAAAAGTTAACTGATTTTGCCATGTTGAGAACCCCTAAGACCACCTTATCTTGTGTAAGATCATTTGGGGGGGGCGGTCGACCGAGCATGGGAACACATAAGCTAGCCAGTGTTGCAATAGCCTGGGAACCAGAGGAATCTGCAAACTCATGTTTTATTTGCTCTGGCATATGTGCCTCTAGCCCCCATCCTGTTCCAGCACACCTGGCCCGGGTCAGGCCAATCATAACCGTTTATTTAACATGGGGGCGGGTTTTGATACGATGGCCGAACAGAGGAGCGCCCTATGGCAGGGCCCTTTAGGCATTTTCATAAACAAACAAGATGGCTCCTGCTATTTGTCACACGTTTAGCGTGTCAGATGTTTCGTTGCTCTGATTGGTTGTAGGTCTCACCGACTGCGTCCAGAGGCCTTTTGCTCTGCGCCGATTGTAATCACCCCTCGTCAATCAAAAATGAACTGAGAGGTTCCAGACTATGAATTTTGCGAATTGGTCTGGTTGTCTGATGTCAGGCTGGTGTTGCAGGTGACTGGATGCATGTACTGCTCACTCTCTGAGCCCCAGTAGCTGTAGATCCCCATCACTCTCCACATTGGTCCCTCTCGCCCTTCCTATGTCCTTGTAAGCGTTTCCCTTTTAATGTGGGGAGGAGGAGGAGGAGAAGAAGAGAGGATGTGGAGGATGTTACCTCCTCGTTTGGTTAAGATGCTCAGTGTAAGGTTGTGGGGGAGGGGGGGATGGAGATGAGGAGAGGTCTAGAGCTGGGTAATCCCGCCCACTTGGATGGTGAGCCGCCGGGGCTATATTTTCGACATAAATATGTGGATTCTACGGACTACTCCGGCAGTTGGACATTAAAAGAACAAACGGTTGGGTTGTCACATTTTGTTTTTCAATTTTCTTAAATTTAATCTTTTGATTTTTTTATTTTCTGAAATTGGACGTCCAAAAATATGTTGAAGAAAAAAAGAAGCAAATTACAAAAGTTTAACACAAATCATCCCTAGACTGTGGCTGTGCAGCTAGTAAACAAAGGACAACCCTGACTGAATTAAAACCACATCACACCGTAGCTCTTTGCTCCAGACTGCAATCAGAGTGCAAACAAGGAGTCATGCTCAATTTGATAAAAAGCCACAAAACTCGACAGAGTGAGTGTACTGTGGGTGTGTGTGTGTGTGAGGGGGGGGGGGGGTGGCTAGACAAAGGTGTGGGGCAGGTTGTGTACTTTGGGTGTGTGCGTGGAGGGGGCAAGAGTGGGCGGAGGTGTGGGTCGGTTGTGTGCCATTGGGGGAGGAGTGGTGGTGTGTAGGTGGGGCTGGGGGGGTTGGTGAAGTCGTGTCTATTGGGGGTTGGGTTGTGTACTGTGGGGGAGGGGGCGGGTGTGTGTGTGGGTGTGGGTGGAGGTGGGTAGGGTGTGGTGTTGTTTTAACAAGACCAGAGTGCTGATGCCGCGCTTGGCAGCGAGAGACTGTGGGTCCTGACAGCAGGCCTGTGTCGTGCTGCCTCATCTCTACCTCCAACGGCACTTAACGGTGACATTGCTTTCCTTTGGGTTGCTTAGTGTAGTGTGTGTGTGTGTGTGTGTGTGTGGGTTTTGAGATTTGAGACAGAGAGAGAGAGAGGTGTAGGCCTACTTAATGCAGATAACACTAGTAACAGGCGAGACGAAATCTAGCATCCTCCTTGAACACCCCAGTAGGAAACTCTGGTTCCGCTCCTCATCGTGTTTTGTCCCATGGTTTTTCCCTCCACTTAAAAGTATAAGTGCCGTAAAAAAGGCCCAGTCTTCCATTAAAGCCAACACCACAAACGGCTCAGCATTATCTGCATGATAATTCTGATTTGGATCGGAGCAGCCCATTGTGACTATAAGAGGAAAATCACAGAAGCATCTCCCCGGAATATCAAATATAGGATTTGTTTAATCGAGACGATCATTTCTTCATTTCGGATGAATCAATCCGTGTTTATTGCGGAGAGGAATTACCGACGCGGTTATAACCCAATCCCCCGCCTCCCACCCTCTCCGAATCTTCTCCAGTCCTCGCTCATCAGGAGATAGCGAGCAACCACGCGCGCCGCGATCACAGCTGAGATAAGAAGATGCGTGTGATTATTCACGAGGACGCCGTTTCTCCCGCGCTCGCCGCACGTCACGCCGCACAATGTGTGTGCGTTCGAGCTGGCGGCACGGCGCTTTGTGTGTGAGCGTTAGCGCTAGATGCCTGGAGATAATCCGCGATGATTGCGCACGTGGGTGGTGGGCTTTGATACTTCTCGTGGATTAAAGCGCGAGCATTTGATTTTCGAAATCAAATGTGGAGTCCACATGACATGCGAATTGTTTTCACAGATGGCTGTGTGCGGAGTCTGCGTCCTCCTGACATCCTGTACTGCTCCAGTGGAAGAATCCAAGGGTTTCAGCAGTAAAGTGTTGGAACTGGGCTTCAGGACTGGGTGTCAGTCAGATTGTGGAGAGCACTAGTGAAGCATTACTCAGTATGGGTTCAGATTGTCCTCCTACGATAAATAAGAAGCTATAGGGAAGAAAATCCTACCATTGTAAGGGTTGTCATACTGGGTATTTTGAAAGGTTTTATACTGTGTGTTTAAGCCCTGACCGACAGACGCTATACAGTCAATAGCCATCTTTCCAAGTCTTTACATACTGGCTGCTATGTTGCTATTGAGCTCATATGACCTCACTCTCTCTGTCTCTCTCTCAGAGAGACAGAGAAAGAGAGAGAGAGAGAGAGATTATAAGGACATTGCCAGTGACTGCTGACAGGGAGGGAAAATAGTTTTAGTAGCAGACACGAAGGCTTTGGGCTCAGAGTGTGTGCAGAAGTGCGGTAGCATATGGAAGTAGCGTGCTGTAAGGCTTTGGACGCTCCATTGCAGCGCTCTGCCATAATGCATTACAACCGCAATGGTCCTGAACTTTGTCTCGGTCACATATGGAGGGGAAATACCATTTTATCTGTTCTTCGAATACGAACATCTTGGCAAATTGCTCATCCTAATGTCTTTGAGTCTCCTGTAATTGCTTTGATGCAAAATATAAAAAGCTTTTCTATTTTTCTGCCTTCCTCTTTCATCACGAAGCCAGGCCAGTCAAAGGAAATTACAGGCAATTTTAGATTTAAGAGCGCCGGAGAATCTACGAACAAATTGGCTTGCATGTAAAAATTGAAGTAAATTCATCTCAACCTTAACTCAGGCCTGACTACCAGCAGACTTCTTTCAGCAGTCAACTAATGGAACTTCCTGTGTGCAAGGTTGTTCATATGTGGCGCCATTGACGGTCCAGAACTTCTATAACAGTCTCCATCGAGTTTCATCCTATTCCTAAAACATGACCCTGGACAGTCAATAGAGGAGGAAAGAAAAATACGGTTGGCTATGGGAAAAATTAGAAGAATCGTCCCTATAGTCCTAACAACCACGGTTGTTTCTTCAGAAAATAATTAGTTTTCTCGGAGATGCGACCAAACTCCAGAGTAATCAACCGTGACACTTCATAAATAACACAGCACAACGGCTGCACCGCAGGCTCTGAGGTGTTTTATGGAAATCTGGCAGAAAAAAAATATTATGGATAATTATAATTATTATATAATTATCTTCTCTGAGTGCTGGACACTTGCATACATTCATGTGATGCTCATTCAGCCTTTCCTTTTTTTCAATGAACATAGATCACCCTTAATATACACATATACAATATATATACTGTATATTAACATTTTTATACATTTATATCAATTGAATGTAAACAATGTAACAAATAAATATGTATCTCAAATTGCATTGATTTGTTTTTATTATATTTGTTGTAGTGAATGCCTAACATAGACTACAGGCAAAACAGAGAGAGGCCAGCAGAGACCAACCTACAATACTATCCACTAATGCCGCTTTTCCACCGACAGTACCAGCTCGACTCGCCACGACTTAACTCGGCACGACTCGGTTTGGTTCCAGGCACGTCGCGTTTCCATCTAAAAAAGTAGGCTACCTCTTCAACAACACAGTCTCACTCAGAGAACGTCAAATTCCGACTAGTGGCAAGGGCACTTTAGCGTCAGTCACTGACGGCAAAGGTACCCTTTGGCGTCGCCTGCAGACGGAGAAGGGATCCAATTCACTACAATGTAATGCCATCCCCGTCGATGTTTGACGTTCACACCGGGTGTCCAGCAGCCCATTCACTCCTGTATTAACCCGACTACGGCTCTAGTAGACGTCGTGAGCATCTTTCCTATTGGATTGTTATTAGGATTTTTTTATGTGAAAATGGCGGACATACTTTATAATAACATGGTTGCTATGACGATTGCTATGGACGCTGAAACCAGCAGCTCGCGTGCCGTTTAAATCATAGCTATAAATGTTTGTCTTTGCTGATTATCTTATTTTATGTAACCGTGTAATGATGTTCTCTTATTAACGTGAAACCAGGAAGTTTTGACGAGTTTTCAGTGAGACTGTTGATTCTCGCCCACCCATCTTGAATTTAATAAACAATTTTCGTTGCTTCGAGGAGGTCTGGTGGTCTCCGTATATAATAAATAAATAAATGCATATATATAAATATGTATATATAAAAATGAAATAATGGCCAGGTCGTGTAGTCGATGGCAACCACCATAGCGCCATAGAATCCTGCGCAGCCTGCCCCATATTCTGTCAAAAATAATCTTCCGATTGAAATGCATTGGTTTAATTCACAGCCCATTCACTCCTGTATTAACCCGACTACGGCTCTAGTCGACGTTGTGAGCATCTTTCCTATTGGATAGTTATTAGGAAGACATTAACATGGTTGCTATGGATGCTGAACCCAGCAGCTCGCATGCCGTTTAAATGTCTTTGCCTGTTATGTTATTTTATGTAACCGTGTAATGATGTTCTCTTATTTAACAACTTAAAAAAAACTTTTTTCGAGCAGGTATGGCGTCTTCTTTCTTGGGATTTAATAGAGCGTGTTAATATAGGCCTACCATTTTCGTTGCTTCGAGGAGGTCTGGTGGTCTCCATATATCATAAATAAATAAATAAATAAATACATAAATATGTATGTCAATGGTCAATGGTCAGATACAGATCTTGTTATAATGATAAGCTACATAGCTACGTGGTCTACTTATAATATTATGACTAAATAATTGTATGTTTATTTTTATAAAACGGGTGGCTTAAATCAAGCGATCTGATTGGTTCCCAACTGTTGTATATTGAGCGTATACACACAGCTATGACGCCCGTTCAGTTTACAGAGTTCAGTATCACTCCGCGCCTAACTTGAACTGTTGTTTATTTATATATAAAAGCAATAGCATAGTTCACTGAAGCCTAAAAACATGTTGATTGATTGAAAAGGTGGAAATGTTGTAAAGCAATAGGCACACGGTGAGTGAACTCGATAGAAGGCTAAGCCTAGCCTTCTCTCTGAAGGACGCTACAGTGGGTTGCATAGCAACCACCGTACACTTTGCAGGCAGCCAGGAGGGACTACTTTTTTGTATTTGTTAAAAAAAATGCTTTTCAGACTTTCTCGCTTTTTCAAAATTGAGGGTGTCTATAGCCGTTTCTCAATTTGCGTTCTCGTCTGTACTCGCGTACTTGCGTTCTCGGTGAACGTCATCAGTGGTAGCCCAAGCACTGTTCCAATTCCAAGTACGCGAGCACTGTCGTAAAACCCGGAAGTGTTCTCGATGCGTTCTCGATGAGGCCGTTCCACCGAGGATGCATCGGAGGTGACTCGTGTGGACTTGGGACCGTTAAATATCCCAGGATGCATTTCACATTCCCATGTTTTAAAATATTAGTATGTAAGCTATAATAATAGGCTATATAGGAACATTTTACATATATAACAAAAATGTATGCCTATTCATTCAAAATATTGACATACTATTTTTTATATAATAATAGTTTTATATAATTTGTTTATATGTATACGTCGCTAATAGAGGAAACCCATCGCAACGGCAACGAAAATCCCGGTCGGATCCATCCGATCGTGTGTGTGTGTGTGTGTGTGTGCTTTTCTATTCTAATCTGTGTAATTTCTCGCTCATTCGTTATTATTATTATTCGTTATAATAGCCTACTCTCCAACTACATAGGCAGTTAAGCACGCGCATGTGTACCCTACATATAAAAAGTCGTGTGTATATAAATACACACGACAAGCATATCTTTTAATTTATATTAATTCAAAATATTAACATACTATTTTAGTTTATAGTTTTAGTAATTAGTTTATATTGTTCAGTAGTTTGAGGCAGTAAAGCACAGTTAACAGAGCTGAGGTGGTGACGTCATCGAGTCCACTGCTGTTCCAATTACAGGTGCGTACTCGCGTTCTCGGAAGTCTGTACTTCGAAGTCCGGACTTGCCAAGTACGTACTTCCAAGTCCGCGAGAACGTAGTCCGCGTACTTGGTATTGAGAAAAGGCTTATGACTTTCATTTCGCCATACTTACGTAACCTCCGCTGCGTGTCGGGACGGTCAACGCCCCTTAACTGTGGTATAATGACCGTATACCACAGCCTGTCGTGATCTATTGCTTAAATATATATATATATATATATATATATATATATATATTTAATTAATTCAATATTAAACCAATGCATTTCAATCGGGAGATTATTTTCGACAGAATATGGGGCAGGCTGCGCAGGATTATATGGCGCTATGGTGGTTGCCATCGACTACACGACCTGGCCATTATTTAATTTTTATATATACATATTTATATATATATGTATTTATTTATTTATTATATACGAAGACCACCAGACCTCCTCGAAGCAGTGAAAATGGTTTATTAAATTCAAGATGGGTGGGCGAGAATCAACACAGTCTCACTGAAAACTTGTCAAAACTTCCTGGTTTCACGTTAATAAGAGAACATCATTTACACGGTTACATAAAATAACATAATCAGCAAAGACAAACATTTATAGCCATTAAACGGCACGCAAGCTGCTGGTTTCAGCGTCCATAGCAATCGTCATAGCAACCATGTTATTATAAAGTATGTCCGCCATTTTCACATTAAAAAAATCCTAATAACTATCCAATAGGAAAGATGCTCACAACGTCTATTAGAGCCGTAGTCGGCTTAATACAGGAGTGAATGGGCTGCTGGAGCACCCGCTCTGAACGTCAAACATCGACGGGATGGCATTACATTGTAGTGAATTGAATCCCTTCTCCGTCTGCAGGCGACGCCAAAGGGTACCTTTGCCGTCAGTGACTGACGTTAAAGTGCCCTTGCCACTAGTCGGAATTTGACGTTCTCGGAGTCAGACTGTGTTGTTTTCAATGTGGGCGGGTCGTCACATAGCACGCATGAGCGAAACTGCAGTGACGTACTTATCCACGCGACACATAAAAACACAGGTCTTGGGGCTAGGCTAAACAAAACAACAATGGAGGACTTGGACACGACGTGTTCTTCGTTATTCCTTCCATTTCCAAAATTCAATCGCTATTGTGGACTGAACACAGATGCTAGTGGTATTTAAAGATGCCGGCCGGGTGTCGGGTTTCACGTTCGGACGTCGCGCTCATCATGACTCATCCAGTGGCGTCACTCTCTGGCCAATCAGTGGCCAGCAGCCTGTTTACGTCACACAAAAGTACCTACTCCGCTCGCTTGGAACCTAGACGGAGGTGGTACTAAAAAAAGTACCCGGTACCAGGTACCAGGTACTTTTTTTGCCAATGGAAATGCAAAAAAAGGCGGGCCAAGTTGAGGCGAGTCGAGCTGGTACTGTCAGTGGAAAAGCGGCATAACAAGGTGACCATGAGAGCCTGCCCCCTGGGGCCCATCAGGGGGTCAACACAGGCTGGATGGCGGGAACACATGGGAGACCACCCCCAGCAGCGTGGAGATGGTGGTGCTGGAGGTCTCCATCCTGTCAGACCCTAGAGAGGAGCAGACTCACCTGGCCTCACGGCCGCCCACAGCTGTGGGGGCCCCAGGAGATTTAGTTTTCTCTGCTGGGAGCCGAGGGCCCCGAGATCTCTGGGGGCGCCTCCATCTGCACTCTGAACTCCTCTGGAGTGGGAAGGAGGGAGGGAGGAGGGAGTAAGTGGGAGGGAGGGAGGGAGGTCGGGGGAGAGGGAGGGCGAGAGAGAGAGAGAGAGAGAGAGAGCGAGAGAGAGAGAGAATATATGCAAAGGGGAAGAGAGAGAGACAAGTTGGAGAGGGAGGAAGAGAAGGGAGAGAGACACTGCAGAGAGAGGGGGGGATGGGGTTGGATCGAGGGAGAGACAGAGAGAGAGAGGCTTGGAGATAGATTTGAGAAAGGGGGAGAGAGGCCCCGCAGAGATGGAGAGTGAGAAAGAGAGAGAGAGAGAGAGAGAGAGAGAGAGAGACACGTAGACACAAGCCCTCCCTGCAGTGATACAGGGCCCCATCTGGTCACAGGGTGTCAAGAAGAATGAAGAAGAAAAAGTCAACTCAGCTCGTCTCTGGAACTGATTGTTATCTGGTGAATTGTTCCAAGCACTGTTTCCAATCCAATGTGTGATCCAATCTGATCACAATTTGTTTAAAATGTTCATTGTCTGAATCAAAACATAGAAGATTTTGAATAGAATCCTGAATCATTCATTCAAGATCAATTGCCACACTACTCATTGCCATTTGACTTGAACCACAATGAGATAAAGGCAAGCCTATCCTTGAAAGCAGAAAGAAAGCTTTTTTCTTAAGAGAAAGCTTTAATCCAAAGTGACTTGACGTGAATTCAGCTACATGCTATTAATGAGTTGGTAGGGGATAGGCATCTGGTTCAGTGACAGGTAGACTGCGGAGTCCGGACATTGGGGTTTGGACCCAGAACCTTTCAGGTGGGGATCAAATACACATCCACCAGACTATTCAATGCCCCCTAAACCAGTGCGATTACATTAGAAAACAGCAAACATCCCAGTCTAAGTAATCAATACATTGAGCACCACCAAAGATGTGTACAATGTTGAAACCAAAACCCTAGGCTCCTCTATGCTGACAGGGTAAGTGTCGTGTCTCTACTTTTTGAGCTGGATGGTTGGGGTGCATCAAGTTTTCTATTGCTATTTACTATGTTGTCATGCAGCAGACGCTTTCAACCTGGGTGACTTACATTGAATTCAGCAACTTGCTCAAGAATGCCTACAGGTGGAATGGAGAATGGAGAATCGCTTTGGCTGTGAGTCAAACTCCTTACTTTCAACACACTGGCCCCTGCAGTTACACTTCTATAAGAGGAAATACATGTCTGGATAGTCTCTCACGCACACACACACACACACACACACACACACACACACACACACACACACACACACACACACACACACACACACACACACACACACACACACACACAGGCACCCAGACACACACTCACACCTACGCAACACACACACACACACACACACACACACACACACACACACCCGTTTGATATATATGTGAACAGGTGCGGGTCCACAGCTGAAAGGTTTTTTGCGCAATTGTTTGGTTGGTCATCGATGCAGTACAGTTTGTGTATCAGATCCATTGGAGAGGAAATTAAAGTATAGTAGTAGTTTGGTTGTTGTTGTTGTATTCAATATTGAACATTTTGACAGATGTGTTTATTGGAACATATCACCAGATGTTTCCTCGCACATACATGCACCCTAGCATCTGCACGAACACACACATAAACACACACACACTGTCACACATGCACACATTACACACAAGCACCTGCACCTGCACCCACACACACACACACACACACACACACACACACACACACACACACACACACACACACACACACACACACACACACACACACACACACACACACACACACACACACACAAAGCCAACACAGCATAACATTTTGCTGGCCCACAACCTTCCCGGTCGACGGGGTAAATCTTGTCCGTGTTTGGGTTCAGACGTATGCGGCACTAAAGATAAAGTTTCTGGTTAATATTGGCGAAAGAGTGCGAAAAAAAATGTGCTGCTTGTTGGACAAAATGCAAGGTTACTAAAATATATATTAGAAATCGACCAGTGTCAATAAGCAAAAGCACATAATATCCTATATATTCCTAAGGTGCTACTCTATATTACTCCATAAAGCTGCTAACGGGAGGATCAAAATAAAATGTTTGTGTAGCCATGACAACAAGACTTCCCACAGTACTTTAGCCCTTATATATTATACATCAGACCTAATTATTTTTCTTTGCAGCAAAGGTTTAGCACTGGCCAAACTTTACTCAAGTCTACCCATAAGGGCCATTACTCAAGCAATAAACCATTTTATTTCATTTCATATATTAAATGAAACCTATCAGATCCTATTGATTCTGAGCTGAATCAAATCATATCGAATCAGCTTTCAACCACAGGGTTTGGGATCGATACAGATGTATCTGTAGTCCTAGCGTTTTTTGTATCGTATTGTAGACCATGTATCTAGATACGTATGGGATTCCCTGAGATGGAGGGATTCTCCTAGTGTACGGTAAATATATGTGTTGTGTAATAGCAATAGTAATTGAAGAGAGGCATTTTACTCTTTGGTATAGAATCATGCTGTATATTGCTTCAAGAAAAATACAATATGGATCTTCAAATGTGAGGATTGATGTTTACATTTTTATTTCCATGTGATTTTTAGAAATAGTGGAACATAATACACAGCAAAGTTCTTTGTTGTATTTTGGATGAAAATTTTAGTAAAAAAAATAGCAAATGTCTTTCATCCAGACACCAAATACAGCAACAGGAGAGGATGAGCTGGCAGATTAACGAGTATGGGATTTTTTGGTCTGTGATTTACATTTTTTGATTTAAAACTAAATTACATCAAACAGTTCCTTCAACTATCTGAAAGTGCTTTCAGAGAGTGTGTGTATTTGTGTGTGCCCGTTTGTGTGTGTGTGTGTGTGTGTGTGTGTGTGTGTGTGTGTGTGTGTGTGTGTGTGTGTGTGTGTGTGTGTGTGTGTGTGTTCACAGCAAACCGTTATTGGAGATCACTCTCTTGTGTTTGTTAGGAAATGCTGTCTCAACATTAGTTCCCGCTGAGCCCAAGAGCATAATGGGCCAGAGAAGTGAACTTGACTCTTTAACTCATGTGGCTCATGTCAGTAAACACAGACAGACAGACAGACAGACAGACAGACACCTGTCAACACATCACAACAACAGATGTCAACAACCTCATCAGGAACACCTGTCTATTCTGTGCTGGCCTAGCATTTAGCTTGTGTGTCCCCCATTGGCATAAGTAAACAATATTATCTGATGTGTAGCACATCATGGAAACATAGCAGGATATGCCTTCCATATGTGCATAGTTTGTACACCATCTACATATTAGGTCCAACTGTCTCTGTCTCTCTGTTAACGTGTTAGCGTTTAGCGTGAATCACTGCATCCAAACCAGCTCAAATCAGTGTGTTATTTTATTACTATCTGGTATTACCATTCAGTCATTTTGCATTTGGCCTCATCTTAATTAATTGTTTTATTAATTCTGTTTTTATTTTTTATTTATTTATATAATTTGCTCTCATTCACTAATTCATTCACTAATAAAACATGTAACTCATATTTAATCTTTACGGTAACGGTGGATGGCCTGTGACAGATCCTCCTCCGGGGGGCCACAGACCAGACGTCTGTCCGACCTTGGCGGCCATTATCAAGGTCACAGCCTGGCGCTGTAACAGGGTTGGAGTGGCGGGCGGGGGCCTGTCTCCTTTTTATGCCGGTGTTTGCCATTCCCCGTGCCACTGGTTTAACGCTCATCGCCCTCCTGTTGCAGACAACGCTACACATCGCCCCCAGGCCGGACTCACCGCAATACCCAAGAAATACTTTGACTCTTTTTTCTTTTTGGGGATTAGTTTATGATTGAATTGACGGTCAAGGTCAGAAGAATAAGATGACATGTCGTCCGTCAAAGAGTGTGACAGATCTGGGTGCCCGAACGGTTTTGTCGCGTGTCGTAAAATATCCGACAACACGTGTACAACAAGATGTGTCACCACGGTGATTGCACAACACAGATCATGAAATGTGCTACATCCGTCCATTTCAAGGTCCAACGGTTCCCCAATCTCAGATATCTTGATTTACAGTCACCAGAGCAGGTCGGATGGTGGTTGATATCACTCATAAGGACAAAGAAAAAAACAATTTCCGCGAATCAGAGAGATGTATTATGCTTCAGACCACAATAAATAATGAGGTTGTGGAGAACAGAGCTACAGCACCACTCAAAAGGAAATTGGACGGGCTGGAGAGGGAGGCCTGATGAATTACAACGCGGGAGCAATGCAGCGCAGACCTACATAAAACTTGTCAATTAGACCCTTTTTTTAAAACATATTTTTTCAATCACTCACTGTCGTGCAGACCCTGGCTGTTTCCCAATGTGAAGGAAGCATGCTCAATGGCCGCCCTTTTAAGGACACTACGTCATAGAACGCAGACAAGCACTGTTCCAATGTTGCCAATGTTCCAATGTTCCAACACTCGAAAATTCACGCCCTTTTCGTGTCCTTTGTTTTTGAGAATTCCGATATTTTTCAAGGATGCATCGCTGGATAGTCAACGAGCCAAAATACCCACAATCCTTTGCGTTCACACCCTGCACGGGTATTTAAAAATTGTGAATGGAAAGCAATACACATTGCTTTACACAAGTGAAGTTATTTGAACGTTTTCAGAAATATTTTGTGCTGTATTGGTGTAAAAAATTAAGCTTGAAGACCTGTGCAATTTTTTAAAAATGTTTTGTCAACGTAATAATAGGCTATATTTTGCATGGATTGATTTTTTTTAATATGTACATAGCTTGTGTTTAAACAAACTACTGTTGCCAATAACAATTTCAACAATTAAAATATTTATCACTGAAGCAGTATTAAAAAGCGGAAGCAGAAGCGCTTCCACACACTCCAAACTCAGAACGCTACAAACACTAGGCAGCACTCTAGCCAGCACTCTAGCCTCATCTCCATAGAACGCGACTTGCAAGGAAGTGTTCTAGCAAGGCTGCAACCTTCACATTGAAACAGCCCCTGAGTACAGCACATCTATGGAAATATTCCAAATGATATGTCACGTTTTAGGTTATCCTTTATTTAATTTGATTTTAATCATGATTTCCAAGAACAGCGGTGAGGGATTCAATGTATTTTCACTCTAATGACAGCAAATAGAGAAACAATTTGAGTTCAAAGAAAATGTTGAATTATAACAGAAAGGATGTTTTTAGTTGCATCTAAAGAAAGTAGAACTTTTGTAGCAGATCTTGTGTGTTAGATGTGGAGAGGGAGAGAGAGAGTGCAAGAGAGAGAGAGAGTGAGAGGGAGAGAGAGAGAGATTTAAATTAGATGGAAACAATTGAGAAATGTTCATGTACATGTACATCACCTTGGAAACCTTGCTGGACATCAATGAGACCCACTGGGGCATAGACTAGCACCACCCATATACACCCCCAAGCCACACCAACCATCAAAATCTGGAAGTAAAGTCAAACGTACCCCAACTGTGTACCTGGTGAACCTGTATGTATGCGTAAGTTGGAAAATGGCTTCAGATATATATCCAGGAATGCATGCTATATTATAGGGCGTTAGGTTTTACACACAGAATGAAATAAAAGAGAGCGCGAGTTATAGTTCCTTGGCAGTTGTTGTATTAAAAAAGGATGATAAAGTTCCTAAAAAGCTACGCCTGACACCTTTGAATTAATCGTAGGATATTCCAAGGATATATTCCAAGGAACCCAGGAGCCATTAGTATAACAGTTAATAGAGTCTGGAATAGTGTTACACATGTCTAAAACCTGCTTTTATATCTTGTCATGCCGTAGCGTTGCCTTTGTTGTGTGGCATCCTCGCAGGGATGTAAATATGGGTGTCGAGGCGAGACAGAAACAGCCTCAGAGGGGGAGGGAGGAGAGGTGCTCGGTGTGTCACCTCAACCAGGCGTAGCTTCTTTAATTACTTTCACCTTCTCAGCTATCAGCCTCTGCTTTGAGCCTGCATGAGGCCTCCTCCTCCTCCTGCAACCACAGGCCACCCGAATCAACTGCGGCGATCTCTGCATTGTTCCCGTGATAAGCTTGACTTTTTCTTCTTCATTTTTTTCCTCAGCTTTGTAATCTAGTTTGCGTTTGAAACAGATAAGGCTCATTGCTTTCAGGGGGGGACAATCTTTCTCTGTCTGGGAACCTTGCAGGCTAACTTATTCAAAGGAGCTGGTTTGTGAAAGGGCTCAGAGAACGGGGAGAACACAAAGGGGTGGGGGACAATTACCGTGTTTACTGACACTTACAAAGGCCTTTGGTGTTATGACAGATAATCCTACTGTAATGTCATTTCAAGTCATTACCGTCTAATCTCTCATTGTGCCACTTCAAAGGTTAACGGTACGCTGAACAATTAAAGAAACGCTAAGCCAATTAGCGCTCGTTATTTTTTTTTCCCAGAGTGGCGATGCATTGCTGCAAATAACACTGCGGTAGCCCAATCGATTGGGGAGAAAAAAACCAAACAATTAGCAATCAATTGACTTTGTCATATCCAAGCAATTTGTGGGATAATGTGCCTATTGACAAAGAAAAAAACATGTTAAAAACTTAAAAATAAATGAAATGCCACAAAATAATAATATTTGGAGTTGATGGCTGAGGGAATAAAAGTGAATTCTCTATCCCGGAAATAAATACCACCAGTTTTACATTTTTTTTTTAAACTCTGTGATTGACTCAAATTGAAGTCACATTCTTAGTTCAAAATAAATTGAGCTAATGAGAGAGATTAGGCAGACGTATGCATTTCAATTTCAGAGTGGGCTGAGCAACCGCATGTGAGGAAAAACAAAAAACTAACAAAGAACAGGATGAACAGTCTCCTATCAGGATGAATGACTCCTGAACCAGGAAATAATCAGCCACGGGACGGAGACTCGGGAGAAAGTGGAGGACTTGGAGAATGAGCGCCAAATTAATTTTCTCTGTGGGTTTCAGTGGTCGGTTTCAGCTTTAATGGCCCTGCAATGCTCTCTCATTTTCTTTAACTGCCTCCCACTCCCAACCTCCCTCGCTAAGAGAGAGAGAGGGATGGCGAGAAAGAGAGAGAACCAGAGACAGAGTGAGAGAGAGAGAAGGAGAGAGAGCAAGAGCGAGAGAGGGAACGTAAGAGAGATAGAGGGGAACAGAAGGGGATGCATAAAAGAGAGAGAGAGTAAAATAGAGAGAAAGGGAAAGTAAGATAGAGCAAGAGGGGAAGTGAAGGTGGGGTATGAAAGAGAGAGAGAGAGAGGGAGGGGGAGGGAGGGGTATATAGGGAAATGTCAGATAGAGATGGAGGAGAAGCAAAAAAGAGAGCGAGAGAGGAAGGGAGCGAGAGGGAGGTGGGAAGAGAGTAAAATAGGGTAATAGGGATGGAAGACAAACGGAGACTGTTCAGTTGGGGAGGCTGGGGTTCAGACGGGTGTAGCAGGGTGAAGTAAAGGTTGAAGACGGCAGGCATAGTTAGAGAAACATTCAGGCAAGCCTCAGCATCTCTGGGGAAGAACAAGTCCTCGGTACCATGGAAGAAAAATAAATAACTGAATACAAACCAGGACAGAAATGCGTGGCTCCGGCGGCGGGCGGCAGTGCATTAGTCGGGGGATGCGCCTTTAATTTACACAGCAGACAGTCAATTGGGTCCCCTAATGCGGTACAATGAGATGGCTGCTGCTGGTGAGACAGGGTCAAGCACTCAGCAGGCCCGGAGAACAGGTCTTAATTTGACTTAATAACGTGCTTCTGACTGCAGCCAGGTGTCATGTGGGGGCCGACGCGCACACAACATCCAACCGGGGAAGATCCCTCGGCCCGCCAGCTCGGCGACGGGCACTTAACCTTCTTTTTTGTTTAAATTATTTATTTTACCTTTTTACCATTTATCTCTGGGGCCAATTGGTTATTATAGAGTTCAGAGTGGGTACTTGGTGGCGGCGGAGAGAGAGAGAGAGAGAGAGAGAAGGAGAGCGAGAGTGAGAGAGAGAGAGAGAGAGAGAGAGAGAGAGAGAGAGCGAGAGTGAGAGAGAGAGAGAGAGAGAGAGAGAAATGGTACTTTATTGGCATTGTCGTTAAAAGGATAGGTATTATGTTATCATGTTATCTGACTATTTTTATGTTAGTATAATTTGTTACAGAACAAGATTACTGCAATTAAAAAGTAACTAGTCACGTTACCTACTGAAAAATGACCCCTTATAGTACTTTTGTGTTACCAAAAAGGATAACAGTCAAACAAATAATCATTCATAGGACTGCATTGGGATTCGCTATAATCAGAAGGTCAGTCAGCAGGTAAACAGATTATTTGAAAAAGTCTTAGAATTATCATTTTGTGGAAGATATCTTCCACTTGTAATGTCCGGCATACCTTACTGTATCATAAATCTAGCATCTATTTAGCTGAGCTACACAAATGTGTTTCGCAGCTACCCACCAAGTAGGAAAAAGACTGAAACAGTGTTAATGCTTTTTCTACTTTCTTTAAAAAACAATTTTACTTACGTTAAAAAAAGTTACATTACTCGTTACAACAAAACCAATAACAATACCGGATTACTCTGAATCCCCAAACACTGATGTTGAATGATAATTTGGGTTCAATAAAGTTTTAGCATGTCAGTTCAGTTCAGTTCAAATTGCACACCACAGCTCTCTGAAAAGTGATTGAAAAGTAAAGAAAGTCCTGAACCACTCAGAAAGTGTTGTCAGCACGTACGCCTTTGCTACATTTCCTCCCGACGTAGCGTAGCATCTTAACACTTAGCGCATTAGAGCAGCTCCATTGCTCATTAACATTGAGCACAGCTGCCCTCTGGGTCGTGTTGTCTTGGCTTATGGCCGCTAAAAGGGTATTTATAATCATAAAACTGCTCTCATGAGTAAATCACAATATTTCTTTCCCTTTGGTATTATTATATTTGGCAATCCATGATAGGGCTCCTCAAGGATAGTGTGTGACATGCACATACGCCTTTAATCTACACCCTTTTTAATTGCAGTCACGTAAATTATTTCCAATATAACATAATTTGGCTGAACAAAAACACTAAATTTGGTTTTAGCAGCACTGAATGCTACATAAAGACTTGGGTTGTGTGTGAATGAATTAATATAGTGCATTAGAAGAAAACTGAGCATCACAAATTGAGAAAATAAAAACCCTTTGACAGACAAATACATTAATGTTAACTGTTCCGTCTATCTTTAGTCGATCTCCATGTTCTTTTTTCAATAGTGAGCCCAGCTGGTTTAAACTAACAGGATTATTATTATTTTGGACGATCTGTGCTTACAATATGTGTTATGTCTTACCTAGACAATGAAAGGCAGTTTTCAATGAAAACACCAACACACACAGACACATACACAGACACACTGCACTGATGTTCCTGCACCACCAACAACTCTTGCATCCCATGTCAAATAAACATGTGCAATAATAACATAATATATAATAACACATGTAATGTGTATGAAAAACTATAATTTTTATATTTATTGTAATTATAGTATACATGTCTTACTGCCATTTCATAGTCTCTTACTACCGCTCATCAAACATCAAAAAGTATAGTTTGTGATAACTGTGTAAATATTGTTAAATTATATTTTGGGTGACACTTTACAATAAGGATACCCAAATTAACCATAAATTCAGAGTTATTACAGAACTAAGCATTCACTAAGTTAATTAACAGTCAACCAGTGGTCAAGTAATCATTCACTAATGTGTTAAATTTTAGGTAATGATGGTAATGATGTTCTTGTTAACTAAGGTATTTACAGGGTGGAAATGTAAAGCAATAGGCACACTGTTAGTGAACTGCTGGATAGTAGGCTAAATTGCCGGCGAACCAAGCTACCATCTCTAGCCTTCTCTCTGAAGGACGCTACAGTGTGTTGCATAGCAACCGCCGCGCACTTTGCAGGCAGCCAGGAGGGACTACATTTTTGTATTCGTTAAAAAAATGCTTTTCTGACTTAAAAATTGAGAGTGTCTATGACTTTCATTTCGCCATACTTACGTAACCGTTTTATAAAAGCAATAGATCACTTCAGTCAGTGAAATGTGCTCATTATACCACAGTTAAGGGGCGTTGTCCGTCCCGACACGCAGCGGAGGGACTGCGACCCCCTTAACTGTGGTGATCTATTGTTTAAATAATTCACCACCGGAAGTCGGGAAGGCCCATGCAAGTGAGTGTTCCACAGCATTGAGAAGAGCCGTGTAATAAGTTACCATATTTTGCTTTAATTCTTCAGGTTCAATATTTTGTTAGCACTCCGTGTTGCTTTATGTCTTTTATATACCAGCAAGTGACTTTCCTTGTTTGTGCAAATATACTTGGCAAAATAACCTAATTCTGAATGTGATTCTGATTATATGTATTTACATTCAGAGCAGAACCAAAAGAGATTATTTTACCTAGACTTGTCCACATCTATCTTTTAAGCCAGTGTTATATTGTATATTGGTGATTCAACCACACACCTTCACTGAGAATTCGCTATTTCATAACTGACAGGCCCATTTTATTTGAAGATAACCCTTGGCGATGATTTATCCTGACAGAGATCAAAAGGTGGAGCACATTTTTACAAATAACAAAAAGTTATTTTAACTCCTGATTGCGGTGAATAATCTTTGTACAATGTCATCCGCGCTAGTTATTCACAGTTTCTCTCGTTTTATATATCCATGATTTATAACTTAAATAATGTTTGACTGCGTGTGTCTTCCTTCCTAGGTGAGCACATGTCAATTAATTAACAACTCTGATGGCGATGCTAAAACAAAATGCCACAAATAGAAAATAAAACAGTATGTATAAAAACCGAATGAGTTGTTCTGTGATCAATCAAATTAAGCCACGCTGACACATTGAAGGTTATATAAATGCCAGGTAATTAAACTGTATGAGTAAATCATAAGAACACAGACATAAAATGGAAACAACGCGGCTAAGAGCATCTGACGGAATGGGGGTATTATTTCATCTCTCTAAATGAAGATTCACCCTGAAACGCCTTGCTGAAATGACTCACGTTTGGCACTTAAATCATGAAATACACTTCACGATAAAAAAAACGATTGCACTGTTATAAGGAGGTCTGACATATCATCGACTATCCCTTTTTGTTCTTCCAAGAAGAAAAAGTTTTGTTTTGTTGCCAGTCAAATCGGGATTTTCAAAGAACTGTCAAGGAAAAAGATTGCTCCTCTTCATAGCGTCTCGAGCTCTCAGCTCTGCCAGTGTTAAAGTCACAAAGGAACTGATGGGTGACCTCCTGCACAGGTTACCTTGACTCTGAGCATAATACTCATTAAGGAGCAGGAAGGTAGGCAGGTATCTTCGATGCCTATAGGTAGGCTGAGGACATTGGGTGATCAGCCCAGTACCTTTAGGTCTGGTTGTTACACTAGTCTACCTTAATAAGTTATGTATTGGTATATAAACATGTCTGAGAAATTGAAAACAAACTGTTTCCAATTTCCGTGGACAGTGCCTCATCTGGTGAAAGATGAGTCGACAAAATAGCTTTCTTCTCATTGGTTCAAATCAGTCCCCGGGGACGATTAGGAGAAAGTCTTGCCCCATCCTTCTCTGTTAGTGCCTGCTTGGACACTGCTAGAAAAATCTTTGTCTATATTTACATGCAAAAGGAAAATTGCTGGAAAGCTTTAGACCACTACGGTAGCTGGATTACTTTACTATTTATAAATCTAGAGCATTCCAAATTATCGAGTGTATATTATGTTTCTGCCATCACACTTCCCATCACAATGTACTATTCCTGTGTACTGCGGAAAATAGTTAAAATGTGAGAAAATGCGAGAGACTGTTTTGGCTAATGAAAGCGTGAGCACATTATCATCTTTATTTTGCGCAGTAAAGCAATTAGAGAATAAAAATAGTGTGATATTCTGAGCAGCCAGGGCCGTTGTGTACCTTCCTCGTTCCCTCCCTCTCATCGTTTATCGTGCTCTCCTCCTCGCTCGCTGCAGGTGTCCCTGGTTTGCAGCCATTGTTCTCTGGATGACAGCTATTAAAGTGCCCTGGGCGTGCTGTCTTCTCTTTCTCTGTGTTCCTTTCTTCCTCATGTTCCTCCTCTATATTTGTAATCCACCATTTTTTAACTTTATTTGCTCAGATTGATCGCTCTGTGTTTGGAGGAATGGGGGTCTGTGGGGGGACGACACCTTTTGTTTGACAATGTTTTATTTATTCTTGTACGCTCTCCGATGGTTGAGCTAATGGTTCGGCTGTAGCTCCACAAATAACTTCTTGACCTGTTACCGGAAGGCAGAGGTCGAAATAATAGACATGCAGATATTAAGCAGTAGACCTACAATCTGCAATTAAAGGAATTGTTTTGAGTAAGAAAGGTGAGAATCAAATGTGAATTCATTATTACTTATTCAAATTGGTTTCTTATAGATAGTTACGCAGTTACTATTCTCCAAATTCAGTTTTCATAAAGCTTATAAATGTAAACAATTAGCCTTAAAATGAGTGACTGGCCGCTCTCTCCCAGTAGGTGACAGGCCTATGTGTGGGACTAAAACGTGGGACTAAAAGGGCTCTTAAAAAGACCCTTTCTCATTGTGATACAGAAAGGATCATTTACATTTTGTGCTTTTAAGCGCACCTCCAGTAAGAGCCCACTTAAGTTAAGTGCAATCGGAAATAAGAGTAAGGGCTGCGGAGGTCACAGGCCACCTGGGCGCCACGATAAATAGGAGAAATTGAACAAACCCCTTTTATGCACAAAAGACTTCTGCACCAAGGTAATCGCTTGGCATGCGTGTTGCGTCAGCCCCGGAGAGTAAAATGAATATGTAAGGATTTTTATACTACACGAAAGTGCCATTACAGTGAGTACGATTAATTAAGAGGTTAAACATGAGTTTGATCCCAATTTATCTGTCCTGGTCCCCCCCGCAAAATGCTGTAATCAACCCCCCTGCTTTGCTGTATTGATTATTTAAGGTTGTTTGCTCGTTAATTACCGCAGGGCGCGCACACACACACACACACACACACAGACACACACATGCACACTCTTACCCCTAGATAGGGGCACACTAACAAACACATGAAGCCGCAGCATGTGAGGACGACAGAGACAGGCTAATATGCATGCCACCCTCCTAAACCCTCCACTCTAGTAGAGTACATTAAAAAACAATTAGGGCCTCTGTGATTCCACTATGGGGCCCGCCTCGCCTAAACAGCCGTCCCCAGAGCCCATCTGCTCCCCCGGGGGCAGTGTGTGTGTGTGTGTGTGTGTGTGTGTGTGTGTGTGTGTGTGTGTGTGTGTGTGTGTGTGTGTGTGTGTGTGTGTGTGCGTGCGTGTCTGTGTGCATTTATGGTTAGTGTGCATGAATACCTATTTTATATGTATAGAAATGTATCTTAGTGTGTGCATATGAAAGTGTGTGGGTTTGCATGCCTGCATATTGTGTGTATGTATAGGTGTGTGTTTGCATGTATGTGTGTCTGTGTGTGTGTGTATGCATGTGAGTGCAAGTACACGCATGTATCCATATTTGTGTATGCAAGGGTGCAGCTGTGTGTGTGCTCGTGCTCGTGTGTGTGTGTGTGTGTGTGTGTGTGTGTGTGTGTGTGTGTGTGTGTGTGTGTGTGTGTGTGTGGGGGGGGGGGGGTGTTTGTGTGTGTGTAAAGAAGACCATCTGGGTCTATTTTAAAGAGACAGAGAGAGAGAGAGCGAGAGAGTGAGAGAAAGGGAGAGGCAGGAAGGAAGAGAGATAGTCAGTCTTGGTTCTTCTAAAGAGACAGTGAAGTTCATTGCAGCTGAAGGGCCAGACAGGATGAAGTAGGGGGTTTGTGTTTGATTGCGTAAAGGCAGTGGAGCAGCCATTCATGTGTGGCGAATCCCGCCGGGCGGATACTGTAGCTGTAAGCCCTCTAATTATGTTGCCAGGCGGGCTGACGGACAGGCGGGCGATGGGGGTGTGTGTGTGTGTCGGGGGGGGTCTAAAGACTGAGCTGGAACATGTTCAAAACACACCGGGACTGCAGCTCTGCGCCACATGCTCTGACTCTCATCTGTCGGGACAGTTACAATATGACTGTTATATCACTCTTTATATATTTTGCTCGTGTCCAGAAGGCCTTCAGACACAGGTCATTAAAGGCTGGGTAGTCGACCTTGCTCAAGGATAAGTTGCATACATTGGGCATCAAACCCAGAACCTTTCGGCCTTCCGGCTGCCCTAGCCACTAGAATTGTATCCCACTATTATTATTATATATGTTGTGATTTTCAGTTTTACATTCCTGCTCTCTCTTTGTTACATTTGCAGCACAATAAAGAGATACTGCTTGCAGCTTGTTAACCTTTAGTTGTGATACTTTGACAATAAAAAGTTGAGATAAATAAACGTTGCTCTAAGGTTATATTTTTCCCAGAGAGCAAAGCAAACAAATGCTATATAATAATTTGTAAGGCTAAACCTTTAATAATGACTAAGCTAAATGAAGCTCCTATATCATTTGGATTATTCACACTTGGTAATAGGATTCAACCGTCATTGCCACCATTAAGATCCTGGCCATTGTTTCAGGTTTGTTGGAAGCAAAAGTGCCTTTGCACATCATTAAACTTCATGTGGACCTCAAATGGCCTATGGTAACAGATACTGTGTCTGTTTACCGCTTGAAGGTGAGTCACAAGTGTGTGTGTGTGTGTGTGTGTGTGTGTGTGTGTGTGTGTGTGTGTGTGTACGTGTGTATAATTGTGTGCACCTGTGTGTATGTGGGTGGAGGAGGGAAAATCAACTACCCTTCACAAATCATCAATGATCAAGGGTAAAACTAAAGGGGAATGATTTTTGTGTCATGCTGTCATGCTGAGAGTGGAACCACCTTTGAGCACGGACATCAGAGTAATATCCGGCCCTAGGGGAGCACGGGTTGATACACACGGCTTCAAAAGTGCCACATTGCTTCTGATTACCTTGTTTTGTCGCCTTTTGTCTCTGAAATTGCCTTTTTTAAAATGTTTTACATTACGGAAAGAGGGTTGTTTTCGTACAAAGACCATGAATACTTCTGCACAGTTACATCCTGCTGTGTCACATACAAAGAGGTCAGAGATGTGAACACTATCAAGTGGCCACTCATATCCTTAGCCACGGTTGGCATAGTGATGTTCATGGTGACTTCATGCTTTCCCTCCACACACTGAACCCACTATGTCTAAGGACTTTCTTTCACCCTGTATTTAAAAAAAATAAATGTTTTGGCTTTGTTATTACGTTGGGGATTTATCCCAGGGCCCAAATTAGTTATTCCTATTCATAATATATTCATTAATTCCTCCTGTGTCAAACATGTAATTAATATGGATAGGTGAATTACAATAATCAAAATGAGGGAAAATAAACCACTGCGAAAGGCAAACAACAGCTAATCGACGTTAATACGATATTGTGAAGACTGTACAAGAACACAGGTGGCTGTGGCTGAGCTGGGATGACCTTCCTGAGAGATCAGCAGCTTGCTAATCAAGCTAACAAGCTAACAGGGCTAACTGAACAACTGCTAACAAGGCTAAGTGAACCAAGGTGAAAATGAGAATTATAAGTCATTATTATTATTGTATTATTAGACCTTGTTGGATATTCTCCTTTTCTTAGTGGTGATGGATGGTGACGGGTGGTGGTGATGGTGAGGGGTGAAGGTGGTTGGTGGTGGGGGGTGGGGTGGTTGGGTGGTGGTGAGGTTAGGGGGTGGTGAAGGGGGTTGGTGGTGAAGGGGGGTGGTGGTGGTGAGGGTGGTGGTGACGGTGGTGGGTCAGTACTGCTGTAATATCCTCTCAGGTCTTCAGAATAAGAGAGATGGAGGGATAGCCATGGGCTGAACAGCCATCAGATTACACCTGGCTCCGCCAAGCTGATTGGGTTTTACAACGGCCGTTATGGTTAGGTTGGTTAAGGTTAGGTTTAGGGGTTAGGGTTATGGTTAGGTTTAGGGGTTAGGGTTATAGTTAGGTTTAGGGTTAGTGTTAGGTTTAGGGGTTAGGGTTATGGGTTAGGGTTAGAGTGAGGGTTAGGGTTAGTAGCTAAATGCTACTTGAACCTGCACCTGGTTATAAGAGTGGGTTGGGGTGGGGTTGGACCTGAGCCGGGGTGCGGTGGACCTAGAGGTGGAGCTGGACTAGTCAAGCGCCACCTATTGGCTCTGCAGAGAGCAGCCCTGGGCTCTGCTGCCTCCGCTGGCTCTCAGCTCTCTCTGCATCGACCAAGGTGTTAACACCTTGGTCGACGCATCC
>NC_140278.1:14809580-14812080 GCF_964030765.1 Micromesistius poutassou
GAAAGAGCCTTTCTTTGGGCTTAACCTTCATGGCATTGTGCAATGTCAAGGGGCTGTGCTTGACGCCAGAGTTTGGGTGAGCCCCTCTTGGACAAATCAATCACCTAATTCACTCGCTTGTGGAGATAGGCAAATTACCCTGTGGTACGCTGAGAAAATCAATCGTGCTGAGGATTCTGATTGGGCCAACTGCACTCCAGTTGATTATAAATGGGCTTGATTGAGCAGAGGAGGGAGCAGACTTCCTGCCTGCATCGCAGAGACACAAAGAACATTGACTTTTCATTCGTATGTCTCAAAATACAGGGTCACAACCATAGGCGCGACTCCCTTCCATCGATGCAAAACATTTCCATGGCGACACTTATCGTCAACCGTTAGACTTTAAGAGGGAGGTGGGTCGCACGCCGAGATAAAGAAGCAATGTTGTTTGTGTGTTCATCAAAAAAATAATACATCAACAAATTGAAAACTGAATTGAAAAGAGATTCCCAGCGGCCTTCGGTTTCGCTGAAATTGATGAGCGGACGTGAAACGGTGAAAGTAAAAAAAAGTTCCATCCTGCACACTTCAGCGCTCGCTCGCGGTCGGATGTGCTGAAATGATTGTTGTCAGCGTTGTCTTATCTCCGTGGCGTATTAGGAGGCAAAAGCGGGTGCAAATATTTATTAACTCTACCTATTATTCAGCACGGAGAACGCAATCATTTTTTTTTGCTATTGCCTGAATTTAATGCTGGAGGGGATGTTATTGCAGGCATGCATGTTTTTATTTGCATTTAATTTGCTTACAGCGGGAGCGGAATTGATCACAACCTCATTTTGGATTCAGAAGTTGCTCATTGAGGCGAAATGCGCGTCTCCCGGCGCGGTGTGTTACCGGGCCTTTTGTCAGTGACGCCTTGGAACACACGATCAGATAGGGCTCTATTGAGGGGAAGATAAATCAGATTGATGCATGAAAACTTCATTAGACCGGAGATGGAGTCACGCACATTATCTCCAGCACCCGAGAGTTTTTCACCCCCGGGCTCCTCGTTCTTCACGCATACATTCAGTTTTACTCACTGTTTTCAGACAAACAGTCCATTATGCAAATAGGACACACACACACACACACACACACACACACACACACACACACACACACACACACACACACACACACACACACACACACACACACACACACACACACACACAGTTCAGCAGATTCTCTAAATGGCTTAGTGCTTCTTCTTTATGTTAGTCTTGTGTTTCTCTTTGTATGTTTTGATAAATCAAGTAATGCTTGTGGGCAATGCATCATCCCGTGTCGTCTGTCAGCGGTAAATGAATGGGAGCTGCGGAGGACTTGCCTCAGCCTTTGTGGTGGCGCTCCCTCAGAAGGACAAAGAGCAGGGGGAGACGCAATCACACAGCAGCCGACGGAGAGCTGCAAGAGACAAGGGAGATGGAGATGGAGGAAGAGAGAGAGAGAGAGCCATAATGTGTGTGTGTGTGTGTGTGTGTGTGTGTGTGTGTGTGTGTGTGTGTGTGTGTGTGTGTGTGTGTGTGTGTGTGTGCGTGTGTGTGTGTGTTTGACAGAGAGAGTGTGTAAGAGAAATCCAATTCAGCAGAGTCTCCTTGGAGACACTTATCTCTAATATTAACATGGGATATGTGATATGTAACGTTTGCCCGTGCTTGTGTACATCAGGACATTGTGGACTGAAGCATATTCCCAGGATGATAGGTCTATAGGGGAAGAGCAAGACAGAGAGAGAGAGAGAGAGAGAGAGAGAGAGAGAGAGAGAGAGAGGAACCGACATGCAAAGAACTGAGAGAGGATCAAGACAGACAGATAGCAAAAGAGCAACAGAGAGAGAGAGAGAGAGAGGGGAACAGAACAGAGACAAAGAGAGAATGATGAGATGCAGATACGAAGAACAAAAGGAAATACTGTACATAGACCCATGCTCCATGCAGCAGTTAACTAAAAATAGATAATAACTAGACAGAAGCCAGTGAGCCTAGTGTGGCGGAGGGTAGTGTGTGTGTGTGTTTGTGCGGGTGGGGGGGGGGGGTGTTTAGTCTCTTGGGTCGCCACGATCCTTACAACATCCCCCCCTATGAAGCCCTTTTAAATCCATCCATCCCTCAGCTTAGCAGAAACACCTCAACACATCTCCAGCCATCCCTAGCCCCTCCACCCATCCCCCTTACCAACACACACACACACACACACACACACACACACACACACACACACACACACACACACACACACACACACACACACACACACACACACACACACACACACACACACACACACACACACTACCCTTCCCTCCCACTCACCGACCTTGGGAAGTCACGCAGTCTTTAGATCCAACGCCTCTCTCCCACCTTCCTTCCTCTTTCCTTTAGCTTTCTAATCCAAGAGTCAATGTTGGCTGGGGAGCCTATAGGTAGCAGTATGGAGATGAGGCCCTTGGCAGCATATGTGTGTTCACATG
>NC_140278.1:14817080-14977080 GCF_964030765.1 Micromesistius poutassou
GTTTTATGAAGAAAGCGTTTCCAAAAAGCATTGGACATATTCTATGACCCACTATTGTCGCTTTTCCACCGACAGTGGAAAGCTACCAACACAAACAAAGAGGAGCTAGGAAAGCAAATTAACTACGTGTTTATGTTGTGAAGGGGCAAACGTGTGGCTACACACAGCACTACAGATGTCGAAACAGATTGAAAAAGAAAAAGATATTTGTTGCACAGCTGAACGCTGTATCACATCATGAGCTGGCTGTTCTCAATTCACAACACGCATCCATCCAATCTACATCAGGCATTCTGACCAAAACTCATGCACACCCCACCACGATTATTCCACTACAACTTCAACTTCAATCGAGTTAAAACAGCCGACCACTTGAGTGCAAAAAAACACAAAACACCTCACCACAGCACCAGCAAATCTTAAGCAATAAATATTGCATCTTACCTTTATTTATGTGGCAGTGGTCTGCAGATGCATCCCGTGGTGTAGCCTGCCACATCCATTTAGTTCTACAGGTTATCGCTCTGACCATGTCCATGGTACTACCAACCTGCTCTGGTGCTTTTTACCTTCATGTATTCAGGCTAAAATGACTTGATTGTCTGATGCCTCATCATTGCATCCCAGCCAAAGAGTATTGGTATTAATACCTCATTCATTGTCCAAGCCAGGCTGGCAGCTCATACAAAAATAAGTAAGGGATAATCTATAGAACGCTGGTCATTATCGGGAAAATAAGCCCCGACAGGGCAGACAGGGCGAACCGGACACCGCGCGATGCGAAGGTGTCTCGCCCTGAAGGGGCTTGTTCTCAGGCCCAGCGATTGCCATAGGCAAACTAGGCGATCGCCTAGGGCAGCAAAATGTGTTGGGGGCGCCCAAATGAAACATGTCTATTAAACATGAACATCCTAGGGTGCGCCCCCCCGTCAACAATCCCGATCACGCCTTTTTTTGTGTGTCTTTTTACAATTCATTTCTTATTACCATTCGTAGTGTTGATCAGCAGAGAAATAGTCCGCCAAAGACCTTGACGTTGCTTAGCAACCAAATAAGCTGGGGTTGATAAGTTACCGGACTACTTGCGGAGTGATACGAGAGACGTGAATCAGAGCCACTTTCCTTGACAGCGGACATTATGCAATGGTCAATTATCGAAAAATAATTGACCACTGCAAGTTAAGGACCATGCAAGTGAACAGCGCATACCACAGCATTGAGACGAGCCGTGTAATAATCCATAATAATTAAACTCAAGTTTTTTGTCTTTTTAAGTGGTGGGTACAAAATTAATCTTGACGAAAACTGGTGGGGACTCGTCCCCAGCGTCCCCAGCTTAACTGACGCCTATGCCTGGAGCAATTCCTCCAAAGAAAAGATGTATTTGTTTTACTGCCGACTGGTTTTGGTAAAAGTTTAATCTAACAGCTAGCCCCGCTGGTGGCCAATTGCTTGCAGCCATTTGAACTACGCCCGCCTCTTGTGCAGGAGAAAATGACGGCACCCTTACCAGACCAATGTGCAATCTACGATTGGACTTGGTCTGGCAATAGCCAGGCTAGCAGGATCTGTGAAGCGAGGGGAAAGGTAAAAAAGCTGGTGGACAGGTGGACAATGGAAACAACATCCCCTATTTATTTTTTTATAAAGTTGCAGCTCATACAGGGCCGCTGCTAAGCTTTTGGGGGCCCTACGTGCAGATTGTTGGCGGGGGGGGGGGGGGGGAGACTGCGCTGGTAAAGGGTGCTCCGCCTCAATGCGAAATAACAATGGTGGACCTGTTCTTAATTAATTTATATATTTTGAAAATGGTAATGTAATAATTATCAACCTTAATTTTGGGGGCCTCCCCAGGTACTTGAGGGGCCCCCAGGCCCTACGCGTATGGGGAGCAGCGGCGCTGAGCTCATATACCGATTTTAAGAACAAAAACTGTTCGCCTACTGCTGCTTATTTTCCGGAGTGGCTTATAGATAGATTTTGCAAACACAAATATTTTAAAGAAATGTGTTAGAGTGATAAAAGAATGAGTTTCAGTTCTAATGCCGATACAAAGTAAAGCCCATGTGCTCATCTGCATTACAGTTTTGTGAGTAAGAGATAACCGTGTAATGAAATAAACATTGGCATCAATTCATGACTGATAAGTTATGAAGTCATAAAAAACAAGGAAGACCTTCCACAATGTGCCCTCAGCCCATGACCAAAGCCAAGACCAATCGTCTAAATTAATTTCTTGCTAAACAAAAGATGGCTTGTTTTCTAAATCTGTCAAAAAGTTCAGGGTTATACTAAAGCTTGAATCAACATTATCACCAATTATTCACGGTCACCTACTCAACCATCTGTTCTGCTACATGGGGAGGTTGCAGAAACATCCAAAATGTATGTTTATTTTCTTCTCAAAAACTTTTAAAGCTTTTTCTTAGTTTAATATGTAATATTTTTTAATTGGAATGAATATCGTTTTAATCTCAATTATGTAAGATAAAAAAAAGTTTGTGCTGCTAAAACTTTTCAGCTTTGTTGATTGTTGTTTATCTAAGAATCATTCAATTAGGCAAAACATTTTGCTCTCGACAAAAAGAGACAAATGTTAAAATATAATAAAGGACACCAAGAGCATATAAATGAGGACCAAGAGCAAACCATTGGGGGACGGGGGGAAATGCTGCCAAAATGGAAGGTATTTTTGAGTTAAAATGCATTATTTCTGTTTAAATTATTATTATTTTGGATTAAAATGCAGAATGTTTCAATCTCGATCATATAATATTTGAATGAAAAAAACATACATTGATCTGTTAAAACCATAAAGGCTATATTTTGCAATGCAAAAAGTTGACATAAAGACACAAATCGACCTCCATAGGACAAAGCCCATGTGTGTGTTAGTGTGTGGGACTTTAAGCAATTGAACAGTTTAAACATTTATAACTTCAATAATACCCTTTTTGTGAAGGAACCATATGTTCCGGTTTTGTTGCTTTTCTCTCCAGACGAGTACATTTCCGTTTTGCGTTCGGACATCTTTATTGATGGATGCAACAGTTTTTTTTTATTAGACAAAACAGATGGCACAGTGACGCAGCGTATTCATAACGGAATCGACGCAGATGGTGAAAAAACAGGCTTTAATTGTATTTACATATGTCACAAAGAAGTTATCTGCCACACACTTAGCCGTGGGTAGATAACGTCTACATTTTCATTACCAGAGAAGATCACACTTCATTTTCTGCACTCCACTCGCCAAACTCCCTAGCCCAAGCGTTCCAGTTCCTGCGACTACGACTGCACTAAACCACACCACCGCACTCCCTCCACACTCACAGTCACAGCAATACCAGTGCAGTGTCAAATCAAATGCACAGTCGGCGTGTATCCCCAACATAGCCGCAAGGAAGAATAAATACCCGTACAAGAATGAGGCTGTGCAAAGAAAATTCAATAACTCTGAGAAGGACACCGTAGCCCTCGCCAGGCGATGGAGAGCGTATGGGAGTGAACGCATACGGCAGGACGTTCTTCCCCAGGTGGGAGATGGATGGATGCCAGCCAGACTGCACCAGACACTCCTCACATTCACACAGGATTGTTATGACATCTTCTTCTAATGGCGTCCGACCTAATGATGACTGACAGAAACACATGTCTCCCCAGCACAGTCCCCCCACCCCCGCTCACCCCCCCCCTCCCCCCATCCCTGTCCCCCGCCTTCTTCTTCATCTTCTTCTTCTTCTTCTTCTTACCGAGGCACAACCGGTGTGCAATAAGAGGGGTTTGGGGGGCGGGGGATGCATGCTGGGTAGTATTCTGTCGCTAATGGCTGCTTCTCTTCTGCCGGTTGGAGGACACCCACTTACTGTTGTTTGGCATGTAGAGCCGGCTGCTCTGCAGATGTACAGAGCAGTGGCAGTGGCTGTCAGGTGAGACACCCCTCACACCCACCCACATGGCGCTCTTGCCGTCTTGTAGTAATGATTATGTGTAAAGGGTGCGCTGGCACTCTTTGTTCAGCCAGCAGGTGCATTTATCTATTGTTTACCGTTTACAACAATTTAGTGGTACAACTAAATTGGATGGTCCCCATGGCTATGACATCATAGTCATTGTCCTGATTGTCATTATAATCATTGTCACCATCAACGTCGTCCTCCTTGTGTCCCAAGGCCCTTCCTGGGGCTGGCATGAGGGGGATGTTCATGTAGATAGAACACGAGGGGCTATCCCGGATTACCACACACTCATTCCGCTTTCAACACGTCCAAACACAAAGCCAGCCTCCAAACAGTAAGCCAGAGCTATGTGAAAACGTACCTCGGAATAGTATTTGAGGTGAGCGCTCACGGCCTAAGCCTGGCCTCCTGAACTCATGGTGAAGGAGGAGTGGGTGGAGGATGAGGGGGGGGGGGATGGGAATGGGGGCTGAGCTGGAAGGCAGCAGATATGGCTATGATGAAACCAGCAGAATGAAAGCCGCTCGGTGCTGCGTCCAGGGAGGCTGTGTTTGAAAGAGTCTGAGTCTGCACACTGTGTGCTCTTGCCCCTGTGTGTGTTTGTATTTTAAGATCAACCCTTTGCATCAGATGCTTGTCAGGATCGGGCGATGGCGTTTAATGTTGCTTTCATGGTCTGTCTGGTTTTCATTGGTGGAAATAAACACCTTGCGAGCAAGGTGTGTGAACTCTATACACACCTGCATACATTGTTTATCTCTTGTTCTTGTTCTTTTTCGAGAAGCTATGGCTTCTTCCAGAGAAGCTAACCAGCCAGAGAAGCACGACAGGCTGTGAAGGTCTGCTGATTGTCCCTCAAACTCCCCCTGGCCAGCAGAGTATCCAGGTCAAAGCTCTTTGCTTTTTAAAAACATTCTTCAATCACTTAGAGATGACCACAGAGGTGCCTTTCAACGACACTCTTCGCCCCGCCCCCATCTTGTTTCTCGCTGTAACACTGCTTCTTGGCCAGCATGTAAGGCACAAATAGCCCTGCAGGCAACTCACAGGTAATGTGGCTAATGCTGTGTTTGCATGTGTGTGTGTGTGTTAATTTAAGTGTGTGCATGCATGAATTGGGGTGTGTGTGTGTGTGTGTGTGTGTGTGTGTGTGTGTGTGTGTGTGTGTGTGTGTGAATTGATGTCGAGTGTACAGGCCCGTGTATGTGTTTGTGTCTGTCTGTTGCATCTGTGTGAGTGTGTGTGCTAGTGCAGGTGGAGGAGGATGGGAGGGAAGTTGTGTGTGTGCATTTGTGTCTTGTGTTTGTGTATGCGTGTTTGTGCATGTGTGTGTGAGTGAGTTTGTGAGAGAGTGCGTGGGAGAGAGAAAGTGGGAGGGTTTGTGTGTATATGAGTGCGTGTGAGGTTGTGTGCGTGAATGTGTGTGTGATTACATACATTAGCAAATTAACTTATTCTGGTGTTTCCTGGTGAATATTGTTATTAACAGATTCATTAGACAACTTTAATAGAACTGAATGTGCATGAAACACAGCATTCGCCCTGATGCAATTAAACAAACCATTTAATTTCCTGTTTAACCATTTAATTTGACTGTTGCAGATTGCAGAATATTTTATGTTTCATTATTGCTATGTCATGTGGAATCTATATTTATTTGATGTTGTTTCTATAATGTATAATAATGCTACTTTCTAGCATTATTTTTCATGCTTTAATGATTTTTCTACATTCATTTATACGGTGACTAGCAGCTGGCTAGTGGGGGTTAGTATTACTTGATTACTGATTAATAAACCATTCCATCAAAACAAATGTCAAAAGACCAAAATTGATGTTGCACAAAAGCATTTCCATGTCTTGGATAGTGTGGTATTCATCCATGTCACAGATTCTACTGGAACCTATCCTCAAGCTGTTGAAAACTTATATGCTGCTTTCACTATTAAAGATAAAACCATTCACATTCAATGCTCACAAATCCTTTTGAGAGCAAGAGGAAGGCTTATTTATTTTTAGAAAGGTTAAATAAAAAAAAAACATTAAAGAATGTAATCAGTGCCCTACCTTAAAATCAAGCCAACTGATGTCACTGACTATTAAGATAAAGATACAATGAATCACTAAATATGAATATTAACACGTCCTCCAGCATTGTAGGGGAAAGTCAAGAATCTCTGCCAGTGATCAGGACTATAGTTCATCCTGAGAGGCCATGCTTCTTCTTTTAGCCTTTTATGAGATTACATTGTGGACATAGAAGACCAATTTGTTGATGCTCTCCCCTCTCCCCCCCACCTCTCCCACCTCCACTTTAAAAAAGGAAAAGAAAAAGAAAACCCCGAAATCCTTTCCTGCTCATAATTCTTCTTTCCACGGAAGATTAAATGAAAACAGCATTGCTGCTCAAAACACATTTAATATAATTCCTCTCTCTTTCGCTCTCTCTCTGCTATACGGTTTCTCATTATTGTTATATAATGCATTTTAGATGTGCTCCGACACTTTCCACCGGTGAAACAGCTCTTTATTCATTCTGCAAAGAGCTGCCCTCCCCCTCCTCCTCCTTGCCAGCACCCCCCCTCCCACCACCTCCTCCTCCCCCACATCGCAGCTTTCTCACTGACTCAGCAAGGCCGAATGAAATAACGCTGCCTCAATTTAGACTGTTTTTCCAATAAGCAGGCGAGCAGTTCAAAGGGTCTCCTAATCTTGCCTGCCACTCAACGGGACAGGAATGGAAGACCGGCATGAATGAAGTACAAAATGGTGGCCGTTGGGTCGGGGGGGGGGCGGGGCGGGAGACGTAGACGTAGGAGGAGGTAGGTACAGAGCGTTGGAATGGGGGATTAACTACCTGTACCTGCGGTCTCTACCCCCCCCTCGCTCTCTTTCTCTGACTCCATCTCACCCCTCTCTCTCTCTTGCTTTCTCTCTCTCCTTCTTTCCCCTCTCTCTCCCTCTCTATTCCATACAGCGCCCTCCTTTGAGAGCAGGGCTCATTTTAATTTTCGTTGAACTGTTGATCTCGTTTTGGTACCTTTGTTGTGTGTGTGTGGGTCTATAGGTGTCTGTTAAGGTCATGTTGTCTTGTGGTCCAACTGAGGTTCAAGCCAGGCGTTGAAGATTGCATAATAGGGATTATATTTACAAATACTGCAGCACTGACAAACAAGAACAATGACAGAAATGAACACATAACAGAGCTGTCAAGGGTGACCTGGCGAATAAGCACATACTAACACTGCCATAGCTGCTACGACTCTTGACCTTGACTTTATCATCACCAACCATCAGCCCCTCCCATTAAAGCCAACCAGGTTTAAATAGGGATACCCACTGGGTTAGCTCCACTGCTACGCTTATCCAAGTTAGAGTAAATCCATTAAAACATCCCCAGCATAACCAGCCAAAATACATAACTAAGGTGTATTATATTCCCATAATATAATAACAATATATTACAACTTCATTAAGATCTTTCTAACATACAGTACATGTAATTGGTATTTCAACAGCACCTTCAAATACCCCTCTCCATTTAAAAAGATGGCCTACCCTGGCGAGATCCCGTGACATAACTACAGGAAGTGAATTGGAACAGACTATTGATGATTACCATGAGGGACTGTTACCTCTGCTCTGCTCTGTGTGGTAGAGCAGAGGTAATAAAAATGAACATACTGCCTGGGATAACCTACATTATGTCTGCTCTCCTGCTACAAACTCCGCAAGGCTGATTTCAGGAGATTGACGCTCTGTTTACTAGCTTCCTGTGGAAAGACATGAAGCCCAGAACGAATCGTAAAAAGCTCTCAAAACTAAGATCCCAAGGTGAACTAGGTGTCCCGGATGTATCCCCGTGCTATCTGTCGTACACTGCAAGATTCCTGCTTTCATGTGGCTATTACGACACACTGACAAGGGGCAGCAGGGAATGGCTCGAGAATTAATTAATCATGCGAAGCAATGGGTTCATTGCCTTATCTTCATGATGTCCCCCTTCAAATTAGACAATCCAATCATTAAGTTCTCTTGTAAGAAGACTGTATAGCAAACTGGTAATCAACGGAGCCTCTCTTGTACTCTATGGAACAACCTGCTGTTATCAGTGGATGGGAACCCATCATCTGATGAATCATGGCAGAGACAGAACATACATATGCTCGGACAAGTGCTCAGGGACGGTTCAATGCTAAAATTGGCTGCACTTGAAGCAAAATATAGACTGGGTGACAGCTCCGTTTTAACTTGTGAACAGCTTAAAGCCACATCTACAGGCTCTTGTGCCTGAGAGTGTCAGATATAATCAGATATAGAGTAATACAGATGAAGATAATGCATAGGGCATATTTCCCTCCTGTCAAACTCAATAAGATGGTCCAGGTCAGACCAATGCTGGCACGGATGTGGTGAAGTGGGAACTCTCCTCCATATGTTTTGGTACTGCCTGGGCCGTCGAACCCCTGTGGAAGGAGGTGGCACATATGCTGACAGGGATCCGAAATGTAGATTTCCCGTCTTGGCCCAGGACATGCTTGCTGGGGCCACCTGTTGAGAACATTCAACGGGATAAGCAACAAAGGGTGATTTCCCTTGCTAGCCTCACGGCAAAATGTCTGATATTAATGAACTAGAAGTGGAGGAAACCCTTCTGCTTCTCCAGAGACAGGTGGCTGGAGGATTTCTCCATCTCTTAAGAAGGAAAAAACCTTCCTCCGACCTCAGGGACCTAGACCAGGACAGAGCGAGTTCTGCAATACAATAAGATCCTCCCTTGACTCACAAGAACACAGTATACACAGTGCTCAGCGCTGAAAGTCTGCATGCCCATTCTGCATGTTTCTATTAACCTGAGATCTTCATCTATTCTGATTAGCCTTGTGTTTGATTATCTATCTACCTATCTGTCTTTCTTTCTTACTGTCTATCCGTCTATCTATGTAGAATATGTAGATATGTGTGCACCCCAATTGAATTAGCTCACTGTGCTCCCTTTCCCACCTCCACTCTGTGTCATCGTGGTTGTCTTTGATATTGTTTTCATTGTCATTGTTTGTGTTGTTTAATGTTGCGTATTATGTAGTTGTTGTCCCTTTTGTTGTTTCCTGTGCTGTGTCTTTTTTATATGTGAATTGTTTTTGTTATGGTCAAACAAATTAAAAATGAAAAAATGGGTTGATAGGTATAATTAGTATAATCCGAGCAATGTACAGATAAGTTCACGGATATAATTAAAGTCCTATTATGATGCAACTACTGAAAATTGTAAATGTGCTGGCAAACAATTAACAGTTAGTAGAGTGACCAAATATAAGGGGTTGATGATTGTACTTCATTACAGGGTAGAAAGAATATACAGGAAACTAAATATAACATGCGCAAATGTCCATGCAATCTTTAAAATTGTATTATTTTTGTCTTTCATGCTGTAGCGATTAGTCCATAGCGCTTGTCAGTCTCTATAATCCAGTGACGATTGCGTATCGCTTTGTCAAATGACCCCCCCTCCCTCAAATGTTTTTGTTTGCGTAAACTTGGGAAAGGTAAAAGGCAGTCACATTCTCTCTATATCACATCGTCTATACATCACATTGAAGCTGAATGGCTGAAGAGCCAAACACCACGTGTAATGCGGTCCATTGTGAGTCCATTCTGTGGAGCCACCCACAAGGCCCTATTATCCACCTCCACATTGAAGTTCTTGCCCATCAGGTAGTAGCGCAGTGAATCTAGCGGTCAAGGCACTCCTTTTCCACAGGAGAGCACCTACAATCCCTGGGGAACCACTACTTTCTGTTGTAATGCAGGGTCATTGCAGAGGCAATTTCTCAATTCCTCAAAGGCAAGCTGACAATGAGAAGTCGGCTACCCCACTAGAGCAGTTAGGGATACTGCTGGGACCACCCAACCATCCCTAGGAAAGACCTCATCTGGGATTTAGTGCTTGGTACTCAGATGAAACTCAGATGAAAAATCCTGAGTACTCCACCTGCGACTGGGCAAAGGAGCACTGGTCATGGCCATTATCCTTGATTTGTTTGAGAATTTCTCGATCGAGGACAAGATGATCCTCCTAAGTTTCGCTGGAAGTCATGATGTCTTCCAGGTATGCCCCTGCGTAGTCCCAAGAACCTTCCGACCCCTCGACCATGAGGCACTGAAACGTTGCAGATGCCCCCTTCAGCCCAAATGGCATCACAGTGTATTGGTCAGACCAGAACAGGGTTCTGAATGCTGTCAGGGTTTTGTCTCTTCTGACAGAGGAACTTGACAATACCCCTTACACAGGTGGTCAAATATCTGGCACAGCCCAACCTGTCCAGAAGATCGTCCACTCCGGGCATTGGGTAAGGGGTATGGGGTACGGCATAGTGCATGTCAGTCTGTATAATCCAGAGACGATTGCGTATCGCTTCATCACACCCCTGAATGGGTTATTTTCGGATTGGGATCGGATGTATGACTTGAGGATAAGGATGATGAAAAGGGACAGAGAGCAGTAAGCCTTGGGATCATAAATTGACTTTTCATGCATCACAGTTTATAAGTGTATTTTTCAAGTCATATTTAATATTTCTCCAGTTTGAAGTTTGCAATAGATGATAACAAAAACCGAGTCACTCTATTGCAGTCTGTTTGTCTCTGTCTGTCTGTCTGTCTCTGTATCAGTCTTTAAATCGGTCTTGGCTGTCTGTTTCTGTCTGTCAGTCTCTATGTTTCTATGTCTTTGTGTCTGCCTATGTCTTTGTGACTGTCTGTCTGTCTGTTTCTATGCCTGTCTGTCTGTTTCTATGTCTATATGTCTGTCTGGCTGTCTCTAAGTGAGCCTGTCTCTCTATGTGCCCAGACTCCTTAAAGCCCACTGTTCCCGTTTGTCTGCGGCCCGATAAATCAGTGCGCCTAATCACAGAATAAATATTCATGAGTCCAACTCAGGAGTGCCTTTCCTGAGGTGTAACTCTTCACAATGGCCTGCAGTGTGTCAAACATTCTGAGAGGAAAGGTTGACTGAGAGAGAGAGAGGGCAGGGTGTTGGAGAACTACCTGCCTTAGCATATAGAGTAAGATTTTAACACAGACCCCTAGCCCCCTCGCAGGAATTACCCAAATCCGAATTACCCCAACCACCCACCCTCCTTCTCCTACTCCTCCTCCTCCAATGCCTCTTCCATTTTTTTTTTCCCCCAAAAATCGGAGTTGAAATATGGGATGTCAAAATAGGACCAATTATGGAAAATCATAAATTTGTGACCAATTTGGGGAAGGGGAATGGGACTGTCAGGCCCCTGAGATGAATGCATTTTCAATTTGGCATCTCCTAATGCCTGCCAGCTTCTTTCTCTCCTCCGCTAAAGTCCCGTTTCTCCTTGTGCTAATTGAAACACTCTCTCTCTCTCTGTCTTTCTCTCTCATCTATCATTGTTTGTGGAGGGGATGGTGGGGCCGTCCTCTCCGCTGACTTTGAGAGAGCACTTCATCTTGTTTGTTTGTTCCCTGACACGGGCATGATGCACTCGACCAGGGCGGCCATTTAGAAGCTGGGTAGCGTTCAAGAACAGACCACTTTATCATTGCATGTTACCCGGTGTGCACCGAAGCAGTGCACATGTGTGTGTGGGGAGGGGAGTAGGGCAAGCACTCGCCACCCACCATTTGTCATCCGTAAGATAAAACTATTTACCGATGACATCTCATTTTCTGAATAAATTAGCTATTGAAAGGAAGGAAGGAGTACAGTTTGGTAACACACTCTCCCAACATTTCTCCCTATACTCATGGGTCTTCTGGACGGAGGGATCCTCCTCCAGCGGTCAGCACCTCCCTGTTTGGCTGCTCCGTTATATCCCTCATATTAGTCTAAAAGCTACAGAAGAGACTAAATCACAGAAACAATGAGAATCAAAGTACCTCATAGAATCCTCAGGAATCAATAACCCCCCCTCCCAGTGTTATTGATGAATGTATTGTGCTTTGAGGGTCTACTGTGTAACTGTAACACATTACACCTCAGACATGGCCTAAAAGACTTTCATTCACTCCTCTCACATAAAATCCTTCAGGCCGACGTTTGAACAAGTACGTTCAACCTCTCGAGCCAATCGACTGCTGAGTAAGACACATTGGGCCAATAAAAGACAGGCAGATGGACAAACAGGCACATTGATAGATGTACAATCTATCTGTATGGTCTGGCTTTATTTTCTTGTAGTAATGTGGAAGATGTAAGCTAACATCAGCACCTTCCCCTGACATTGGCTGATCAGGAGAAATAAGGGAAGATAAAAAAATGTTTTCTGTACCGTATATATCCTTTAGTTTACTTTTTTCTGTTAACTTCCAACACAATGATGCAAAACTGAAGTAAAGCAAGGAAATATAAATGAAAAATTCATGAAGCAGACATGTTTGATTAGTCTTCCCGCTGGGTCTCAACATATGAGACCCGGGGGGGGGGTGCCTCTTCAGGCTAAAGTGAGACGTAAGAAAAGCAACTTCCTGAGAAAATCCCTGCTGCAATGGTGCAGAGAAACAAAGGAAGATTCACACACCTGAAACGCTATACTCTTCCTGTGAGTTGACACATTTGGGAAAGGGTGATGATGTTAATGTGGGAAAAAGTGGGATAATTAGCTAAAACGAACCACGCCTCCTCAAATCGCTCCTCAGCAGATTCTAGTCACAAGCGTGAAGGCTAGGCCAGCTTGTGTGGGAATTCATTGTGGCAAATTTGGTTTGAATGTGTTGTAATGCGATACATTAACTAAAGGTAAAGTAACTGAATAGCTGTAGGAATTAAAAAGCAAAAATGTGGCATTTCTAGATAGGATATCTCATGAGTCAGACAACAATAGTACAAGGTAAAAGTCAAAATAAAATGTAAAATTGCCTCTGGTAAAATAAGATACAAAAAAATAAATAGTCCTGTGGCATAAAAATCACTTTCGTGAGCCAACATATTTGATGTATTTTAAGGTCACAGTTTCAGTGTATGGTCCCTTCCCAAGGTCCCTTCCCTCTGTCTTTTTATTCCTCTCCATCTGTCTTTCTTTCTCTCTATCCGTTACTGTTTCTTTCACCCCATCTGTCTGTCACTCTTTCTCTCCATCCCTCTCTCTACTTATTTTTGTCTCTCTTTATCTATTTCTTTCCGTCTATCTCCTTATTTTTGTCTCTTTATTTGTCTCTTTTTCCTTCTGCCTCTCCTTCTTTCTCTTGCTCTCTCCTCTCCCTCTGTCTGTCTCTCTTTCCTCTTGTACTGTCTTGCTGTCTCTCTCTCTAAGGCCCCATTCACATGGGCGAAAACGATCCGTTTTCCTTTGATGCGTTTCAGGAATATCTCCGTAAAGACGGACTCGTGTGAAAACGCATCGAGCTGTATAAACACTCTAGTACATATTCAAGACGACTGTGTGGCGCTGGTTTCCCACAAAAAAAAGTGGAGCGCATCAAACCTGCGTGCATGAAGCCCATGCACACTGTATATAAACATACAGTCGAGGAGGAGAAAGCAGTTGTTAGATTGAGCAGAAATACTTTTTAATGTACAGTTAGTAATTCAATTTACCAAGGGGCTGTATTTAAAGCTACAAATTGATGCAAATCAAATAAATACATTTAAAAATTAACGCAACTCTAACGTCCCCAGCTGGTGGGGAGGAGATGACATCATCGTTTGCGTTTCAGGCGTCCGCACAAATCCTAACACGAAACCGCATAGTTCCGTTTTTATCTGAATCCACCCTCAGAGGTGGTTTCAGAAAAGTGCAGAAAGGGCACCAGATTCGCCGGATCCGTCTGGACGGTCTGCCCAAACGCACAAGACTTATGCGGTTTCACCAAAAAATTGGCTCAGTGTGGACAGGGCCTAAATCTTAGAGAGTGCTTGCAAGTGCTGTCTGTGATTCTATTCGCTGCAGGCCACATTTGATGATGTTTGGTTGGAGGGGAGGGGGGACTTTTATTCTGGCAGCTTGTTTTCCACTTCCCTTGTGGGCCTGCTGCTCTGAGGAACACCTCAAGAAAAACGCAAAATGACATGGACAAGTTTGTTAGAAGGGCTTTCTAAAATGAGGCGGGGGGGATCACGCGTTTCACAACAATAACAAAAATCACAACCTTGGTTATGCTGAATGCTTTCGTTGCTAAGAGACGGCTACATCATGTTCTTAAGATTGCGTTTTAAGCCAAAGCACGCGGGACAAACGCAATATAATTATGTAAAATATTTGTGTCCAAATTAGACGCGAGTCCGAGCCGAAAGCCAGTGAAAACGTCTAGCCACGGCCCATTCACGCTCCATATGTTTTGCTCCATTAAAACATGATTCTAGTCCTTGTTGGTGTCACACTACAAATATGAAATCCACTGTCCATATGCTTAGGGCTTCAAGATAATACACAGTGATAACTACCATCTGCTACTAATGCATACACCATCTCTATACTAAACAGTTGCATGTTACAACTTACTGGCATGTTACAAAACCATTGTTTGTTCATTTACTCTGTGTATGGTGGTCACACATACCTGGAAACACCAGGTTTGTCAGTATAACAACATATTTTCAAATTAAACGTTTAACAGTTATCTGTCTCTTTCAGAGCAGTCACCATTTAGATCTAATAAGATATCTTTCCAGTGAATGACTCCAGTGCGTAATATTCATTAGAAGCAATGCCCGCATGACAGCCAACAGATGCAAACAGTTGCTAACGCCCTCCATCAACAAGACAAAAACTACTTAAATTATCCCAAAATAATGAAAACCTAACAGGGTGAAGAGAAGAGATGTAGGAGCTTAAGTGGTGCATTTTAATCAGCCATTTTCTCCAGCATTCTGTCTTCTTGCTCTTCCTCCACGTGTTCTCTGCTCCTATTGGTAATGCTGCTACCAGTGGTACTGGTGGGATGTCATGTGAGATGTGACTTTAAAGGGTGGGTGGGTTTGTTGGTGGCAATGACGTAGGGGTCATCAGCAAGACAAAACAAGGGGAATGCAAGCTGTGCACTTTTTATCCCGTTCAAAGGTTTATTGACAGGTTGAGAATGGTTTTGATTTAATCTTTGTTTAACCAGGTTGGTCACATTGATATTAAAAATCTATTTAGCAAGAGAGGCCTGGCCAAGGCAGCAGCTTTAAAAGAAAAGCACTATTGACTACTTACTCATTTGGCAGGGTGGATATGAATAACATTCTGTATCGAATTACTCAGAGTAAATAAAAAAGTACCTGATGCATTTTTCATTGAGTAATTGTGAGTACATCCCGCTCAAGGATGCCTTAACTGCCTTAGACTGTGGACATTTGGTCGAACCTGCAACCTTTTCTGACTGGGAGTTGACCCCCTATAGCAGTGATTTTCAAACTGTGGTCCGTGACGGTACTGCAGGTGGTCTGTGGAAAAGCAAATTAAATATTAAATAATATTTTTCATAATTTTTTTTTTTAAATATGTATGTATGATATACAATTTAAATGAAATTGAAGGTATTGTGTGACTACTTTATTACTTGTATTAAAATAGGCTAGTGCAAAGATTAGAACGTTCCATAATATTTGGTCTAGTGGCTAGGAGGGAACTTTGAAATTCAGTGCTCAGAACCACAAGGTGGAGGGCTACAGGTTCTCTGAAGTAACCAGGAGTAGGCCTACTGTGTTTTCGTTAAATGTGTATAGGGCCAGAGTTTGTGATCACATCACATGCATAGTCTTTATATATAGGCAGTGTATATCTGAAACGATTTGTTTTAAATTATAAATGGAAGAAATAAGGCCTATTATTATTTTAATTTCCAATAAGTTTCTAGATCTCCAGATTCTGAAATGTTTTGCATATGTTACTTGGACAAACTCCCAGCCTGTTCGTTGAGGACTTTGAGAAGATTTGATATTTGACTTTATCCAGTTCAGTTCAGCTTGTTTGTGATTACTGTACATATTTACTCCATTATCATGGCTATGGATATAAGCCTGGTGTTCAAATGAACCTGATTATGCCCTTGGATGCTTTAAATAAATACATTAAATATGTGGCAGCCGTTGTGTGCAGTAAACGTTCTTTTAACAAGCCTGTTGTACTGATGCTATGTTACTTTTAGTGCTAATATATGCCTATTAAGAGGTGCGGGTAATTCAGGTAGGACTATGTGTAGACATATTTTATTATGTGTATTATAAGGTTGTCCGCGAAAATTCTTGATTATAAAAAGTGGTCCACACACACTCAAATTTTGAAAACCCCTGCCCTATAGCCTGACACTACGCTGCAGGGCTCTCAAGTTTCACGCATTGAGCGTGACGGTCACTCATTCCGGTCTTTTGTCACGCACTCCCGCCACACATTGTATTTCTCACGTGGAAAAAACTAGGCTATATTTAATATGCCGCAGCGCCCAAAATGTCTCTGGCCGCGCCGCTTTCACTATGGAGGAATCAAGCACGTCTTCCCTAGATTTCTTAGTCGAGCCTGCCACTTATCAGCCAATCGAAAAAAATAAAGTGGCTACACAGAAAATAGCACTATTGTATCTGGGTAAGATTTAACGCAGCAACCAATGAAAATAAAGCATATCCTGGGTTTGTGACTCGTGGCTATAACACCCACACACTCTCACAGACACACAAACACATGCGGAAATTGAATAAATACTTTGTATTTTTTTGAAGTGCCATGTGTCAAATCTTTACTGCAAGTCTGAGCAATTATTAATAATAACAAAAACACTAATAATAATATTAGAAATGAAACACCCCCATTCCCTCAGTGGGGGGGGGGGGGTATCTCAGCTGTTCTCTGGGATCGGGGAATGATCTCCCCGCTACCACAGAACTCCTTTCCCTTCCGAAACACCACCACTGTTTCCCTCTCCATCTATTTACCGTATGATCGTTTAGCAGTTACGCCATAAAGAAACCAGGTAGGAGTATGGCATCCTGCTCAAAGAGGCCTGCAGGTTAGGCTGCCGACTTTGGGATTTGAACTCTCAACCTTTCATCTGCGGGTCAAACACCCGGGCCACTACAAAACTATCATGCCCACCTGAACCATATTCCCTGAAATCATTTCCTTGACCTCCTCCTCTGCTGTAACCCGCGATCCGTGCTCATATTCTATGTAATGCTTTCCCCCCTTCCTGCTGCTGTCCTTTGACCTTGTTGTACTACGAGTGATCACTCCCAAGCCTCAGGTAATTCTGTTGTAAATCTCTGGTCGCACCACTGCACCGTTTAGCCTTGTGCTCCTGCCTGCAGGCCATTTGTAACGTTGGAATACTAGATATAATATCAGAAAAAAAGCCTGATTTGTAAAATATGAGTATGACGCATTCCAAGGTTGCATTATGAATTCCCTATTAAGATTCCTGGCCAACAGTATGCATACTGTACTGTGGGCACCCCGAGTGAGTTTAATAGATTTTTATTCGGGCAGTAGGCTGATGACAACGCATTCATTTAGGAGATTGCCTTACAGGAAGTGATTTAAATGGCAATTTCCAAACGCCGGCGGAAATTGTGCTCTCATTGCACGGCAGTCTGCAGGAACTGTTTTTATTTGACCTGTGTATATTTAAATGAGGATTCAGACCACGTAGCTGCAACGTCCGATTGGATAAAGTTTGTGAACGTGTTGTTTGAACCAATGTTCAAAGATGTTTTTAAACACCACAGGGTGCTCCATTCATCCTCCACACACGCCATCATATTAGATGAGTAATGTGAAAATAACATGATATAATAAACAGAATAACCTTATACATATACCTTATAATAACCCTATCTATACTATACAACAAATGCAATATCTGACAAACACACACATCTCGTCAACATTTTCCGAGGGAGTCAATTATTTATTTCCACCACTGCTGGTATCACTTAAAAATTGATTAAATTGTTTTCTAACTCCCTGTACCAGTACATCAAACATACTGTCTAAAAAAAAGGATCCCATGTTCACTTCTTCAGAATAATTGGGTTTGCAAAGAGTTTCCGTCACTGTGGTTTCACTGGGGGTTCATGAGAGCAGTTCAACACAGGAAGCACACTGCAAGTCAAGCCTGCTGCTCTTTTGTCTACCTATGGGGAGCAGAGAAGGACGGCTCCTAGCCAGAGAAACACACAGTGTTCAAACAATGACGTCTTTTATGGCTCAATCCATCCTGAGGTTGCATTCTCATCTCACGCAATTCACTTGAAGCACCACTCTCCCTCTTTAGCTGTGAGTGTGTGTGCGGGCCTGTGTGTGTGTGAGATGTGTGTATGGAAGTGCATGTATGTGTGTGTGCATGTATATTTGTGTGGAGGTGTGTGTGTGTGTGTGTGTGTGTGTGTGTGTGTGTGTGTGTGTGTGTGTGTGTGTGTGTGTGTGTGTGTGTGTGTGTGTGTGTGTGTGTGTGACAACACAGGTGTACGTGTGTGTATAGATAAGATAACACTTGGATGCGTGTGTGTGTAAGTATCACACACACACACACACACACACACAGTCACAGACGAACATCACAGCCACCCCTCTGAGAATGGCATTTCTGAAAAACAAGTGATTTATACGCTGCTGTTGTCACAGCGTAATATGATATGAATTGCTGCTTAATATCTAATGTCAGCCTGCCAGTCCTTCTGGCGCAGGCCTCTTGCTCACCGGGGGACTCAGGAATCAGGTGACATTTAACTGAAATGTTTATTCAAGGAAATGCCTTTCCTCCACAAGAGAAATATAAACAGGTTTCGGCAGATGTGTGTGTAGGGGAGGGGGGGGCGCTACACTGTTGTTTTGCTACGGAATTGGAAGCAAAGATGTCGTCACCGCTTCCAAACTTGCAGAGAAACGTGAATTATGGCACACTTCCTGTGTCAGAAAGGTCCAGGTTCCATCAGAAACAGCGCAATGCCGTCGGAAACAGCGGAGCTAAGTTAGAAATAGCAAAGCTATGTTGGGAAACGGGGGAGCTAGGTTGGAAAAAGAGAAGCTAGATTTGCAGCCGCAAGGTTACTTCAGATTCTGCAAAATCAGGTAGAAACAGCGAAGTTCGGTCAGAAACAGCAAAGTTTGGTCAGTAACAGAGGAGGTGCATCGTGAAAGAGACAATCTCAAGCTGCATTATCAAGAGGAATGACCCAGAGTATCATCCGTGAGGAGATAAATGGAATAGGATATGAACAGAGACTAAATCTCTTTGTCCACACTACGCCCGATGACTATAAATAAGTAGGCTATTGAGGAAACTTTTTTCCCGTATAATTTGATCATCTATCTCCACAGTAATATGGTGATTTGGAAATGGCCTAAATGACAGAGAAAATTTGAGGTGCTTAAACAGCAGTGCACTAATAGATTATTTAATCTATTAAGTCTAGAAATGATAAAATAACGAGGAAGGAGTTCCAGTATAAATTGTCAAGGGGTTTTAGATTGTCTGTTAGTGACATTAAAAAGTGTTTTTGGTTTAAGTGTTGTGGAGAAAGTTAGGTAAAGTTAGGTACTAAACAATGTTTCAACAAAAACTATGGCTGTAATAAATACATATTGAAATATTAATTACAAGCTATTGTAAAAAGACCAAATTAATGATTTGTGGGAATTCAGAGGGGATTGGATGCACCTGCTTAGAGAAGATTAAGCAATGACAGAGTTTAAATATAGATAAACAAGGTAAATTAAATAAATAAAAGAGGATTTATTAAAAGAGAAGAAAAACTTTTGCTGAAGTTGGGAAGATACAAAATAAACTCAAAATACAAATCATACCCTTTGAACTTGTCTCACAGAATGTATTTTTTTTTGCCTGACATGCCGAGAAAATGAGGTTGAATATTCCTAATTTTCATTTGAGTTGGTCTTTCAAGGACGCAGATGTGATGTATTGGGAAAGAAAGGAAGGTCATCAGTCATTGTTAGAAGTGGGGACGTGGACAAAAGCCTTATCTGTCACGTTGTTTTACTTGACTCTTATCCACTTTGAGAGAATAATTCACAAAGCAAATGGGAATGGGCTGCCATTGTAAAGCCTGACCTGCTTTCTGGGGTAGATGTAGCTTTCAGCGGTGCCTGAGGACCTAGGCAGCCACTCTCACACAGAGTACAACTTTGGCAACTTTCCTTCTTTCAAACTACTCCCTTATGCTCAGCTTTTGTTCTGATGATACATTATTGGGGAGATGAGAAAACACATCGTCATCCTACAATATAAGAAAAATGGATAGTCTATATGTGTAATATATTCATTTAGTATAGCTATTGTCTTGGTTCCCACAATTTAAAATGATACTATCTCATTTTGTGCCATTTAGCGGCATCATTTATTAGCAGTTGGGGTTTAGGAATCTTACCAAAGGATACACTCTAACTACCGGACTATCCTTACCCCTAAAGTCATGTAAATAAAAACAGTCCCTTGTTTATTATCAATATGCTCTGCTATATAAGGAAGAAGGTTAAATTTACAAAGTCCTGCGTTCGCCGCAGTCTTCAAAGCCTGTCTCTGGTACATACATGTGTGTGTGTGTGGATAGGATAACCCTTGGTTGTGTGTGTGCGTTCACAGTATCTGACACACACAAACAAATGCATGCACACACATATACACAGCAAAAACAATCAACCCTCACAATAAAACAGCCTATACACCAACACTAAAACACACACAAACATGAACTCACACACACACAGAGACACACACACACACACACACACACACACACACACACACACACACACACACACACACACATTATATCCAAACACTTCACGTTTCTACTTCTACGGTAACAGAAAGGTACATGTCCTGGAATCACCGTGTTATTGCTTTGATGTACAAAGACACTGTGTACACAAACCATAAATAATGTGTAAAATCAAGGAAATTGCAGGGGCCATTTTGGTGAGATGGGAGAGAGAGAGAGAGAGAGAGAGAGAGAGGAGACAACAATTTTGAAACTCAGAAAATCTCAGTTTCTCCATCGTTGAGAAGGGTTCCATTCACACACTTGTGACCGACAGGCAAGATGGATTCCCTGACTGAACCAGGGTTCCAGATGCTCTGATTGGTCAGCATTGACCAATCAGAGCGGACTAAAGCTAATGTAAACTGGCTCATGCAGTCAACCAGAGCAGATATTCTCAAAGTGGATTTCTGTCACTAAATAGCTGATGGATGGCTGTGGCATTTCTAACAAATTACACTCCAATTACAGCTCTTAAATCTTACCCTCAACACCTTTAAGACCACGCATGGCACATAGACGTGCAAAGCCTCTGAGCGCATCAAGCCCTTGTCTTGGCAGTGTGAAAGAATAGGTTGTGTCCTCTATTCACACCTCTCCCCGACCTGCCAATATACGTGATCTTCATCTGGATGATCTCCGCTAATCTCTGAAGGGGACCATCGATCAGCACACTATCTGCCATCTTCAACGGTCAGGGGCGAGGAAAGATAAGGATCGAGTCTGGGCAGCATCTTCAACAGAATATTTACAAAGCCCCTTATTCTGCTTTTAACACTTCATTGCTCTCTCTAAGGCCTATTAATCATGTTTTGCAGCAGAAATTAGTACGTCTATTTATTCAAGTCAAGTTATTCTCGATGGTAAATAGCTACCAGGATAAGGTCATTTTAAGGATACGCTTTATTACAATGCAATGTGTTTTGTGAACACAAAGAAATATATACATTTACATCATGTTCTGTACCATTGCCATGGAAACCAACAATCGACAGGCCTGCTAAAACCTGCTTAAGATGCGATCACATGTTCAGTTCCTGTTCAGCATAACTCAGTTCCTAGGATATGGTTTCTCGTCACCCGGAACTTAACGCACACTTGCTGAGATGGATGTGTGCATGTGTGTGCATGGCCTGGTTATGATATGACATTGGCTGGCGTTCTGGATAATTTTACAACAGGTATTAGCATTTCATTTAATATTTCCATCAAGGGTTAGTGGGACAAGGTTTAGGAAAAAAACAAAGTCGTTTTGTACCAGAGAAAGTGAACTAGTAACTTCCATTTTTCAAAATATATTAAAATATGTATTATACATCGTGTATTACATTATGCATTAGCTAGCCTAATGTATTTCGGTTAAATTCCGCTTTCCGTGTTTTTAAGCCAATTCTCCATGCAATGCACTCAGTGGATGCCTCCCTAACAAAGATGGATTTACAATTTACTAGGGTTTTAGCACATTAACAACGCTGTAGCCCGACGCTACCCCACCGCCTCATGGCCACCACCCAACACAGTCGCCGGCCGCCGCTCAAATCGCGGCGCGGCGTGTTTTCAAACCCACGGCGGCAGTCACAACCTGCCGCAGCGACCTGCCGCACCAGAGCCTGTAGCTGGGAACAGGTAGTGGCAGGTGGAAGCCTGATGTCAATAGAGGTGGTGGTGGTGGTGGAGGGGGTGGAGGGGTGGAGGAAAAGGAGGAGTTGGAGGAGGGGGACGGCGGGAGGGTGGGAGGGAGGGAGGGTGGTGATTATGACCTTGAAGAGAAAAAGAAACAGGACACAGTGGGGAGAGGAGGGGGGGGGGGGGGGCGGCAGCAGGGGGGGCAGGGGGGGGTTGGAGGAGTGGGGGCTGTGAAGGGGAGTGGCGGGTAGGGGGGGGTGGTAGCGGTGCAAGACTGATGCGATTGCTGGCGACGGTGCTGTGTCAGACTCCTATCAGTAGCAGTGAGATCTATGGGATGGGTGGTGGTGGGGGGGGGTGGGGGGCGGGGGGGGGGTGTTGGGGAAGGGGTCCGGACAGAGATTGAATAACCCCGGCAGGACGAGGAGGAGAACAGGAAGAAAGAGGGGGGGGGCGGTGGTGTTGGCGGGTGTGTAGAGCGGGTCGTAGGTTGCTGTTTGGCCCCGTGCTGGCTGTCAGGCGGGCTGTAATGAAGTTAAATGAGGCCAGGAGCTCTGCAGAGAGAACGCAGAAGGCCACCAGCGGCAGCACCAGCAGCAGCAGCAGCAGCCCAGATGAGGAAATACAAGGAGATAGCCCAAAGAAAGAGGGAAGAAAAGAGTTGGCAGGTGACTGACAGAGGGGGGTAAGAGAGGCACTGCAGGCGCAGTCAATCAATAACTCCTTTTCCTCCAAGTCTACCCCCCGCGCCGCTGCCCTGTCCGCCCTGTCCTCCCCGTCACACACACACACACACACACACACACACACACACACACACACACACACACACACACACACACACACACACACACACACACACACACACACACACACACACACACACACACCCATCCACCCCCTCCCCACCAACCCCTGACCTGACAGGGGACTTTCTTTGCATGCTAGCATGTGGTGTGGCAGAATGAAAAGCTAAAGTCACCTTCGCCTTTCATTTAATGGGATTCTACGACAATAGGGAGATGTGCCACAAAGAGGGGCCCTCTTTTCCTGTTCATCCTCCAAAATGGACTCTGCCCGAGGAGCTGCTCGAGGATCAGTTGAGGACTAATTAATAATTGATATACTTTAGAGAGAGAGAGAGAGAGAGAGAGAGAGAGAGAGAGAGAGAGAGAGAGAGAGAGAGACTAGACCTTTTAGTGAAAAAAATGTACGTTCTTTCGGTTGAGTTGGAAGAATAACAGGAGAGGAATCTTCAGTCTGACAATCTTTTGCGAAATAATGGCTTTCCAAGAACGGAGAAAATATCTCAGGAACCATTGTCCTCACTCCACATGTCATAAAACCCGTTGGTTTAACACCGGTTCTAACTGGACATAGTGAAGGTTTCTTTTTTTCCTCCTCTCCGAATGGCACTGGTTTCAGCGAGAGTGAACGGCGTGTTCATTAAACGGACAGGGTCTCACCGCACTCTGGACCTCCCGCTGAAGGTCTGATGTGCTGTGAACACAACCCAAGCCCCTCGGGCATCGATCCAACGACCTCCTTGGACGTTGTGGGTCCTGACATGGCAGTAGAACCAGGAAGAGCTCCACCTCTTGACCTGCTTGTTTGTAGAGGTCATGGGGGATTAAGGGTTCTGATTTCTGTTACCAGGGTCGTATTAGACCACTACATGGTGGAAGAAGGAGGCGTCCATTCAGTATCTCCTCCCTGACCTCAAGCCAAAGCAATTATGGTTGTGTACCATTGATATTCTGATGCATATTTAAGTATCCTATTCACAACTTACATCTTGTATGATGTCACAGCTTGTTTATCAAAGCAGATCAATGCATGACAGAGAGAGACAGAACAGGACAGAACAAGGAGGAAAGCAATGGAAGTGTGAATATTACGATTCACCTTAAAGCCTCTTCAGTCTGTACATGGCTCGCTGTAACACCTCTAATTACATCCATGGGTCCTGCCTTACGCCTTCGCTGAGAAAGCCATGGCAACTCTTTCTTGTAGCCCTGATAATTAGAATTTTAATTGAATTTTAAGCGTCCCATTTGCAGAGACAGAAAGGATGTAAGAAAAAAATTATATATATATATATATATATATATATTCCTCAGACACAATCCAGCAAAATGGGAAGTTGCTACTAATGACAATGTAAGTCAACACAGCGATTCACACGACAAAGACGAATTACACCAGAAAATAACACAAACCTGAGTGGACACAGGACGCTACGCCGCCAAACAAAAGCACCCACTAAGAAATCTTTAAGTGCATCTACGGAGTTGTTTTCCCCCACACCGACACTGCCTGTGATTCCCACTGTCCTTAAGATGTCATCCATCTTGTGATGCTGACACCTCTCTCCCCACTTGATCCATTAGCGTTATTGCTAATAATATATTTCATTACGGTTGGTTATTTGAAAGAATATTGCAATCTGCTCATGATAGCTTGCGTCCCAAATAGTTAATTAAGTAAATGAATGGCAAAAACCTGAATAAATAAATAAAGAAAGAAAACAAATTAGCATATAGTAATTGGATGTCACTCTTGGTTATTCTGCTCTTTGAACTGATGGATGGGCACCAGCCCCACTATGAGCAATATAGTGAAAAGTGTTCCGTCACAGACACACAAACACACAGACACACACACACACACACACACGCTCATATTGACACACACACTGCAAATACACAATCACATCAATGTTCCACATGTGCATACGCCCTAACACACATGCAAACAAACACAAACATAAACACAAACACACCCACACTCTCTATGATGTTGATGTTGACCAGTGTTAGGGGTGCACAGGGGGAACTCCTAAGACAGGGCTGAATTTAACAGTGACCTTTAAGGTGGCTGCATTAGAGCAACAGCTTTCCTGTCAAATCACCACAGTGTGCTATTCCCAGTTTGAGCCGAACGCCATCGGAATTGATAATGAATTTATGGAGACACATACAAAAGGGTGTTTTACCTACCTGGCTGTGTGTCCACATTCTTCAGCCAATCCAAATGCATTATATTAGACCCCCTATCACGCTTTTTCGTGCACATGGTTACAAAAAATAGAATAGATTGAATCATGTTCCAGAGCACTGATTCCAGAGCACATGTTCCAGAGCAGAGATTGTGCAACTTTTTTCTCTGCTACACAGAACAAAGTTTTACCCCATGCATTTTGAATAGGGGCCTATCTCTGACTTTTTTCGTGTACGACATTTAAACCAATGCATTTCAATTGCAAATTATTTGAATGTCCCTTCACTGCATCTAAATGTTGTTTTTTTCCATGGGGGGCGGGGGAGAATGTAGCAGAATGCTACTGAGTCTTTAAAATTATTAAAAATATCTATTATTTGAGGCATAAACTTTATTCATTCATTTATTCATCCTCAAATTGAGTTAATAATTCAGATTATTGATATCTCCTTGTCAAATCACCTTCAGGGAAAATAAAATAAACTTTTACATTTTTCTAGACTTAGTAAAGGAGGTAATTAACACAGGCACTGAACCCAGGTGGAATGTGATTCGATCTTTCAGAATTTAATTGCAAAAGACCCAAAATACACTGGTCAGATGTGTATATCCCTCAACTCGATAACGTCTGTAAGATGGTTACTCTGCCTAACTGGGTTTCGCTGTCTATGTACACATAAACTAATTATGGCCTATTCTGTCCCCTGCTAGGTGATAACTACAATCACTTGAAGAGGAAAATAAGTGACCATGTTCATAGCTAAATACATGTAGTACAAGTTGCACAAAATCTTTTCAATTCAAGTTGTGGTGGGCGAGAATATGGATAGAGTAGGTCTACTACCCTCAGTATGAATTTTATTCATAGATAAAATTTCAGAAGTGGATGGTGAATTGTCAAAGAAAGATATTGTTACGAGAATTAATAACAATATAACGAGAACGGATGTCCTTATAACGACAAGAAAATAAAGGCTGCATGTTCTAATTATAATGTTACATACAGTATATATATATATATACTGTATGTAACAATATTATATATATATATATATATATATATATATAATATTAATAAATAGAGTGTAATGAGACAATGAGATGATCTATAGTTTTCTCTGGAAAGAGCCATTTGCGAAACCGGTGCACCAAGTATTACCCAAATGCAGAGTTATTTGGGTAACCTATTCATGTAGTCTAACTGTATATTTGATATTTTAAGCCAAACAACAACGTTATTGGCAGCTGAGCTGCCGTAAATAGTTTTTGGCGTAAACTACAGCTGGCTAGGGATTAGACACATATTCTATGGTGCGCCAGACAGAACAGCATCATGGCAAGCTACATATTCACAGGAATAAGCAATAGAGACACAGTCGAATAGTTCTTGAATTTGAAATCTACTCAAATGATCACAATTATCAACCACTTTATTGAATGTGTGAGAAGACGGAAGAATCTAGTATGCTTGTGTGTGTGTGTGTGTGTGTGTGTGTGTGTGTGTGTGTGTGTGTGTGTGTGTGTGTGTGTGTGTGTGTGTGTGTGTGAGTGTCGAAGGCCAACAGGAATAATGGAATTGGTTGGCGATCTAGGAGTCCAACACATGTTGGTATGAGCTAGAGACAATTGGGTTTCTCTATATGAAAGAGAACCTAATGGCATACAATGTTATCTATTTGGTGGTCCAGAAGTGACGCAATCCCTCCCTGAAAGCTTATATGAAGATTAAAAAAAACACAACATCGAGCCTAGAAAAGGCGAATGTGAATAAGATCATTTCTGGTCCTAGTCATTGATCTCAAATCAGGAAATTCAAGAAATAGGTCAAGAAATAATCACAGGCTGAGATTCACAGGCTCAGTCACCCCTGGGATTATTTTTCACATACATGAGAAATGACCAAATGAATCATGTATTTAAAATAATAATATAGTGTTCTGCTAACGTTTGGCTGAAATGTATCAAATTAATTTAGTTTGCATTGACTTTTAAAACACCAGAGACACATCTAGCCCGAGCATGTTAGAACTCACCCTGCCTGCAGGGGATGATTTAACATCTCAATTTGGTTGCTTGCAGTTTAATTATTACCCACTGGAATGTTTCAAAAGTCGATATATGGTGTTTAATTATTGCAGTGACATGTATGTTCATGTTTAAAATAATGATTAGTCTAGATTCAAAAATCAACCAGAATATGAGACTTTGTGGTTGTGACCTCCTCTCCCTTACATCAGCCGTCCCAAACCTTTTTTACACCACGGGCCGGTACTATGACAATATTTCTGCGGACCGGTGTTATACTGTATTCTGACTGTTACCCATCATAAAGTGTGACACCAGGGCTCACTGTTGCATATTTTCTGCAACATGCAAGAGCATGAAGTGTAGATGGCCATGAAGTCATTCAGGTGCAGAAACATGCACATGCTTAAAGCGTAGACTGAGTTCACTACTAATAGACATTGTAACGCCATCGCTCAGTCGGAATGGGTTCATTCCTTCTGTTACACGGGGCGATAGCCCATTGAGTGGCTGAAGCAAAGCAATTGATTTACCTCTGTGATGGCATCATGGGTCTTACTTTCTTGCAAAGCTGTAGCTCAAGACCAGGGCATGTCGAGTCCGTGTCCGAAAAGGTTTGAGTCCAAGTCAAGACCCGGTCCCACATTAGCCACGAGCCAGTACCGGGTCCCGACCCCAATGTTGGGGTGCCGCTGCCCTACAAGAAACAGTGACCCTTCAGTAATATGCAACACGTCAGCCCTGTAAACCATTCCACATTGACCAAATTACACATTATTCCCAATTGTTATATATATTATATCAGACTCGAGATGGGAACTGAACCTTGCAACCATGCTGTAACCCGCGATCCAAAACACGCAATTTATCCCAACAAATGACTAAATATTCCTTTGACTTTGGCTACGTGTGACTACCATTTATGTGATGTTTTTGGCCGGACGAGAAGCGATAACGGCGCCTATAGACCTCAGAGGCCCACGGGATGAAGCGGAAAGCCAGATCATGTCATTTACCTGACTGCTTGTGAAGTGTCTCCTTGTGAGAGGAGCAGCGATATCAGTGCATCCCATCACACCTGCTGTGGCACCAGCTTCATCACGGGGCCTGCAATGGGGCCAGGAGACAGATTTAGGAGACAAAGGGAGCCGCAAAATCCTCTTCTCTGGCACACCTAATGAGGACAGGGAAAAAATGGGAGTCTTTTCTTTCATTCTGAGCATGTGGAGACGGCTGGGTAGGAGCGATAAAGAGATGGGGAGGAGTTCTTTATGACGCCGGCTAAAGCAGAGAGATGGAAGTTTCCAGAAGTAGGGAAACGCTTTAATGTCACCATCACCTATGCTGACAGACAACCATGCCTAAACCTCTTTTAAGTGCTTTATTGCCACATTATTGATCAGGTGTGACTGTGGAACTCTCTCTCGGACAGAAAGCTTACTTGCTGAGCTTTCGCTCAACGATTGCCCCCCCGCCCTCCTTTTTGTAGATTTCATCTTCTCATCTCTATCTGGAATGGCTGAAATTACTTTTGCACAGGATTTTTTCTTAACTTTCTAAAAAAAAACTACTTTCAGTACTTCAACATACTTTACTTTTTCCAACACACTTTGTTTTATTGATCTTTGAGTTTCAGAAGTAGGAAAACTGTATTTGCTGAAACTCTAAATAAGACGGATAACCCCCGCCATATGGACGACCAAATTTGGTCGTCCATATGGCGGGGGTGTACGTGAGGAAAGGCTGTTGTTTTACCAGGGCTACAGACAGACAAAAACTCTCCTACAAGATAGTTGATCTCCCAGACACCGTATTCTCATAACAACACATCTCCCCTGTCTGGCTCCTTGCCTCCCCTTAGACACTCCTACAGCATTCCAGGGGTGGTGGTGGATGCTGGTTCATCGCAAAGATTCCCTGTCGTGTGATTCGCTCACCTCAGCATTAACCCTGACAGCCATGAGCCTGATGAGGTCGCTGTGCTTGCAGGGTTTGGGAGCAGGTAGGCGCTCAACGGACCGGAAACACCTGGACTGGCAATCATGCGCTGCTGAGATACAGCAGAAGTGAATCCTGACCATATCCTGACCTGTCCTCTATCCTGGAACGAGCCCATCTCCAACATTAATGCAGCAGTGGGGGAGAACATCCCCATTGTACCTTGGTTTCAGCAGGAGGATGCTTGCTGCTAATTTAAGATATAAGACAATCACTTAGGTGTTTACATTTACAATTAACAAATGTAAAATCTAAATGTTTATGTGGAAAGGCCAAATTCGTTTATTTTGGACAACTGAACTAAAACTAATGTGCAAGGAAATGAAATAAAAAGACATGTTTGTTTTTATATCCTTTCTTTACCTTAAGGCAGCACGGTAAAGCAAGGCAGGTAATTGTGCTGCAAAATTGTTCTCTTGTATTTCATAAACAAACAAGGTCCGGGGGGCATTTATCAACGGAACAAGAAAAGAGATTAAAATACAGTTTATCACACGAAACAACAAAATGCAATAAACTAAAGTTGTTAGAACTTCCATAATATCTCAGGGCTGGCAATGTGGGGGGTTGGGGTGCAGGGAGTGAGTCGGGCTCCTCCAGTGAGTGAGATTAAACCGGCTCTGGTCTTTAGGTATTCTGCCTGTGTTGCTGTATAATATTCTGCTGGACTCCTCCCCCATCCAAGGACACCCAGGTTAGCCTAATTGAATACTTTAATATGCCTGTAGGTGTAAATGCCGTATCTTGTGTGCGTGCGTGCATGCTCACATGCGCATGTCCGTGTGCGTTGGATTGGAGTGGATGAATGGATGGGTATATGGATGGATGGAGGGGTCTGGTTGTCAGGAAAGTGATTTGTTTTGTTATGTTAAGTCAGCTGAATTATAAAAATGCTCTGTCAAAATAGATGGGGCCACAGCGGTGGGGAAAGGCACCTGTAGTGGTCCCGTTCCAATAAGGGTAGTTAGGTTGGTACACAAAAAAGGCATGTCTAAATGAATGTGAACGCAAACAATCTTTCCGAATAAACAACACAACATGTGTTGTTTTCCCCAACCTCACCTGATGACATTCTACAGGTAAACAACATGTCAGGCTAGCTACTGCTGCTCAACTGTCACTCTCAATTAGGCCGGGGACATCAGCGGCGCTCTGCTAAACAAGAATCAGGACATTATTAGCAGCAGGTCAAATTAAATTACACTCAAGAGACTGCTATCTATATGGCCAAACAGACCAGCATGTTCAGAGGAGGTAAACTGAGTGCCAGCAGCCCAGTAGTGATGGGTCGTTTGCGAACAAATCAGTTTGAATGAACGACTCTTTAACAAGAATGAACCAACCTGATTCCCCTTTTCAGTTCTCTCTCATTCGTCTCGTTCGTATCGTTCGTTCTCCGAGACTCGACTCCCAGACCCACCCACTAGTCGCTGACTCTGACTCGTGAGTCGCTGTTCGTTCACTGACTGTGTTAAGTGGTGAAGACTCGAGGACTGAGACGTCACGAGAGCCAGCCGGGCAACAACATCCCGATTCCGAACATGCAGCGCTCCTCAGCTGAAGGAATGTTGTGTTGATTGATGACCGTTTGCACCATTGCACAATCGTGATTTGTTTGAGAATGAGAACGAGGGAGGAGCTGAGTCTGACCGACTCAGCTGAGAACCGTGATTCACCGCTACCGGAAACACGACTGAACGAACGAACGAACGATCGATTCTGAATGATTCTTCTTGGCGAACTGACCAACGCAAACTGAATCAAGCAAACAAATCATGAAATCCACCACTATGGCCCAGCGTCTACGCAAACAAGGCAATGAAAAAAACAAGATTCAAATGCAAACACATCATTCCATTAAGCAGCAGTTTAAATGTTCTCATTTTAATTTCCTGTCATTATGAAATAGCATTTTAGCAGTGTAGTGTGAACTGAATAACAAATGGCATTTAATGTCCTGCCCTAGGGTTTGAAAACACAGCCAGGTAAAATTTTCGTCAACATTGTTTTATGTTTGTATTACTCGCTCAGTAATAATGGCTTTTACTAGACAACAGATTAGCCAGAGAAGTACATGTGTCGTATAAGATAATTACCAGCAGGGTAGTGAAATGTATGTTTCAAGCACTGAGGGTGGAAAAATATAGAGCTCTATGTCTAGTCTAGCTACCTGCTTCTAAAAGATGTATTTAGAGCGGTTGAATCTCCCGTTTGATGTTTTGGAGGTTACACATTTAAACATAACCCTTTATGAGCAGTGTTGATAGGATTCATGCTAACCTCACCTGTTTGTTTTTACCTTTCCCTGTAAGCGTAGGATTAACCATTTTATTCCAACCAGAGAACATTTTAGCTAAATTAGCTCCCACATTGACCTGAGTAGCAAGTCAATGGTTGAGTAAAGCTACAAGTTTTTCCTCCTCTACATGAAGTTGAATGACTCACACAATTCAGCCAGCAGTTCCTCGTTAGTTATTTTAACCTTAAAATTAAAAAATTAAAATCGGCACCAAAGGAAGTTTAATTTTTCCACCCATTTCAACTACAGTGGTAAAATCAATTTGGGGAAGAAGAAAGAGGAAAAAAATACGTCTATATTTGGAAAGGTTGCAATGTGCAAAGTTATTCAACTTAAGCGTAACCAACATGAAATAACAGTCTTCTCCATAGGGCAGCTGTTGGTTGAAGAAATCCATTAGAATCTGTGCCGAGTTAGGCAGTGGCCAATTCTACCCAGAGGCACTTTCTATTAAACTTGGGGTCTTTTTGAAACACACCTACAAATGATATAATCCCACCAATGCAACTTCCAATTACAAAATCCATTAGTGCCCACTCGGCTATATTTCCTCGGGCACGCCCTGAACTTGACGTTCATCTGAAAGCACATTTCTCATCATGACAGTAAACATTTGAAACAGCATGACCCTCACCCCGCCAACCAATAAACCGCTGCAAGCGTACAAACCTGGCTAGAGCAAACATCCAGGCGGTAAAGAGAAATGTCAAGAGAAAAAAGAAAGCCTTGTTTTTGAACTAGCCTAATCAATGAGCAATCTCAAAATATAATCAATTTAGCCATTGCAAGGAAAAGACCAAGTCTGCCTCCATTTGGACGATAAACAGGAAGTCCGCCTTAAAATGGGTGATTTTTATTCGGGACGAGAGGGTTTACTGGCCACCCTGGCGGATGAGTGCGGGCAGGGGACCCGCCAGGATTACATTGTGCAGACGGGCTGAAAGAGCAGGCCTCAATGGATTCTAATGCTCCCACACTGTGTAAGGTTAACAGTATGTCACCAGTGCTCCCTGATCAAATGGCCTAGATCAATTGGACAGACACCACAATCGCTCAGAGAAACGCTGGGACACCACACAGAGCATCAAAAAATGAAACCATTATCCAGGAGGCTGCCGGAGCTATGTTCTACCCATTCTGCTAAATCTCATGTCGTTTACAGAGAGGGACACCTATTGTCCTCCTCTTTTAACAGGATGAGAGAATCCAATTTCAACTGTACAAATTATGGGGAGGCTCGCTGGTCACTAGCTACTGCCGTTCCTGTTTCAACAGGATTGTTTAATGGCAATATATAAACAAAAATAATTATATACATGTAAATAGGGAAATAATATTTAGTATGTAGTGGGCCTATTTTTTTAATTTAATAGTTACTGCTGCAATGATATAACATAGGGTTATGATTCATTCTCTGAAGACATCAGGTCAGTTATATAATTAAGAAACTGACCTAATAAAACAAAGGAAAACTTTTAGATGTACTTAATATACAAAACAAATGCAATGAAGTTAACTCTTGCATCAGTCTTTGATCCAATCACAGAAGTAGATGAGCTAATGGTCTTGTACTGATTATGGGAATAAATAAATAAATAAATAAATAATTGTTCACCATGAACTTTAGAGCAACAAATAACCAGCACGTCTACTACTGTTTTTCTATTGCTTTTATTGATTTATTGCTCGGTTGGTTAGGAAGGTCTACTGGAAGGTCCTGGGTTCAAACTGTGCACAAGAGTGCAATAGTTCTCCTTGTTTATGTGAGCTTTCCCCCAATAGACTTTCATGTGAGCTGTTAGAGGAATGTATAAGTAAACACTGTGATCACTTCACAATATAATACAAGGAGTTATCATAAAGTAGTCTACACCATTTGTACCACAAACCATTCATATCAACATCATGAAGAGGGATGTTTAAAATAACAAATATATATATATTATATATTATATATATATATATATATATATATATATATATATATATATATATATATATATATATATATATATATATATAAGCAAGACGTAACCCTTTAATACTCCTGCTGTTCCCTTGAGCAACATAATCGCGACAGAACCTTCAATGTGGCTGACCCTCCTTATGATGGCTTGGTCTTACACATTTCCCAAGGTGAACAACAGGTGATGTTCCTGGTACTCGGACTCAGATAACGGTCATTAAAGCCTTTGAATATTGCTGAACTGTGTTTTTAACAATTATAACACATTAAAGGTGAAAGCAATCCCACCTACAATGTGACATCAAAATCCATTGAAGAGATAGAGGCCTCACTGCGCCAATCTTCCCTTGAGAAAATGCAATCTCTTCTCAAAACTTTGCTCAACAGAAGCCGGGTGGAGGTTGTGGGTTGATTAAGCGTAACTACAGTTAGCTGGTGACTCTGTGGTTTGGTAAAGTGGTGACCTGGCCCGGAGCAGGATGGACTAATCAAACCGTGGAACACTTGGTGGCCTCAGTGTTGCCACAGAGCATGCGCAAAGGTCTGCGGAGAAACTGCATTTCTCCTGAACCGTTAACCACTTATGCGGACAAAAATGACATTTAGCTGCCAGACAGTGTTGGCTGACTTCACAACAGAATTATAATAACGTGATAAAGAAATAACACTGTTATTGATCTAATATATATCCACATGAATAAAGCCAATTGATGTGGTTGTTTCCACTGCTGCGCTTTAATGCCATCATGGATTTGTGCTCCGTTTGAGTGCGCTGCCTTTTTTCTGACTTCGCTTGTGTATTTGACTAGAAGTTTAGGTATTTTGGGTTTTAAACCCTGGAACAAAACGTAGAGCTAGCCGTAGGGAGGCCTTGTTGTGAGACCTGAAGTACACATGTTCCTGAAGGTTAAAGATCACCTTTTCCCCTTGTGCGAGGCTTCAATGCCTCCTTGTGTCCCCTGTTTAATTGTAACGTATGGATCAGACCTTTACGTATGGATGTGTGTCGTGTGGTGGACCTCATCTAAAAAATGGAGGCTGAGTTCCTGGGGAGAACCCAGGGAGGAAGAAAAGGTTGCGTGAGAATGCTCAGTAGCGGGATATCTTAAAGGTCAACTCCAGTGGTATCAATCAAATATTAATGGCACTGGACAGCCCCGTACCTACCCTTCCCCTTCTCCCAGCCAACACATCGCTTTAACAAAGCGTCTGCTCTATGAAACCTTGCTTTCTTTCTGCTTTGTAGTTCTGTCTATTTGAGGTGTAGTGCCCCTCTTCTGTATCCACGTCTGATGTGGACGTGTGTTGTGTTGTGGAAGGGCCACAAGATGGAGGAACTCTTGTATCATGTCTTCTCTCTTCATGAGAAAGGTCAGAGGCAGGTGGACTGTGACTTCCTGCCCTTATGTTTTTCGCTGCTTGCTATTAACACATCGATCAGGCACCGCCATTGAAGGAAGCATAAAGGTTATGACCATGAGTGTGCTATCTGTGCACTGGAGGGAGCAGTATTATACCTGTAGCGGCAGCTTATGACTTGTCTTTCAGAAGGAACCAAAACTCATATTAAACGGGGAAGAAAACGTCCATAAATAAGCTTAACGGCAGAATATTGGAAAACAAAACAAAGTAATAATCGGAAGAACAATCTTTTTCCAGACATTTTCCTTAGATTTATATTCCCCGGGCAGGGGCCGGAATGCTTAACATTGTAATAAAAGATCAGCCTTTCAAATCTCCAAAAGTGGCTTTGAGCTTCAAGAATTGACCCGGTGAAACGTTATCATAGAGAGAACTTGTTTGCACGGCTCCTTGCCTTGCCCTTGGGTTGATGGAGCCCGCTTTCATAGTTTCAGATTTCTTCTGCTGTTGTTTCAAATAAATAAATATAATTGGTTACACTCCCATGACATTTACTGGTGAATAATGGTTAGTTCTTTGTAAATAATAGAATACAGTTCTGTAAATCCCATGAATTCTCTTGGGCAGGGTGAAAAGGCTAATTCTTCACAATAATAAAGCCTTCGCTTGCCTTGATGAACCGCTGTGGTGAGCAGTAATTTGGTGATGCTGGTTGGTAGTAAACAGATAATAATTTAGAAACAAGATGATGACTTAATAGACATCATCAATCAGTCATCCGTCATTAGGTTATGTTTCAGGGATACGTTATTAATGTATTCTCGTGGGTTGTTTAGTATTCAACATGGAATGTAAATTCAGGCCTGCAACTCCTTGAACTGAACGATGCTCTCACAGCCTAGACTGGCACTGGAGTTGCTTTTGTGTGGAATTAATGCAACAATCTCAATGTATGCATCCATCTGTGAATGTATCAATACCATCTGTCCGTCAATTAATCTGTTAACCCATCCTTCCAGTCGTCCTTCCATCCATAAAACATGTAATCCCTCCATCCTTCTATCTACCCATTGATCTTTTCACATCTGGGAGTTTATCAATTAAAACATCCTGCCGTCCATTCATTAATTCATCCTGTCACCCATCCATCTGTGAATGTTTCCATTGATCCAGCCATCTATGAAATCATTAATCATGTCACCCATCAATTCATTCTCCAAAGTCTCTCTATGTGCTTATTCTCCTCATGGTTGTGGTGCAACAGTGTAAATCCAATTACATTGCACTCAGAATGTGATGTTGTAGCAACTTGTCTCTGGGCACACTCCCGTCCATGGTGAAACTTTACCCAGCCTTGTTATTGTGTTTCCTTTATTTCCTCAAATCGAGCGCTTCATGGTACAGAGTAACAGTACTTTGCCACAAACGACCTCAACAACAACAACCACAACAGAAAACAACTCAATCTAATGTAATGGGAATGGCCGTTTCCTGCACCCACACCTCAGAAAATAGCACCATAAAGCCATCAGCCGCCTCCCACCAGCTGGTCGGGGGTCCTATAGACATGACCAACAGAAATGACCCCCACTCTGATTAGGTGATTCATAATAGATGGTGGTCAGCGAGTTGCCTTCTCCCCGCAGGGGTGTCGCTGTGGCCTGCATTACGAAACCCACAGCAGCCCTCGTGATGCTGAGCTCTCCTCATATCTTTACACACTGTCTGCAGACTGTTGACCCCACTATACTGGTAACTTACACCCAGGATACTTAGGACCAAACTATCCTGGTATCTTAACACACTGTCTGCATACCGGGAACCAGGGCTCTCCTGGTATCTTTACACACTGATTGCCTACTGGGGACCAGGGCTCTCCTGGTATCTCTACACACTGTTTGCCTACTGGGGACTAGGGCTCTCCTGGTATCTCTACACACTGTTTGCCTACTGGGGACTAGGGCTCTCCTGGTATCTTTACACACTGCCTACTGGGAACCAGGGCTCTCCTGGTAAATTCACACAGTATCTGCATGTGCTATACTGGTATCTTTACACACATGCATATTGTTAGCAGCCTAGATGGAGGGAGGATTCAAATAGTTGGAAGAATGTGGGCCATGTGTGGAGGTGGCGACGAGAGTGGGTGGAGGCGGGGAGTGGTGGTTGGTGTGGAGTTAGGGAGGCGATGTAATGGGGAATATAGGGGATATACATAATGGGAGATATTTAATGCCCCATATAGTTCTGCGTGAAAGCGGTAAATGCATGCGTCGTTGCGCCATGGTATTAGTGAGTGAATAATGCATGTAATCTAGCAATTCAGCGGAAGGGAAATAAAACCGTATGTCCATGAGCATCGGGTAATCGGGTAATCCCCCATGGAGGTAAAATGGCGACGGCTCCATAGTAGGAGGATGACAGCCTATAGCAAAGCCAGCGGGGTGGGTGGGAACAAGTGAAAACACAGCAGAGGGGTTGCAGGAGGGTCCTGACCTAGAGCCAGGAGGTAATGAAAGGAGGAGAGTGTTTGGTGAACACACGGGCTGACTCTTCCACAGGGGGCCATAGAGGACAGGTTATTTATGAGGCTATTTTCAGTTGTGGTGTGTGTGTGTGTGTGTGTGTGTGTGTGTGTGTGTGTGTGTGTGTGTGTGTGTGTGTGTGTGTGTGTGTGTGTGTGTGTGTGTGTTTAAGAGTGTCTGTGTGGGTGTGTGTTTGTGTGTGTACACACGTCTTCGTGAGTTAGTACATGGCATGCATAGAGATGCACGCATGTGTTCAGGCTTATGTGAATGTGTATGTGTGAACATACATATACTTTGTGATTTACTACATGCATACCTGCTTCTGCGCGCGTGTGTGTGCGTGCGTCTGGTGTTTGTCTGGGTGTCCTTTTAGCCTGTGCCGAATATCAATGTGTGTGTATTTTCCGGCAGGCGTGCGTGCATGGCAGTATTGATGGATGAGTTAAGCTGAAATTGCATCGAGGGAGACGAGCAGCCATGTCCTGTTTACACGCAGATCAATAGTGTTACAAGTCTAAATACTGAGAAACACTCAGGTCACTCCCGGCAAGAAGGCAGAATGGAGATGATTAGACGGAGGGTGGCTGAGAGAGACGGTGAAAGAGGCATCGACACAGCGGGGGTGAGCGAGAGAGACAGGAGAAGATACAGAGAGAGAGAGAGAGCACAAGAGAAAGAGAGAAACAGGTTAATGTATACAGACAGGGAGAGAGAGAACAGGAGAAAGAGAGAAACGGGTTATAAAATACAGAGAGGGAGAGAGAGCACAAGAGAAAGAGAGAAACAGGTATATATATACAGAGAGGGAGCAAGAGCACAAGAGAAAGAGAGAAACAGGTATATATATATACACAGAGAGGGAGAGAGAGCACAAGAGAAAGAGAGAACAGGTTATTAAATACAGATAGGGAGAGGGAGCACAAGAGAAAGAGAGAAACAGGTATATATACAGTACCAGTCAAAAGTTTGGACACACCTTCTCATTCAATGGTTTCTTTTTTTTTTAACATTGCAGATTAATATTGAAGACATCAAAACTATGAAGGAAGACATATGGAATTATGTGGTAAACAAAAAAATGCTCAACAAACCAGAATGTTTTAAATTTTACATTATTCAAAGTAGCCACCTTTTGCTTTGATGACAGCTTTGCACACTCTTGGCTTTCTTTCTATTAGCTTCATGATAGTCACCTGGAATGATTTTCAATTAAGAGGTGTGCCTTGTTAAGAGTTAATTTGTGGAATTGCTTGCCTTCTTAATGTGTTTGAGACCATCAGTTGTGCTGTACAGAGGCAGGTTTGGTGCACAATTCTATACAGTGAAAAGGCCTATTAGACTTAAGTTCAAATCCATATTATGGCAAGAACTACTCAATTAAGTAAAGATAAACGACAGTCCATCATTACGTTAAGACAAGAAGGTCAGTCAATCCCAAAGATTTCAAGAACTTTGAATGTATCCTCAAGTGCAGTGGCGAAAACCATCAAACGCTATAATGAAACTGGCACTCACGAGGACCGCCCCAGGACAGGAAGACCAAGAGCAACCTCCACTGCTGAGGAGAAGTTCATTCGAGTTATCAGCCTCAGAAACCGCAAATTAACAGCACCTCAGATTAGAGCCCAAATAAATGCTTCTCAAGTAGCAGACACATCTCCACGTCAACTGTTCAGAGGAGACTGCGTGAATCAGGCCTTCATGTTTGAATTGCTGCAAAGAAGCCACTGCTGAGGAAAAACAACAAAAAGAAGAGACTTGCTTGGGCCAAGAAACACAATGAGTGGACTTTAAACCATTGGAAATCTATACTTTGGTCTGATGAGTCCAAATTTGAAATTTTTGGTTCCACCCGCCTTTGTAAGACACAGAAAAGGTGAGCGGATGGTTTCTTCATGTGTGGTCCCCACTGCGAAGCATGGAGGAGGAGGAGGAGTGATGGTGTGGGGGTGCTTCGCTGGTGACACTGTTGGGGATTTATTCAAAATTCAAGGCACACCTAACCAGCATGGCTACCATAGCATACCATCTACAGCGACATGCCATCACATCTGGTTTGCTCTTAGTACGACCCAGATTTGTTTTTCAACAGAACAACGACCCCAAACACACCTCCAGGCTGTGCAAGGGCTATTTGACCAAGAAGGAGAGTGATGGAGTGCTGCGTCAGATGACCTGGCCTCCACAATCACCCGACCTAAACCCAATAGAGATGGTCTGGGATGAGTTGGACCGCAGAGTGAAGGCAAAGCAGCCAACAAGTGCTCAGCACCTCTGGGAACTCCTTCAAGACTAGTGGTGACTACCTCATGAAACTGATCGAAAGGATGCCAAGAGTGTGCAAAGCTGTCATCAAAGCAAAAGGTGGCTACTTTGAAGAATGTAAAATATAAAACATATTCTGGTTTGTTGAGCATTTTTTTGTTTACCACATAATTCCATATGTGTTCCTTCATAGTTTTGATGTCTTCAATATTAATCTGCAATGATGAAAAAAAGAAAAAAATAGAAAAACCATTGAATGAGAAGGTGTGTCCAAACGTTTGACTGGTACTGTATACAGAGAGGGAGAGAGAGCACAAGAGAAAGAGAACAGGTTATTAAATACAGATAGGGAGAGAGAGCACAAGAGACAGAGAGAAACAGTTTAATAGTTATTGGAAGAAAGTTAAAGATGGAGACACATTTGCATACACAGCTCGAGGTGGGAAAAGATGGCTGTGCAGAATAGTGAATAGAGATGAGAGCGTCTGTGTTTGAGTGTGTGTGAGTGAGCGAAAAAGAGTGTGCTATTTTGCAGTGTGGGTAAATAATGCGTTATGTGATTTTGGATAACTTAACAACCCATAAAAACATTAAAGTATTCTGTGTCATCTGCCAGGGAGACAAAAAAAATCAATGATTGCAAATAAAAGACGAAGACAATGCTAATGCCAAGGATATGGCGCTCTGAGACAGCTTTATGAGTATAAAAGCCCTCATGGTTTTTTATTATTTTTTCTGAATCATTGCTTTTGGAATATGACAACCACCTCCCGTAATGGGTGCCAGAAAGCGTCGGAAACAGCCGGAGCAGCCTGGCTGGAGTGCTGTCACCCAGGAACACCCAGCTAATGACTCTTAGTCCTCACACTTAAAAAGGGTCTGCAAGCCTTTACAAGCTGGGGGGTTCTTTTTACTGTCAGTGCAGCCACACATATTAAAACACTACTTGCTCAAACATCACCAAGATTATGAAGTGAAATGTTTTATTTCACTCTCTTTCCAGCACTCTTTCCAGTTGGGATACATCATGTTGGTAATCATTTCGTTTCTGATGTTTCTTTTCTAAATAAGGCTTTTTATAATAAATAATAATAATACAGCAGGCATTCTGCATTAGCCTGCATTGCACTCTGAGAGAATATTTATATAAAACGGGAAGCAGCATTGTAAAAAACATTAGTCCTCTACTCCCTCGACAAAACGTCTGTTTGCCTTTAAAGGCTGAAAAGTGACCTAATAACTTCTGGAGATGGACATTTTAACGGCAAAAAAAAAGAAAACGCTGACTGCGCTAATGTCGGACCGGGCCATAAACACAACGTGGGATACAAACGTTTGATTCACCGCACCCTGCCAATATTTAATCAGAATATGGCTAACTTATAAAGTGCTTATAACCAACTTACCGCACCACATAACATTTCCATTTACTGTGGTAACCATCTAGAAGCCCCTATAATCACTGCACCTCATACTCGCTGGGAGCCACTGCTGCCAGATCTCTCTGTGAAGACGGGGACCAAGCTATTTGTTTTCCAACAGCGGTTTTGCCAGTTTTGAGTTTTTCTTCAGGCCCTTATTGGATTCCACCAAAATGAAACATAACATAACATTTAGCAGATAAATGTTTTTTTCTCCCAAAAAACGACTTACAGGTGCGGCTGAGGACAATCAAAGCACAAAGCGATCAATACTGGAGAAAGGAGGCCTTCAAAAAATATGAGGTGCTGAACGAGCAGGAAACCAATGGGCAGCGCACAGAGGCGCTCTGTGAATGTGAACACAAGGTGAGTGTTTCATCCTTTATTCAGTAGTAGTGCTAGTTGAGTGCAACGTAGGGGTTAGTGTACGGCAGTAAAAATGTGCTAAATTCAACATTTAAGTGCTGTAGCAAAAAAAAAGTTGATGAGTTGGCTTTTGACTGCTATTCAGAATACTGATAGTGGAATAGTACTTCCACTCCCCATGTAAAAGCTCGTGAAGCCGCCCTTGATTTGTACAAAGACGGCAACTGACAAAAAAAAAAAAAAGGAAAGGAAACTTGTTCCACAGCGTTGCAGCCCTCCTTGGTTTGATGTCTCTGTTTCAACACCATTCTGATCTCTGCATTATGGTGGATTAGTTGGTTACAATCAAACATCAGGGTAGGGGTGTGTACCATAGCATCCATTAGTCATGTTAACGTCCCCGCTGTTAAAAAAAGCCTTTTTAATATCATTTTTGTAGGGAGAGTCTCCAAAAATGAATTATTAGTCATCTCTTCTGATGACATTCACACGTAACATTAAATCAGCCTGACTATCTGATGTTTGAACTGCAATTTAAAATGCAATGAATTGGTTTGGCAGACAGAGGCGCAGAGGGATGAGAAGGGAACAACAGGAGGTCTATTAGCTGATTAGGATGGATAGTTTGTGTAATCAAAGATCAAGGTAATCTTTTCTCCCAGGGACTCTTCTTAAATAACAATGTGCCACACATGGCACACCTGTTCCTCAAACCTTATTATGATTTACTCCAGTAAGAAAGAAAAAGACAGTCTCAATGTTTTTGAAGCCCAGATTGTGTAACCACACTTCAATCTCTGCAGAGATAGAAAAATGAAATGAGGGAGTATAAAAAAAAACATACCCTCAACATAGATCTATATTCTCCAGGCTGGAAGGTAATAAGTCTATCTTCGGGCTCCACAGAAAAAAGAATCTAATCAGATTACATACAGAACAAAAAGTGAAAAAAGCTGCAGAATACAGGTGATGTTGAACACCCCCCCGAGACGAGCGGTCAGACAGAACCAACAGATCCCAGAGCTACAGATAGCTCAGAGAATGCCAGTTCCACATAACCTGCAGTGCAACCAGTGCACCGGCTGTGCACTGCCACAACAAACCTTCTTTTTTTTAACTCCGCCTCCTTCTTCAAAGCTCTCGGGGGGGGGGGGGGGGGGGAACTACAAACCGCTGAGCCTCAGTCATTTTCATAAGGACCACCTACCCACCCACCCACCCCCAGGGACCTCTGTGACACCTCGTCAGGGAGCACAGGCTGCCAGGCCAAGGCGCAGATGGTTGTGTCAGGCTGGCTTCCGACCGCGAGGAGGAGAATGAGAATGAGGAGGAGGAGGAGGAAGAAGAGGAAGTGGAGGAGGCAATGGCATGTATAGCTGCCGCCGTTGGCGCACCGGGGGACATCTGGTGCAGATGGCAGGGAGGGTGGTGGAGCGAGCTACCTTAGCGACCGCTCTCTGCCAACCCCGCCACCTCCCTGGCTCTTCCCCACACCACCGACTTCCAGCCCCTGCTGGAAGCCCTCCTTCAACCCCCATCCAGGTGGTGGGTTATCTCACCAGGGCAGCCTCCCGGAGGAGCACGATGGGTGGTGGATGGCTGTGGAGGTGGAGGGGGAGGGGGCCTGTCTCTGCACTCCTCCCAGGGGGATTTGGTGACTCGGCTGTGTGGACGCCAGGGAGGCGAGGTGGTGGAGGAGGGTCCTGGCTGAGCGGCTGCCATGATGGTTGGACGGAGGAGGATGACGGAGGAGGAGGAAGTGGTGGAGGAGAGGGCGAGATAATGGCTATAAGAGAGAGATAACAGGTGGAGATCATCATGATAATGGAATGAGGGGATGAGTGATGAGAGAAATGGAGACAAGTGGGAAGACGGAGAGATAGGGGGAGGGAGAAAAAAGGGACACAGACAAAGAGGGGCAGAGAGAGAGAGAGAGACAGAGAGCCAGAGACAGAGAGCCAGAGAGACAGAGGGGAGGGCCATGGCCTGGATGGACAGACAGTGCAGCTAGAGAGCGAGAGAGACACAGATCAAGGGAGACACAACCACACAGATGGACACAGAGAGAGGGGCAGGGGGGAGAAAGACAAAACAAAAGACAGAGGGAGAAGGGAGGACGTGTGTGCGGTAAATTAGAGGTTCGCCTGACAGGATAGTTGTTGTCTAGTTCCTGGCTTTAGCAGCAGTCAATAGACTGCAGACCGTCCCTGTTCCGGGCCTCTGTCTGTCTGGCCCAGGGAGGCTGAGGCACTTTGACAGAAGACTGAGGGGCCTCTTGGGAATAATCATTGTCATTGCAGAACCATTTGATTTTCATTAAGGATCCCCTGAGGATGGCAGTGTAGTTTTGAAGCGGGGAAAGTACAGAAAAGCAAATGAACTAAGTAGAAGTAGGTCTGATCCACTTCTGGGAGCATCCTGTCTGATCACTACTGATCACATTGATGATTGGACTGGGATTAGATCCATAATGATGCTAAATAGGCAAGTTAACATTATGTTACTTGTGGCAATTTCATTCGAATGAAATGACATAATGTGACTAATTTCGATGATTTTTGGCATCTTTACGCAAATGGTTATGCATTTTGCAATTGGCAATTCAAAATGCAAAGTAGCAATGCAATTGGAAAATTGTTTCTACAAAAACGCCATTTATATAATACTTCAGCCAGAGACTGCAGTACTCTACGAGGTAAGATGCACGCATTCGTGCAGCAAAGTAAAAAATACAGCATTTTCTTTCGACGTAAAAGCCCAATGTCACTCAAGATAAACCAACAACCAGACTCCTGTTAGCTGTATCCCAAAATTGTTCCTAAGTGCATCACTTATCTGCACCACTTAGTACTGCAGTACTTATCCTCCCTGAACTTGGATTAAAGGTGTAAGAGCTGCCACCCAACCTCCAACACCACCACCACTGGTCCTGGCTCCAACCATCAATATAAAGGGGTGGAGGGAGAGAGGGAGAGATGAAGAACTGGTGTGAGAGATGGATGAAGGGATGGCGAGGGATATAAAAGGCATCACATGTGTTGCAGGCTGGGGAGGCGGGCCGAATGACAGACATGATTCTTACTGATGCAGATGTTTACCCTCTGAAGCCAGCTGGTACCCACTGACAAAACAACAGAGAGAGAGAGAGAGAGAGAGAGAGAGAGAGAGAGAGAGAGAGAGAGAGAGAGAGAGAGAGAGAGAGAGAGAGAGAGAGAGAGAGAGAGAGGGGGGGGTAGGGGAGGGGGGCGGGGGTTAAGGGGAAAAAAAGAGTAAGAGCACTGTCAGCGTTTTATTCTTCCCGCAGTCTGTTGTTTTGTTCCCTTTGCATTAAAAATGAATACAACCTAAACGGAAGGCAGGGTAATGTGTAGCGACTTTGATGTATACAAGGTCGCTACACATTCTAACCCCTCACTGTCCCTCCCCAGAATGCTAATGCACCGAATTCTCATCTGGTGAGTTACTTTCATCCCATCATATTTAATTGATACCAACTAGAGGCTGTTTCCAGGAAATGTATTAAAAAAAATAATGGTAGCTATACTTAAAGATATGGTTCCGCCTGCTAACTATGGGATGCATTTAAAAAATGTTTACATGTGTAAAAAAACAAACATCTTTCAATTATATACATCAAAATCAATTACAGACATAATTGCCTGCAGAAAGATACAGAAGTAATTAACAACAAGGTAAGATAATATTTCATTAATCCTGCATGAGGAATTGGTTTTGCCGTGGGCCCAGTGCATCTGAAGGTTAATCTAATGACTGAACCCAGAACAGGCTGCAGGCCGCTCAGAGTGGCAGGTTGGCAGCTTGGCACACAGCTCATTAACCAGCAGTACAGACAGGAGCCACAATCTGCTCTCCATTTTGTACCCCCTGCAAACACTCCTGGTAAGTCTTCCCAACCCGGTTGGCTCGAGCACAGCCCAGCAACACATGTTCAGAGATCTTCCCGCCAAATACATCAGTCTGATCATTCACCATGGCAGCATGGGCGGCATAAATAATACATGCACATAATAAGCAGGAAGCACAGACACTTGAACCGTTGTTCATTCACAGGTATTTAACCAAACAATTTGATTGTAGCTAACTTGACTCCACGATATATTTACATTTGGCAGACTCTGTTATCCAAAAGCTAATTAGAGCGATTTCAAATACACTTAATTAATACGCCGGTCATGGTTTAAGCCATCTTCCACAAGGATACTGACAGTTAGGCTGGAGATATTGGGCATCCAGTACCTTCCGACGAACACCCTGACCACTAATACACTTTCCTGCTCGCTCAATCTCATGCCTTGATATGTTTCAGCAACATGATAATGATCAAAATATCAAGACACCAGCCATCTGTACCTCAGTATCATCCTTAGCAGTAATGTGTCATGTTTCCAGTGTGTGTGCATCTTAGGTTGCTGAACTTTAAAGTCATGTCACACAATTGTCTCAAGGACATCAGGCTTAACATGTGGTTCTTTAGGGCCGCTGGGAAATGTATTCATCTTTTATCAATTGTTCCAGTCAAAAAAGGACCATGGATCTGGTCCCACCCCATGCCTTTGGGCCTCCAAGGCTGGCACCCTTGGCTTGAGGAGGACCAGCGGCGGTTCCAAAACAACACCTGTCAAAGAGCGTGCAATACCCCACTGAGGCCAGCAGAGGGGGGTCTAATTATCATATCACACTCGGGGCCATTTGGAAAGGCCCAAGACAGATGAAGACATCATGGGACGAAAATTGTCATATCATTCACCCATTAAAACAAGCAAACCAATTAAATAGATTCCCTTGTTCTTTTCCACCCTTAACTTATTTTTACTGCAGAACTTGTTGAGGTATTAAATATGTATTTTTATAAAATATGAATATAATATAAAATAATATAAAAGTATTTCATCAATATATGCAAATTGTAAGTATGAATAATAAACAAGTATTAATGTACTTTCCAACACATTGAATGGACATGATTGATTCATCACAGGACAGACAAGGTCTATCTGATGAGACAATGTGTCACACACACTGCGCTGCTTGAGTGGAATAGCTCAGACTTGTTGCTGTATTCTGAATCATCATCACACTATTTACATCAAAAAAAAACACATGGGCCGCAACAGTACAACAGTACAACCTCGCTGACAACATATTGCCACACTTTGACACAAACATACTGCCTCGCTCTGACACACACACACACACACACACACACACACACACACACACACACACACACACACACACACACACACACACACACACACACACACACACACACACACACACGATTTACAGGCAGTGCAGATAAGCAGGCAGACGAGGTGTGTGTACAGGGGCATCCAAGTACATGTTTACCTCTACTTCAATGCTGAATGCATCCTAAATAAAAAAAGAGCAGGAATGTCATCATATCGTCCCATCATTCACTTTTACTATGCAACCTTGCACTGCGCGCAAATAAGAAAATGCCTCCTTCAGCTCTTGCTGAAGTCTGACAAATTACTAAAATGACTGTGCAGAACTTTTCCAAATCTTCAAAACCTGGGCGTCAAACTCACAAACTATCAGGACGGCTTCAGACATCTCCTATGCATCCTCCCTACTAGAAGGTTCCAGCTCTGGCACACACTCGCTGTTGTGTCCTTTGGACAAACATCAAACAAAAAGCGGTGAATTTGCATAAACTTTCATTAACATTTCATTATTTTGATTTTCATAATAAATATACAGCACATGACTTTTGAACGGTGATTATATGACCTGACAAATCAAAAATGACATTACAACAGTTATGTCCTTCCCAACTGATTGTAGGCCAATCAGTTGAGTTCTCACTGTACTCCCCTCATGGGAGTAAGGGCACTCTTGGTTCAAGGATCTTAGAGTTTAAATAGTTCCCATTAATGACAGCAGTTTGGCAGAAATTCAGTTTACCATAGTTGACCCAATAATTACATACCAATCATACAAAACAATAGTCTAAGCAGACACAGGAGGAAAACAAGGGAACAGGTCGTTGGATTGTTCCCAACAAATCGTATCAAAGGTTGTTGTTTTCTTTGTTTTTTGCTCACTTGTGGTGTCTTGTTGGAGACACAGGTTCCAAGGTCAGGAATAGGATGGAGGAAGAGGTATGATGGTGGAGGTGGAGGAGGAGGATGGAGATATCACCATCCAGGTTCAAGTCAAATTCCAGGACTCAATACACACCAAATAACCTTTTCCTGTATACAACAGGAAACAGTAAGATGGTGGTGAAATGTGGGAGAGCAACATTTCACAATATTTAAAGTTTATACACTCCATAGATTCCAATTATAACAATAAACGTTTGTTTTCATATGTTTTTCATGTTCTTTTTCTTTTTACTTGTGGTTTTATCAAAGTATGAAAGGTACCCGGCCCAGAGGCTGAAGAAAAGATTAGAATCCCAGCAAATAAACCTCAAATGAGTTGTTGGTCACTTTTAATAAATAATTGTTATACATTACTTGAATTTGTTTTTGTTTTGTTTGTCTTCTCCTCGCTCCCCTCACTTGCTTCGTTTGGTCGTTGCAAGATCTTGCAGGTGTTTTGGACCAGCTCATCATGATTGGTGGTGGGCGGGGCTTTAATTTAGGGATTGGGATTGGCTTGTTTTGGTTTACCAAAATCAAAGTATCATTACATATAAATAAAAGGTAGATAAACCAAGAATTAGGACAAATATTCTAATGACACACGGTGACATCCCCATCCCAATACCCCAATTCCCAACAATAAGCAGGCCTTAATCAATTCCCAACCGCAATGTCCACTTGTGGGGCGGAATCATAAAACACAGTTTATTAAAAGCGGCGCCAACAACATGAAGCAGTGCTACGACAGAGATCAACTCCGCGCGGAGGAGGAAGTAGACAGAGCGTCGGCACTCTCTCCTCCCGCTCCGAGTCATTTACGAGACGTCCTCGTTGCAGCAGCAACAGCAGCCGGAGAGAGAGAGTGATAAAACAAAGTCATAAAACGAGTGATGCCTGCTAAGAACACGATGATGAAGGTACAAAGTAAAGGTGATGAGGGAACAAGGCGAGAATTCCACGCCGCGCCGTCTGCCCGCGGTCGTCATTATCAGTGTCCATCGCAAAAATGTTAATGAGTTTATCAATTACTCAACCGACTTCATAGGCGGGGAGGAGTCTGGAGGAAAAACGGTTGGAAGCCTTTGTGAAGGACCCACCGCCATTAATAATGTAGCCCGTTCCTGTAGCGACAGGTCCCTTTCGTTTTTGCATAAACAGACACATTATCCTCTCACTCACCACCACACTGTTCTCATGCACGGTGATCAGCGTAATGTATGTGCATGTGCAATGAGGTCATTTTAACACTTATTTGTATGAGTGCCACTGTGTGCCTTGAAAAATTCTAATTAAAATGAATTGAACGTGGCAAAAGAGTAAGCCGACCGCATTACCTGCATAATTGCTTATAAACCAAATAGGCCGATGTAGTCATGTGTTGGTGGTCGTGGCTAACCCTAACCCTGTTGTGCAATTCGTTCTGTATGCCATGAGCAAGTATAATGTTGACGCATCATTTGTCACTTGGAGAGAGTATAACCCATTAAATAGAGAGTGCATGTGTGTTTATGTAGGAATGTTTGTGTGTGTGTGTTTTTGTACGTTTGTGTGTTTGCACATATCCTTTACATGGATATGTGACCTTTATAGGTGAAAATAATATATAAAGTGTTTGTGCGCGTGCTGTGAGTGAATGTGTGTGTGTGTATGAGTGTGTGTGTGTGTGTGTGTGTGTGTGTGTGTGTGTGTAGTACACAGGGAGTGGGGGGGGGGGGGTGAATCAGTACACAAAACCACGTTAGAGCTGTCACGAGGCGGGCAGAAATTGGATTAGTGTCACCCATGATAAGGCAAAGGGCGAAATAGAGAAGAGGAGAAAATTGGAAGAAAGGAAATGGCTATTTCACCACCACCACTAACCCCCTGACACCCCCCCCCCCCCCAGCCCCCCCATCTCCATCTCCACACACACACACACACACACACACACACACACACACACACACACACACACACACACACACACACACACACACACACCCACACATCCTCCGTAATAATTTCATTTCATATTCCAGGCGGTGAATGCGTAAGCGCACCGCAATACTGTTATGGAGCCAAAGCTGGAGTTAATGGAATATTTATATGCAGACCGTGGAAGCCCACATTTTTCTTTCTTTCAGAACAGTACCCTCCCTCCCCTCCCCCGCCCCCGCCCCCATCTCCTTCTAACCACCTCCCCCATCACTCCCTCCCTCGCCCAAATCTTCACCCATTTCTAGTTGCAGATTCGCCTTTGTAGGAGTTTGACAATTCTTACACCTCCGAAGCCTGTGTACCCGTCGTCAGTAGGAGGGAGGGGGAGGGGGGGGGGGGGGTGGGGGTGGCGGGGGGTGGTGCATCGTGGGGGGGGGCTGAGGAAGAATGAGGGAAGCCGAGCCGTCTTCGGCGGTCCGCTATGACCTCAGCCGTGTACGCGTCTTAATGGGAGAGGAAGTACTGCCGACCTCTACGCCGGCGATGCAACAACCGGCCTTTTTTTTTTTCAACCGTCCAGAAGAGGATTCAATTAGGGGCTGATACGCGGAGCCGAGTCGGCGGGCTGCGTTTAGCGCCGCGTGTGTGCGCTATTAGCATATCTCCTCCGACCAACCCTATCAGCCACCACTGTGTGCGCAGGATGGCGTCGGCGAGGGGTAACGTATGTATGTAAATAAGAGGTGTTCACGTAGTAGATGATGTGACTGAATGTTCCCTGCAGATAGAGAGAGAGAGAGAGAGAGAGAGAATGGGAGAGAGAGAGAGAGAATAGGAGGTGGTGAAAAAATATGTTAAAGAGTTGGGATAGAGATGCAGATAGAGAGGGGGAGAGAGAGAGAGAGAGAGAGAGAGAGAGAAGGAGGTGGGCATAAATATATTGAAGAGTTGGGGATGGAGAGAGAGAGATATTGAGTAGATTGAGATGCAGAGGCTGAATAGACACTTAGAGAGAGAGAGAGAGAGAGAGAGAGAGAGAAGGGGGGGTGGGGGGTAGTGTTTGAGGGAGACCAAGGGGGCCGCAAGCCACATTAAGTTCCCCCGCCACTGCCCCCCTGCACCCATCTCTAACATTGTTAGCATTCAGCCTGTGCGGTGCTCCAGCCCGGCCCTGCTGCTGCTGTGCCTACTGTAAAACCAATAAGAGCCAGGCATCATGGGACTGCATGGGGAAACAAAATATAGCACATTGTTGTGTGTATGTGTGTGTGAGAGAGAGAGAGTCTGTATGTGTGTGTGTGTGTGTGTGTGTGTGTCTTTGTGGGGGAGAGAGAGAGAGAGCGAGAGAATAGGATTTAGAGATAGGCAGCAGGGGAATAGATAGACTCCTATTAAGTATTCAGTGGTAGGAGCCACAGAGATGTGGGGGCTGAGGGACCCTCTCCCTCTCTGTCTCTCTCTCTCCCTCTCTCTCTCTCTCTCTCTCTATCTCTCTCTCTCTCTCCCTCTATCGGTCTCTCCCTCTCTCTCTCTCTATCTGCGACACGCCAGGACTCATCCGCAGAGCCGCTGTTCCATCACGATTCTGTTACCTGGCTGAGATTTACACATTTATCAGCAGCAGGCTGCCCACAAAGAACCAAAAAGTATTCCTGCTGTATCATGCATAATGTCTCCCCAGTCCGACCAAACCTGCGTGGGTCGCTCCACTACGGCACATGCATAACATGCCAATGTCTCTGTATAGGTGTCGAGAAGCAGGTAGGGGTTGTAGGGCGTCTGACCTACTGGTTAGGGAATGGTACAGGCAGACATTTGGGTATCGAACCCGGGCACCTTTTGGCCGGGAGTCAGTCACCTTCACCACTTGGCAAGACTATCCTGCCTGCTTATTTTCATTTGTTCACTTTGCAGATTCTAAACATGATGTGAAATCTGTCCTTCCCTCCGAACCTTCTCTCCGGAGGGAGAGAGGGAGAGCGAGTCAGTGGCACCCTCACCCCCCCCCCCCAACCGCTGCTCCCTGGAGATTTCCATCATCCCCCTGCAAAGCTGGCTAAACCCCCCTAACTCCTTTTGAAGATAACAAGTCATAGATATAATGAAAACATACACTGGCCTGGTTGGGAGTGAGTGTGGGAGTGGGTGTGGGTCAGGGAATGTGTGTCCGTCTGTCCGTACTATTTTTGTGGCTTCCATGGTTGGCTGTGGTGTTACTATCAAAAGATAATGGAGCGACTCTGCCCTCTCCGACAGTATTAGAAGGACGACTTTTTCCAAAGAAAAAAGTCCCTCCTGCTCTCCCTTTCTCTCGCTCTCCCTCTCTTTCTATCTCCCTCTCTCTCTCTCCCTCCCTCCCACCTCCCTCTCCCTCCCTCCCTCTCTCTCTCGCTCTCCCTCCCACCTCCCTCTCCCTCCCTCTCCGTCTGTCTCTCTCGCCCTCCCACCTCCCTCTCCCTCCCTCCCTCTCTGTCTCTCTCTCCCTCCTTCCCTCTCCGTCTCTCTCTCTCCCTCCCACCTCCCTCTCCCTCCCTCCCTCTCCGTCTCTCTCTCCCTCCCTCTCCGTCTCTCTCTCTCCCTCCCACCTCCCTCTCCCTCCCTCCCTCTCCGTCTCTCTCTCTCCCTCCCTCCCTCTCCGTCTCTCTCTCCCTCCCACCTCCCTCCCTCCCTCTCCGTCTCTCTCTCTCCCTCCCACCTCCCTCTCCCTCCCTCCCTCTCCGTCTCTCTCTCTCTCCCTCTCCCTCTCTCACACGCTCCCGCTCTCCTTCCATCTGGGAGAACAGGAATGAAGGAGGTGTAATGTAGGTGTAGTAGGAAGAGGATGAGTCATGTCGTTTCTAATGAAAGACCCTGTGGCGTGTGTGTCTGTGTCTATGTGTGTGTGTGAGAGAGAGAGAGAGAGAGGGAGAGAGTTTGTGTGTGTGTCTGTGTGTGTGTGTGTGTGTGTGTGTGAGAGAGAGGGAGTGTGTGTGTGTGTGTGTGTGAGAGAGAGAGAGAGAGAGAGTGTGTGTGTGTGTGTGTGTGTGGACCCTGTGGTTGGCCCCATCGGCACATTGTTATCAGCCTGTTCCGTTGTGGGGAGAGCCGCGGACCTCCCGGGCCGTGGCTCCGCACAGCTGCACTGCTGGGCCATGAGCCGGAAGGTACCGGCAAATAGGCCAACGCCGCTGTGCCGGGGTACTAAAGGAAAGGCGGGAAAGGGGAAGGGAGTGGAACGTACCAGAAAGAGGGAAAACAGGTCCGGGTCTATACGCCTGACTCACGTTTTTCTCTTTAATGGCCCAAAGCCTGGGCCATTTCAGCCTGGAGAACAGGGTTCATGTAGCACAGAAACAGTTCCCGAAACATTCAGAGCCTGATCACGGTCACCTGACATGGTTTAAATTTTGCGAGTGGCTGCTTGGCAGGAGGTCTATTTGTGTCATTTGATTAATGCTCTCTCGCCCCACCGTCTCCCTGATAGAACAAGGTGACGGTGCGGATCGACAGTGTTATAACAGTGCTCCCTGGTGGATGGAGTTAGAAAGGGACAGGGTGGCGGCCAGAACAGTGAACCAGACTGACTAAATGTTATGGTTGATTTACTGCATTTCCTCCTCTCCTCGCCGTGTGATTGCCAGTGGCTCATTGTTACCGGCGCAAATGGCTGTGGCCATTAACTGTGTGGCATTCGTTTATTCGGTGAAGTGTACCTTTTTTTTTTTACTGTCAGTGTAGCCTAGCCCTGCAACCAACAATTGTACTGAATAAAAAAAAAGCAGTGGATTACAAATCCTGTTGATATACGACAAGTTGGCATGCTTGGCAAGCATGTGGCTGTGAACAATGTGTACCAAACACATGATCAGAGCTGGAACATTAGCACCAAGAATTGTAGTGTGAAAAAAAGCTATTTGTGTTACAAATGCGTTTCATTTAAAACTGATTCGTTTTTTTCACCACGGTTACGGGCTTCACAAGAGACCAAAATGATTTCCAAAAAATATCTCAACCATGCTAATATAATAATACACACACACAAAAAAGTAATAAATTAAAATGACAAACATTAGAACAGTGCATGTCAGTTGACAATGCACCTGGTTGTGATTATGCAAATTCAGAGCTGTGTAGCGGGAAAACTGGAAACCTTGACGAGTTGCTGAATGAAAAAAATCTGTGATAACACCATGACACATTGTGTCCTTGTTTTTACAGAACATCCAAGTCGTCCTAAAAAAACAAAAAAAGATCTAGACCAATAAATCAGCCATCCATTCTGCGTTATTCAAACAATAAATTGGCCACAGGCAGAACCAATAAGCCAAACGATCTATAAGGTGACAGTAGATCTTTTTTCTTTCCATGGGCGCAATCTTTTATTTGGTACCTGCCAGAAACACGCCCGGGCCACTGCTATTTTGGCTCCCGGCCGCCCATTGACCTGACAACCAAGTGTCAGAGGAGAGGGGCCCCTGTCAGCTGCAGGTGGCGGCCCTCGGTGGGAAGCCAGGGGCCGGAGCTAGACAGGGCACAGTCGGTGCTGCAGGACTACATTGTACTGAAGGACTGCAGGTAAGGACAACTCTTTATGCCTGGCATATTGCCTCAGATCGCCTTTTAACTTTAATATATGACCATACCAGGAGATGTGTTTAGGTGTATGGTCACCAATGGGATGTTGGGGGACAGAAAAAGCTTTAATGTGTGGCTTGATTTGTGTGTGCTGTTTTAGCTAGTTGTATTTGGCAGGGAGGGCTTAGCAATGGGTCTAGCTGGCAGCTGTGGAAGGGAAGCAGCTCTTTCAACAATGTTTTAAAATATTGAACTATTTCGATGTTGAGCAGATGATTTTACTCAAAATGACCTTTTCATGAGGCATCTTGCTGGAGGATGCCTACGGGCAGAATGCAGCCATTGGGGTTCGAACCCAGAACATTTGGGCATGTAGTCATACACTCCAGCCCTTACCCTGAGGATAGTGCTTACTATCGGTTTGTTTCAGAGCACTGATCTCTACCATGTTCCTTGATGTTTATAAAGATGTAGTTGATCTGGTAGTGGTCTGTAGAGGTTTCATGAGGTTTGTGTGTGAAACAGGTAGCAGAAAAAAACATGTTTTCCTTGCAAGCCAAGGGATAGAAGAGTCAGTAGTTCCACAGTATTGCAGTTTAATGCTACGGCTTGTCGAAATAATGAAAGTGGTGTCAGTCATGCTTATTAACACTTCAATTAGAGCCCCATCAATTATCTCAATCTTTTTAATGGAAAGGTAATTTAAGGTGAGAACAAAAATTGATGAATACTCTTTAGTTGCTTTGAAATGTATTACAGGAGCATATTTTATGTCACCTCAACTAAAGTGGTAGCCTGGAAATCCAGCCCAACATCTAGAAAGTTGTAGGGTCTGGCAACGAGTAATGAAAATGGCCAAACTTGAGGGGCGGCACCAAGCATGCATTTGAAAATATCACTGCACACAATTGGATAACACTACGATCAATCAGAAGAATACCAGAAGCTACCAGCGGAGCTAACCAATAGATTAGACTCTTGGCCCGCCTATATCAGATACACCAATATGATTAATGTTGTGGGCCAGGGGAATTGGGGAGCGAGTATATTGCTCGTTCCCAGAGTGACTCGCAGAGTAAATTCAAATTGTGATCTCTTGAGAACTCTGGATTTCCAGGGTACTAAAGTGGCACTGTCTTTTTACAAAACCTTGTGTTGTATATATATGCCCAGATCATTCGTTGTTGCCCCTTAACTGTACAGTTAATTTCTTAATAACTAGTTAATAACATATACCTATATACCCATATCTAGTTATCGACGTTAGAACCTCACTAGTCATTAGCAGCTCGTTTATAGCTCGTTACCTCGTTGTTTTTCTGTGTGTTCCCAGCTGAGCTGTTATCTGGGGTAGAATGGAGGTCCCAAGCCCCCTTAAGATGTACGGCCTGTACTTAGAAGCCGTGAACGATTACATCAACGAATCCTACGGAGAGGACGTATGGAGGCTGATTGAGGCCCGAGCGGAAATCCCCCACCTCAAGTTTGTCCGGCACCAGATGTACAAGTAAGGGCCAACTGTTTCTCTACGTTTTTTGCAAGGCCTGTCGATTTTGGGGGGAAGGGCTGAAGGTCTAAGAGATCAGCAGGCTAGAACATTTCCTAATATTTCCGTTTTTATTGGTTTTTAAAATCCAATAAAAACATCTGACAAATACATTTTTACAATTAATTCATGTTGCTAATTACTTTCGATCTTGGCCTCATTCATGAACCTTTGGGGATGACGATTGAGTGTGAATATTTCTCTCTCTCTAGCGACAACCTGATCTTGCGGTTGGCTAAGGCAGCTGGAGAGGTGCTGGGGAAGACCCACGATGAGCTCATGTACGCCTTCGGGGTCTACATGGTCAAGAGGATCGGTAACTATGGCTACGAGAGGATTCTAAAGGTGACCCCCCTTCCCCTCCCTCAAAACCATCACACACCACACACCACCAAGCTATCTCCACCATGCTACCAAATGCAATGAACATTCACACAAAGTTGTTTGTCACCAAAAACTTTTTAGTTTAGATTTAATTTGTGTGATTCAATTCAAACTTTCACCTCTCTCTCTCTCTCTCTCTCTCTCTCTCTCTCTCTCTCTCTCTCTCTCTCTCCCCCTCCCCACATTATCTCTATTTGTGTGTACACCAGGTCAATGCTCCTCCCCACGGAGGAGACGGAATATATTGCGTTATAACCATTACGATGCTTTACTGACCGCACCGCGCCTCAACACTGTAATCAGGCAGCCATGATGGATCTGTTGCAGGTGCTGGGACGCAACGTGCGTGACTTCATCAACGAGCTGGACAACCTGCACGAGTACTTCCGCTTCTCCTTCCCCAAGGTGCAGCCGCCCAGCTTCTGCGTGGAGGAGGAGTGCGAAACCAGCCTCACCCTCCACTACCGCAGCACCCGCAAGGGCTTCACCCAGTTCGTCAAAGGTAACCACGCGTGTGTTACTGGTGTGGGCTAGTGGAACTCATACTACTGGACACTAGGGTGGCTCTTTCCCCATGATGCATTAGTGGGACAGGGTTTGGGTTAGATGTGACACTGAGGATGGAAGTGTTGAAGAATAGGCTACTGTTCAAAATGCAAAGGTTAAGGTTATTTGTTTAGGTTAGAGATTATTTTGGTTTGGTTAGAGATGGTTCAGTATAGGTAGAAGGTTTGAGAATGTTCAGTTTAGGTATGTGGGACTATTCACACCTATAGTTCGGTAGAATCTGTACAATTCAGGGGTGAGGTTTATAATTTGTGGCATTTCCATTTGGTTGGGTAAGCGTTCACGCTGGACTGTGTTAGGCGAAACCAAACATGGTACACAAAACCGTCAAGCCTTAATGGTTTAACCAACGCAAGAAAGCACAAGATACAAACGCATCTACATCATAGGTATCTATACATGAGTTAGCAATCTTTGTATACCAAACTAAAAGTTTGTCTAAAGCCTCGAACCGATATCCTGATAGAACCTAGAATATTTTTATCATTACGGTTTTACCTTGCATTACTATCAGGATGTGAGTGTCACATAGCAATAAACTGGCTAGTGGAGCTGATACATATTTATGTGGAATGGTAATATTTTTGATATAAAGGGAAATTAGGTATTTCACAGTCTGTCATTTCTCTAGAATGAAACAGAACACAGTGTTGAAGGATTCGGCATATGAACACAAACTGTTCTGATGAATATTGGACACCACATTTGGAGTGCTTTCACCCCCTAAAGCAAGCAAATATTTTGGAAATAAGCCCTTGACACAGAATGCATTTATCACCACTGCATCAAACCGGATTAATCCAACACGACAAGTAATTATCTCAATATGAGAACAGCGATTGGCAACTAGGTCAGCCCTGTGGATTTGTTTGGGATTGGACGTCCAAGGTTATATGATATGATGCAGCACTCACAACCCTGGCTTTATTTCCAAAGCCTCCCATTAACTACATCACCCATAATCCTTCACTAGAGACCCTATGCTATCCTTCACCAGTTAATTACTGATGTGCCCCCCCCCCGCCCACCCCTGCCCCTACAGGCCAGCTCTCTCAGGTGGGCCGGCAGTTCTACAACACAGACATCGAGGTAGAGATCCTTTCCAAGGAGGAGACGGAGAAGATGACATACGTGGTACGTGCGTATGGAGCGTGTGTCCCGTAGGTCAAGAGGTCCAGGCAGCTCGCAGCCGGGCTCTCAGCTGAGCCGTCTCCTTGACCCAGTTTACGTCTCCATCAAGGCTGTAATATCCAGACCGCCTCCCCGGCCGAGCGTTTGTTTAGACTCGGAGCGCCAAGTGTTTATTGCACAGAGATAAGTGTTTGTTAGGATGGGGCTGTGGGTCTGGGACGCAGTGCGCAGCTGAGCGAGGTGGAGATGGAAGCATAATCCATGGGCCGGGCGCTCAGCTGTAAGACCGCCGCCATGTTGTCGGCTGTCATTGCCAGCACTCTCAGCAGCAATGTATTCAACCTCTGCCCCCCCCGCGATTAGATGTCAGCCGTAGTCGCCATAGAGACGGTACATGGAGAAAGTTGCTGGTTTGATTCCGGCGGTGGTATGAAACCAGACATCTCTGTCATTAAGTGCCATTAAGAGACGAGGAGAATAATTGTATCAGTTTTTAATGGGTCTCCTCAAATGCTCTTCAATAATAATGCAATTATTTCTCTCCAAACAACAACACACTTTATTTTAGCCTACAAGAGAAATGTCAATACGAAAAATGTCAACAACAAAAATGTCATTGTCTCTGAAGAATGAATATAAAATGAGAAAACCCACAAGTAAAAGTGAATTGCTTTGATATTTCAAAAGATATCATGGCTATATATAACGCCCACTAACAAACAAACAACTCACGTAGTGACTTTGAAGAAGAAAAAATATGTATAATATATAATAGGTATTTTATGAATTGTGTCTTGTTGGAATCAACATTTTTATGAACACCGCCAGAAACGAGAGAATCAAACAAAAGGGCCAGGTCTATAAACATGAGCTTGAACCCAAACAAAGAGAACCATGGCAGCCCATGTTCTTTGGTTTCCGTCCAGGTGTACAAGATGAACTTCGACAACGCCGCCTTCAAGCACCGCATGCCCCAGCAGAAGACGGCGCCGGGCTACGAGAAGCTGCCCATGAAGCGCGGCATCTTCTTTGACATGTTCCCTTTCAGCGTCATCTTCCGCCGCGACATGACCATGTACCGCATCGGGGACGGCCTCAAGGAGGTCTTCTCCGACCTCCAGGGCAAGAAGGTCAACGAGGAGTTCACCCTGGTCCGGCCCATGCTGGAGTTCAGCTGGGACAACGTGAGTCCTGGTGGGAGGGGGCTGGGACCTCTCCGTCTGATGGCTGGTCGATACACTCACCTGATCTTACTGACTGGCTTACTAACTGGCTTGCTGACTGACAGAATGATAGACTGGCAGGCTGACTTACCTGCATTTACCGTCTGACTTACTAACTGACTTACTGACTGACAGAATGAGAATGAGAATGCAGAATGAGATACTGGCTGGCAGGGGGCTGACTGACTGACCATATTGACTCACTGACTATGGCCGGATAAGGGTCGTCAGACTAGCCCTAATACTATGTCTGCATGCTTACCTATTGACTCATGAATTACCTAATTTCCTGTAATCTAATCTTACTCTTACTTAATACTTACTTATCTTCTTATACCTTAAGACAATATTTACAGTTTGTGTACTGTCTATGTGCCAGAGACTGTAAAAAATATAATCATCCATTAGTTTACACATTACGGTTATGGGTGTAGATTTTTCTTCTAAGTAGCATCGCCATTTTCTGAGATTTTTGAGACGGCAGCAGAAACAATCCATATTTTGCACATTTAGGGTGGGACTTGAATGACCAAAACTGACTTGAATGACCAAAACTCAAAACATGCAATCCGTAATAGTGGTTAAAGGAAAGAAAAGTGTCAACCAGGACCACACAAAATACATTTTATTGAGATTAACTAGCCACTGAGAACCTAACCATAGTATTACCAGACTCCACCTGAAGGCCGCCAGAGGAACCACATGCTAGTGGTTTTATGCATGAGACTCACAAACATGGCTGCTGGTGGTGTTTGATCATCATGATAGGAACACGGTGGTCTGTTCCCCCCAGATCTACTTCCATCTGAACAACGTGTTTGAGCTCATGTCCAAGGCGGTGGTGGAGAGCAAGCAGAAGGTCAACATCCCCAAGCTCAGCAAGGAGGAGCCAGAGGAGAAGGAGGAGAATGAAAAGGCCAAGAGAGAGGAGGAGCGAGGTGACCATAAAACAAAAGCATTATGCCTTGAATTTGTTCTTTAGAATCTGAAATAAGGAGTCACTATTAACAGTCCTAAAAGAGCACCCTGTTTAAGTGTTTATGGTTATAGATCCAGACATTCCACTCAATATCATCTAGGTTATTTGAGTCTGAAATGCACCACAAGAAACATTTACTTCCTGAATGACCACCATCCATCAACCTTTCATTCCATCCATCCACCTCTCATCCATCCACCCACCCATCACCCATCCATCCAACACACATCTGACTACCACCCATCCACCACCCACCCATCACCCATCCATCCAACACACATCTACCACCCATCCATCCACCCACCCATCCACCACCCATCCATCCATCCATCACCTACCCATCACCCACCCACCCACCCATCCATCCATCCATCCATCCGTCCACACCCCACCCCTCCCCATCACATGGGTGTGTTCCTCCTCCCCTCTACCAGACACCATGTCAGTGGAGGAGATGAAGGGGAGCGACCAGGAGTACAGCAGTGCTCTGACCCAGTACAACAGCTCTGCCAACCCCGGGGGAGAGGACATCGAACTGCTTGCCTTCCAGACAGTCACTGGTCAGCATCCGTTTATTGCTCAGTCAAACTTCTGCTCTGTCTTTGGCAGATAGACAGGTATGGTGTGAGGGGGGAAATTGAGGTGTTTCGGGGATTTGGGCTTTGGGCTTAGATGAAATACTGTTAGCATTCAGGCAGTGTTCGATCTAGTCTTCACACTTCTCTTCCCACTCAGGTGTGCGACAAAAACTTTGTATGTACAGAAAGTACAAGACGAGTGACAGTGACAAAGAGCTGTCCTGGGTCCATTCTCAACACGTCACATAGTGCTCTGATTGGAAATAACTCTCTCTCTCTCACTCTCTCCATACCTTCAACCAACATTTTGTGGGGAAACAAATCTCATTGGCTCATCCTACAGAATACTGATGAGGATGAAGTCATATTTCTGAAGTTCAATCCTCAGGTCATGGATTGTTCAGGGCTGATATACCTCATCCCTGTGGTTCTCTATCTCTCTCTCTCTCTCTCTCGCTCTCTCTCCCCCTCCCTCCCTCTTTCCGCCCCTCAGGGAAGTGCAGCGAGACCATCTTCGAGGACCTGCGCGAGCCCCCGAAGAAGCCCCTCCACCTGAAGGGCCAGATGAAGTACGTCCCCCAGTGGGACTCCCTCATCTTCCTGGGAACGCCCATGTAAGGTCACCACCACGCCTCCCCTCCCTGGACCCTGTCAGGGTCAGGGCTCAGGGTCCCGTCACACATCACATCCCAGAACTAGGGCATAAGCAGCACTGATACAGAATCTGTGGTTTCCACAGCGCTGTTGGTAGATTTTGTCTTTTTTTTTTTTACAGTTTATTTCATTTTCATGCTGTCAGTCAGTTTGCAGAGTCTGCGCCTCTTTTGTCAAACCCTGCTATTACCTTTTTGAATCCACACCTCGCCTCCACCGTCTGGGAATTACAGGAGTCAACGTGACATTTCAAGAAATGATCTAGCGGCGTTCCTTTTTACATGTTCGTGAACACGGATCCCTCCTGGCCCCGCTACAATGCCTGTCTCCTGGCCGGGGTTCTTCCTCTAGTATCGAGACGGTGGAGGACATGATCAAGATGGGGGTGTACGTCAACGACCTGAACCTCCACGACTCCAGCAGGGAGCTGATCCTGGCCGGCACCCAGCAGTCAGCCGAGCTACAGCTGGCCCTGGATCAGGTGGAGCTACACCACAAACCCCCACCCACCACCATGCTCGTCTCTGTTATTCACCTCTCCTGTCAAGAGGCAAAAAGTTCTGGGTTCGATCCCCTATGGCCACAGCCTAACCTGTGGGCATTCTTGAGCAAGCTGCCCTAACCCATACCTGCTCATTTATAACCTGTATTTGAATTCACTGCAAGTCACTTTTGATAAAAGCCGGAGCTAAGTGGCCTAGATTCTGGGAAGATACCTACCCCCTGCTGGGAAATAAAAAAACATTCTGTGTTTCCCGAGTGGCTGTTCAACAGTTCAAGGCACTAAGAGGCCATTTTGCATTTCATATTTTCTGTATAATGTATTAAATATGATCTATGCTGTTGTGTGGGCGCCACCAGAGACCACACATAACCAAGGCAGGTAACACAGTGTATGCAATATGAAAACGGGGTTGTTACACATGGAAGTTAAAGTTAAATTAAATAAAAGTTGCCTCTAAACATGAGCCCTTAACTTCACAAACACAGGTATCCTTCTGTTCACCTAGTGTGCACGGGATATTAACGCACTAACAAGCACGGATTAGATTCCACGTGGACGTATTTTGTGGCGCCCGGCGGCCCTAATGCGTTTCCCCCGCTCGTCTCCCACTCCAGGAGCAACAGAAGTACGCCCAGCTGCAAGAGATCATCAAGAAGCTGGACGAGGAGAAGAAGAGGGGCGACTCCTTACTGTACGCTATGATCCCCAAAGCCGTGGCCGACCGACTGAGGAAGGGCATCACGGCGCTGGAGACCTGCCAGGTACAGCCAGACAAGAGGCCATAGGACTGATGGAAAGCCTTCCCTCCAAAGCACACATAGAGCCATTCAGCAGACAAGAGGGTGTGGGGGCAGCTGTATGTTACGCTGACTCGCGCAGTAAAGGTTAATGTATGGATGTTCTGATATTCCTCAGGTAAAAGCAGAACACAACATGAAGTGTTGCCTTTGCATGGATTTGTGTAGTCTACACGGCCACGGCCCTCAACATTTATGTTTATATGTGTCCTACGAACGTATTTGCGGAATGTCATTTAAATGTAAAATACGACACACAGAGTTACATCATACACTATTCAGATTGCCGTTGTGATACATTCCCGTGTCCGTCTGTCCTGTGTTCCAGGTGTTCCCAGACGTCACCATCCTGTTCAGCGATGTGGTGAAGTTCAATGAGATCTGCATCCATATCACGCCGATGCAGGTGGTGGACATGCTGAACGAAATCTACATCGTGTTCGACACGCTCAGCGAGAAGCACAACGTGTACAAGGTCAGCTTCCGTCTGTCTGTCTGTCTCTATCTATCTAGCTTCCCACCGGTCCTATCTATCTCTCTCTCTCTCCCTCTCCCTCTCCCTCTCTCTCTCTCTTTCTTTCTTGCTATCGTCTAATCAGTCTATCTCTCCATCTACCGACAGACCAATCCATCTATCTATCCATCTGCTCGTCTTCCTGCCTTGCCACCTGCCTGCTTGCCTGCTGTCTTTCTGTCTGTCTATGTGTCTGTCTGCCTGCCCACCTATCTGCCTGCCTATCTGTCTGGCTGTGGTGAGATTAAAGTAGAGGAGCTCCTGAAGTCTGCAACTGCAAGAAGAGAGAATTGGTTCCTTTGAGGGCGAACCATTGAGTTAAAACAATGCAGAGTATAGCTGCACTCACCGTTGTGTTCCGCTGAGAGAACTTGTTTCATGTATTATGTATGCCTTCCCCGCGCTTTTCTCCTCTTTGCCTTCTTTATTTAGTTTAAAAAAGACAAATTGTTTTAAAACAGAGGCCCTGTGTGCACCCACCTCCAGGGACGGCGTGGAGAGGGAGGGGAAATCTTTCACATAAATTAGATTAAATTAGATTGAATTTTGAACGCACCTCGGGGGAAATACAATACACAAGCGACTTGGGAAATCTATGAAATATGCGTGAACTTTTGGTGAGCCCTGATCATTGCATTGTAATGAGTGTCAAATGTGACAGTCATCTCTCAGAGGCAACGTGTGAACTTATATAGAAACACAGGGTTACAATAGAGGGAATTAGAGAGGAGAGGCTGGCAGCCCATCACTACCGTGAAGCCGTCTCTTCGTATTGTGAATCAGGACAGGTAATGAATACTCTGGAGTAGTTGCCAACACAGAGGGGTTTCTGCTACAGTCAAATAAGTAAGATAAGTGACTTGGAAGCGCCTGGGTGTTTAATCTTCCCAGTAATGGAATCTTCTACCACTGTGGTGTTGGAAGAAGATAGGATATGCAATGGAACAGATTTTGGCAAATGGGAAATGCTTCATATTCAAGTTAACAGTCCCTGATTCTGCAATGTTCAGTGAAATCCTGGTGTTATGCGTCAAAACACAGCACAAGAATGACTCTTTTCATGTGTCAGATGAACAGACTATCCCGCCGTCCTGATATCTTTCTTTATCTTCTCACCTACTCTTTCATATCATTTTACTGAAAGGTACAATATGTAACATTGACACTGAGCGGATACTGCGGTCCAAAGTCACAATATTGGAGAGCGCTGTCTCTGCCCGCCACCTCCTCCACAGACCAAAGTTCAAGCGGGTTGCCAGGTTGAGAACACTGAAAGAACATGAGAGCAGCCGAGAACAACATAATATTTTGAAACAATTAAAATGATTCTATTGTTGACAATCGACGACGAGCCCTACACTGTAAATGTATCAGCTTATTTATATGTTTGCAATGCATTTGTTGTTTGCAAATGATAAACCAGCTCAAGTGGCATCCGTCTGGAGATCCTTCTGGCCTCTCCGATGTGTCCATCTTTCAACACCAAGACGTACTCATGTTTAAGCACGGCTCTGGTCATGGATCTCTTTTGAAGGGTTACTAGGTTACTAGACCAGTACAAACTAAGTTGATCCAGTTTGTTTTCTTGCTTCCATGGCTGCAGCACGCTGTGTTTGTGTGGCTGTTGGTTTCATATTTGGCCGCCCAGGTAACTCAGAGAATAGTGAATAATAACACACAGGCCAAAGGAAAAACAACGTTGTTTTTTTTAAAGTATGTTTCCTTATATCATGACGTATCATGGTCATTTTACTTTATGATCTAGCTGACGGGTGGCTTTATGATCTCGTAGAGTACATTTGTGATGCACCTTTAAAGGTGCTGTAAGGTAAGATTCAAGAGCTATTAATCCAGTGTAATTTGTTAGAAATGGCACAGCCACCCGTTAGCTATCAGGTGAAAGAGCTCTGTGAGAATATCAGTTTCAAGTTGATTGTGCCAGTCTCTGTAGAGCCGATTTAGTTTTTTGACATATAACATAGGAAGGATGGTTTTTTTGGTTGTTCAGTCTCAAAATCTTGCTCTCTCCACTCTTTTCTACGTTGCTTTGAGCTACCAATATAGCAGGCAGCTGATCAGGCACCTTTTGACCCTAGTGTTGCCCTTTACAAGTCTAAGAGATGAAGAGTAGTGTTGTACAATGTGAAGCCTGAGAAGCAGGATGAGACGGTAACTGTTTGCTCTCTTGTGCTTGTTGCCTCCCATGTCTTAATCCAATGTAACCTTGACACAAAGAATAACCCATGGCGGTGTTGGTGGTGCGGGGCAGGTGGAGACCATCCGCGATGCCTACATGGTGGTGGCGGGGGTGCCCAACAAGACCACCTTCCACGCCCACCACATCTGCGACATGGCCCTGGACATGCTGAGCTCCATCGACCACCTCAAGGATCCCTCCACGGGGGACAACATACAGATTCGAGTCGGTGAGGGGCCAAATGCCACGCTTGGGGCCGCTAGGCAGGAATGTTTCATCAAACGTGGCTTTTGTTGAAACGTGGAAAGTTTATGGGAAAACAAAACTATCACATATGATATGAGATGAGGGAGAATTGCAGCCAGTTTGCTAGAGGTAGCTAAGTTTGTCTATATATATATATATATATATATATATATATTTGGATTTGCCATTGTGGAGAAGCTTTTATCTCAAGTGTTTTTCATTTCTGTGAGTGAATACATTTCTTACCATGGGTGACCCCCTTGGGAATCTACCGCAACAAATCCTGTCTAGCTCGAATACAGAGTAGAGCAGAATAAAAGGCATGCACTCACAATATTGTAGACGCTTTGAATATAATCGTCCTCAAAATGGCATGTATATAAAATCAGCCAAATGGCATTTATATCTATCTAACCTCTGCAGTGATAATGCCACGCTATAGCGGTTGAGCTAGAAGGAAGAAGGCCAGCAGCTCTAAGTACAGTTGGTATTTGGAGCTGGTGCGAATGTAACCCGTCAGTCATAAAGTTATTCCATACCCCAGTGATGCATGCTCACAGGGAGGCGGCACTGGGACTCAGTGTGAGGAGGATCCGTTCGGTCCGATGCTTGGTATGGTGTGGGGCTACCCTGGGATTTAGGAGGGCTGAGGAGACGATTGAGATTCTAACCAGACTCGAACCTCTGCTCTCTGCCAAGGATTTAACCAAGGAGGGAAGGTGTCCTGACAGCCCCGTTATTAAACTGGGATTTGAGTATACTATATATAAATATAGTATACTATATACGTATAGATAAACGTTCTTTATCTTTCTTACTCAAACACTTCAGGTTCAATCAATGTCTTTTGCCCTTCCCCATTCCAAGGTCAACGATGTAATTCAATTTTTTTATCAGTGTTTTAAATAATCTCTGTTCTAAAATAGATATAGATATATTGTGTCCTCACTAACCATGACACTTGACAAATGGAAATGATGGCGGGTTGTTTTTTCTTTCCTGTGAGACAGTTCCATGTTGAAATAGGTCTCATGTTCACTGAAGCCTGTCAAGCAGTGCTAATAGTGGATGACTCAGCCATGACTTATCTTTTTTAAATTAAAGAATACTTTTCCAACCAATAAAGGCCTGAAATAAACAAATTAGAGCACAGAGTACAAAGTGGATACAGCCGAGTTCCGCTCAAAAAACTTGTTGAACAAACCCTTACCGGAACACGTCCGGGAGCGTTGTCATGTGTGACAAAGCTGTGTCCCACTTCCTGAGCATTCCTTCTTCCTGGTGTTCCGAGCCATGTACTCCTCACTAGCGTAGTTGTGATGTTACAAATATGGGGATATGAGTCTGTTAAGGTTACTGGTATTTCCTTGTTGAGGTATCATTTTAATTTCAATAAAAACACAATATGTAGTTACATGTAGTCATTTGGCAGATCTCTTTTTGTATCCAAAGCAACTAACAATTAGGCTTGGAATGTAGCAAAGGATACAGTTAATATTGGAGGAACGACAATAAGAAAATCAACACCAGCAACCACTGGACAGTGGAGAGTAGCTATAGGAACCAGGGGCTACGTCGTGTAACCCAGGGGTGTTTGTATCCCAGGGTGTGTGAGCATCTTCTGGGGGGTACAGGTAAGGATTTAGATTAGCTTTGTTATACCTCCCAACAAGGGCCTACATGAGGCAAAACAGGTCGGGAAACATGGAAATATATATCATTTGGATGATATATATTTCCAATACCACAAGTGTATGGATTTCTTATCAGCGGAGGGGGGGCGGGGGGGCTCTGTGGGAAGATCACACCCTCAATCTGATGACAGCGTTAATGTCAGGGTAAGGGAGCTCAACCAACAGCCCTCCGTATGGTTATCCCCCCAGGGGTCCACACGGGCATGGTGGTGGCCGGCGTGGTGGGGCTGAAGATGCCTCGCTACTGTCTGTTCGGAGACACGGTCAACACCGCCTCCAGGATGGAGAGCAATGGAGTAGTGAGTATCAGCCAATCACATTCAATCAAACCCGAGGAGAACCTAGTACGAGCCAATCAGATCGGAACAAAACCGGGTTCCCGGCGGGCTCAATGAGCTGGATAATAGACTTCTTATTTCTTGGGGTTGATGAGCCTGAGCAATTTCTGGAGATGAACAAACGATTGCAGTTTAATACAACACCACTTCCTGTGGTTGATTTCGGCTAAACATTAAATAAAAACACATTTTTTAGGTTGACTTACACAGTCATTTCACTCACAACAAAATATGCCCCAAAAAAACATTCTTTATTAGTTATTATAATACATCCAAGTTAACTTCCTGTAGAGCTGACACCAGCAGGCTTTATATCGAAACTAATAATAATATCATGATATGAGTCAGCATTTAACGTAACAGACCATGGCAGACAGCTGGCGAGCTCCTTCCGAGATTCATTCTTCCTCATACTGAAACCCAAACTGACAACACTTTCAACACAATTATCCAAACCAATATTGAACCATTTTTTTTCTCCACCCGACTGTGTCCACACAGGGTATGCAGATCCACATCAGCCAGACCACCAAAGACCACCTGGAACACGAGCCCTACATCATCGAGGAGAGGGGCAAGATATTTGTAAAGGTAGAGGCACAGAGTCACGGTGTGGAGGACGGTCTAAAGAGACTGCAGTACCCCCTCGGTAAACATCCATCATCTAGATGTTCTTTCACATCAAGATGGCTGGTTACACTAGAAAGATCTCAGATCATTTTTTTCAGCCCATTTTCAGCCCCCCCTCCCACCCATGCATCAATACACGTCATGATTGATGCGTTTAATGTGCAGTCCTGTCAGCCTCTTAATAAGAACATTTGAAGCGTTGAAATTCAATTTGAGTTCACGCGATTTCTGAAAAAAGGATGCGTGTTAGATGATCAATGACATGAAAATAATGACTTATGATAGAAACGTTTGAAGAAACTCACTGACGGACTGATGGGCAACTTTTGACTTTTAAAGAGTAATTTGTACTTTCCCCTCAACACGGTTATTTATTCAGCAAACGTGTTGAACAGTGAATATTGAATGTATCCACATCGTTGATAGTAATAATAATCCATGGTGTTTATATCGCTTGGATAAAATAAGACTTTCTTAATCTCAAATGAGGTCAACGAACCACTGAGCTGCCGGCAGCTTGAGGGAAAGCCAGCGTCGAGACAGAGAGACACTATTCTACAACAAGTGTGTTGTAATAATTATCCAGGCCCTCAAGGCTCTTCACATAGACAGCGTGGGGGATATGACACCTCATCCAATGTGTAGCACCCACCTGGGTGATGCTCACCACACACTGTGATGGGTGTCACAGCGGAGAGATGAGGCATGAAACCGTCCAATCAGAGACCCAGGGGGATAGGTTGGTTGCCATGTTGGCCCAGGAGCACACAACCAGTTGGGACTTGGGCCAGGACACCGGGGTTAGCACCCCTACTCTTACATCAAGGACCATGGGATCTTTAGTGAGCACAGTGAGTCAGGACCCGGGTTTAATGTCTCCCCCGAAAGAAGGAAACATTGATGACCGCTCTATGCTATTGAAGGTCACTCACAGAAACAGTTGCAAGTGCATAGAAGATAAGGCTGCAGGATTTCTGAAATAAAAAACAAGGACACTTATAGTTTGGCGCTCCATATATCAACTAAATATCTAATGTAACTATTTATGAAATAAAGAAGGGAACATATTTACATTTGCATTTACCGATTTCACGGTAAATGGAGTAGCCTACTGAAGTGTTCATGTGTTTATTGCTTTGGAAAACCAGCTAAAAACAAACCCACGTAGGCTACTTGAAAAGTGAATTGTTCCAGATTGCATTGATAGCATATTGTTTACGATCAGTCATGCCTGCTAAGGTACAAAGTCAATTGATCTGTGTAGCGAGGTCTACATTGGAAAAAGCAGATTTGATAAACACAAGCCTAATTACAAAATGCCTCATAATTAATATTGTTTAGCAAGCTAGAACCGTTGCCATTTCAAAATGAATTAATATATATTTAAAAAAATCGATAAATTTTTTAAACAGGGACATTTTCAGACAGCTGCAGCCAGGGCCAGGCTACCTGAAACGGGGACTTTACCCGGTAAAACGTGGCCGTCTGGTCACCCTAATAGAAACACTTGTGTGAACATTTTCAAAACGACAGCATGGTTTACATATGCATAACATGCAGGGAAATGCACTAGCACGCCAACGGGTCTTCTTAAGGCTCATCCGCTGCGTCTTTGCAGGGTAAAGGCTACATGAAGACCTACTGGCTGAAGGGGAAGGAGGACCTGTCATTCAAGACCCCGGCTGAGCTGCGCTACAGCAGCGAGCAGAGGGACTCGGAGGACCGCAGCTCCAAGGGGTGAGCGGTCCGCCGGCTGCCATCTGTATTCAGCTCACAGCGGAGGGTCTAGACGGGAGAGCAGCTGCCTCTGGAGGGTCTCTGTTATAATATGTCTGTGTTATTAAACTAGCGTCCGTGGCCCAAAGGTGAAGTATATGCTTTTTTGTGTTGAATGTAGGAAATGGTGGAGGTTTCAAAGGTGGTGGATCTTTGTGTGTGTGTGTGTGTGTGTGTGTGTGTGTGTGTGCGCGCTTGCTTGCGTGTGAGCATAAAGAAAAGAGACAATAAGAAGGTCAAAGAAACAGAAACAGACAGTGATTGAGAGACAGGGTGTAAACAGACAAGTTGGCCGCCACAGTCATAGCGCCGACGTCAACAGAGCTACCATCTCTAACTCAAGTGCTTTCTGTGAACCATTTGTGACATGTGCCCACACTGCACCCCCCCCCCCCCCCCACCCCCACCGTCCCCCCACAGCTCCACCTTCACCGACATCAAGCGCTCCACCTCCAACCTACACATCCGCACGGAGGAGCAGGCGGAGGGCAAGCCCACGCCCAGCGACCTGCCGCTGGACTCCATGCACCCACCCGAGGGCGCCGGCGAGCACCCCGCCCTCTCCGAGGAGCTGCCGGAGCGGGAAAAGGCCAAAAAGACTAAGATCAGCAAGATGAGCCGGCTGGAGGTTCCCCCGGCCAATCCCGTGCCGGAGCTGGCCGTCCCCGACGAGGTGCCGGAGACTCCGGCGGGCCCCCTGCTCAACAACAAGAGGTACAGCTTCAGGCAGCAGTACGTCAAGCTGCCCTCCAGCCTGCCCATGCGCAGCTCCTCCTGCTCCCTGCTGTGAGGGGACGTCGTCGGCACACACACACACACACACACACACACACACAACTACACACACACACACAGACACAGACACAGACACACGCACACACACACGCGCATGCGGGAAGGGTTCAGGGTCGTCCCGTTGATTGAAGAAAATCATGGATACAAGATATTGTAAGATATAGTAAATAAGACATGTAATGACAATGTTTGGAGGTTACCCATTGCCCGCCACACAACACAATGGCACGTCGCATCTAAGGCAACCATTCATGAAGGGCCGCTGTTTTACCCAGCCAGGTCTGATGTGGATTAGCCAATAAAAGCCATTTCACAATATAGCCATTAGTGACATCACTGGTGGGGGAGTGTCTACCCAGATGTACAGCATGACACCTGGCCAACAGGTGGACCGGACCAACTGGTAGAATGATCTCACCTGGTGGTAAAGCAGGGGCCCATTTGAAAAGTGTAAAGGAACTCTTTCAGCACAAATTCAAATACTATGAGATGTATGAAGACGTGTTTGGACTAAGAGATCCAGCCAGCAGATAAATTTTAGCCCCATGGTTACGTCCCAGGCCGACTTTATGATGTTGAATATGAAATGCGCCACTAACCGTGGTGTAATACGATAAGCTTCCGAGAAGCTTAACCTTCTCGGACGTGGACACCCAACATCCACCACTGCCCAGACAGAGCTCCACACATCCGTACACACCATAGCATTATACTATAGGTGTTCGAAACGAGGACGAGGACGAGGCCATCAACATCAAACGCTGGCCAGGCGGAGTTCCACAAGTCCCCACACACCTCACCAGCTGTGTCCTTTCACCGTGATGTTAAAGGGCCTTTTCTGAGGCATGAAAAGAACGCAACTTGATTTTGGAGTAGAGTAGAGCGTTCACAACCTGGTTGGCAGGGACTGGCAAAAACATAGGATTTTATACCTGTTTTCTCTATATGACAATTTTAGCAACAATGACCAAAAGACAAAGATCACTATGATGAGGTTCACATCAGAGATATAAGCACTTTTAAAACAAAAAACGATTTTTGGTTCACTACCCCTTTAAAGTTAAGCAGACATGTTGGGCTGGGCGGGGTCAGGTGGTATTAACAGAGTGTCTATCCAATCAACACACTTCTATCTCATTCTTGAAATGCTCATACAAAGTTTTGATGTGTAAATGGAGGTACTCAAATAACTCCAATAACTTTGTAGTTATTGTATGTATGTATTAACAAAGAGACCTGACGAAGATATTGAGCATTAAGATGATACCTTTTTGTATTGTTCATGTTAATAAGCCATTTATAACACAGATAATAATACTGGTTATATTTGCAAGTATGTGGAATCATAAAAGGAGGAAGAATTGCTTGAATATCCTGGATGTTATCATTATTTTTGTGTAATTTATTTTGTGTCCAGCCAATTTTTGGGGTGCTTCATTTACACGGGTTCAAGTTTATATCATTGAATTGTATTTGATTGTGTGAATTAGGCTAATAGTACCTTTGATTTCACTATTTATGTTCACAGTCTTCATCCTTTCCGTTCCGTTCTCTGATTTCCATTTGTGAAATGTCTATCTGTCTGCTCTGTCTCACTGTCTGTTAGTCTTTCATTTATATAAAAACGGATGAACAGCCAACATTGCGTCGTCTCTTCATTTCTATCCACTTTACTTTGGTTTACCGCTGGTAGGGACAGATGCCAGGGGGGTCCCCTCCATGTCCTGCTATGTGTGGTCTTGCAAATCCGGAAAATCTTATTGCAAACAGGTTTGTTCAGCGACTTCCTTATAGAGCTGACCGACTTATCATCCACAAGGAAATAAGAAACAAATCAACAAGGAAACTGATTGTAGGCTGATTGTGACAGATTCCAGGGAAACGGCCAGCTGCGCTGCGGTGGACTGAGCCCATGGCGTACAGGTGGGGAACACCAGGGTCCTTAATCTGCCCAAACCACAGGGAGGCAGCGAGACGCCTGCCGCCAGATTAGGTTTTTATCTCCCGGGCAAGGCTGAAATGGCCGGCCATCGCCTCGACCCCCGAGAGAGAGAGAGAGAGAGAGAGAGAGAGAGAGAGAGAGAGAGAGAGAGAGAGAGAGAGAGAGAGAGAGAGAGAGAGAGAGAGAGAGAGAGAGAGAGAGAGAGAGAGAGAGAGAGAGAGAGAGGATTAGAAGAAGACAGAAATGTAAAAAGAGCTGGAGATAGTAAGAGACATAGAGATAGGAACATTGACAAATGGGAACTTGGGAGAAAAAGTAGAGACTGAAAATGAGACAAAAATTCCAAGCAAGATAAGATAAGAGTTAAGAAAAACCTTATTGTCTGTCACAAGTGACAGAATTTCTTCTTTGACAGGGCAGGTTCAATTTACATGGAAAAAATACATACAAGACAGAGACAGTCCAAGTTGAATGAAGAGACAGAAACAAAAAAAGATGGAGAGATAGAGAGAGATAGGAGACAGAGGGAAAGATAGCAGCTAAAGCCCCCCCTCCCTCCTTCCTCCAATCCTGAGGTATCGTTTCCTGACCTGTGTTCCCAGGTCGCTGATAGCCGCTGTAGTCACAGGCTGACGACACGCCGTGGCTCTGGTGACACAGTGGGTTAATGTGTGTGTTGTGCAGCATGCTGTGGTCCTGGAAACACCACGCAATCTTTTAATGAAAAATAAGTGGCCATAATTTGGGCTTCTTTTCTTTAACTCGTAACCAAAATGCGTGTGTGTGTGCATGTGTGTGCGTGTGTGTGTACACACAGAGTGCAGGTAATAACCCAATAGGTAAGAACCAAACAGGAGCGGCCATACCCACATGCCCACCTCCACACACACACACACACACACACACACACATACCACACACGCAGTCAAAGAAGCCATGTCGACATTTCCTAGTGAGATGTCATTACGCGATAAAGAGGAAGCCATCAGGAAACTGCTTAAGCACCACTTCCTGTCGGTTGCCTAGGTGACGGCCCTCATTTGGCAGTTGCACATATTGCTACTGTCTCTGGCTGAATGGTGCAGAGTGAAGGGGGGGGGGGGCGAGACAAAGACACAGGTGTCTACTTCTACATCTAGTCACTCCTTGTTGCCCGGGGCTGTGGCTCAACCACCCTCTTCTCCCGTGTCCCACAGCCCCCCCACAAACATCTGACAGTCATTACCAACGCAAAGTGTTGGCTGGACACTGGCCTGAGCACAGGCCAGCCTCTCTAGGCTGCTATTCAGATATCTCGTGTTTGAGGTTAAGTGGGTCTGGGTGCGGACCAGATGAATTAGCGACCACAGTGGTCCACAGGCTCTCGTAGGGTGTCTCTCTCTCTACCCCTTTACCCCTTGAAAACTCTCATACGCTCTCCCTCTCTCTGTCCCTCATGCTCTATTGTGTCTCTCGTTCTCTCTGTCACTCTCTTGCTCTCTTTCACACTCTCTCTCTCTCCATCCCTCCCTCCCTCTCCCCCTACAACCCCAGGTTGTTGGAGTCGATCTACCAGACACCATCATGACCAGTTTAAACATCGGTTACTCTGGATAATATCTCTGTATGCCCCCCCCCACCCCCACCCCCCCCATCCCCACCTTCCATCTGTCTATTTATACTCCCTCTCCTCAAACAAGATAAGGTATTAGAGCCGTGATAACCTCTATGGCAACCGCCACAACCCATGGATCTCATTCGCAGGTGACTTTTCCGTTGCAGGCTGTGTTGCTTCTCAGAACTGGGATAAAATGGTGGTTGCACGGCCATCATCATGCTATCGGAATGGCAAACTAGTACCCACAAACAAAAACACAAACACGTGAGTGAGCCAAAGTGAAGACTAGAAGTGGCATAGATACACATGTATGTCCTTGTGTGTGTGTGTGTGTGTGTGTGTGTGTGTGTGTGTGTGTGTGTGTGTGTGTCATGGCTATAGGGACGTGCTGTAGGCGTAGCTGACAGCGCCGCACACCACAGATACACATTCCACCCCAGGTGGACACAAAAAAGGGTTAAGCCTCTCCCTGTTCAAACGGCTGCATTGCCAAATTCTTTCTGGGGTTTTCACTTGTCAGAACAGGCAGAGAGGCCCGGTGTCAGCACATATACAGCCACAGACCAGGGAGGGAGGGAGAGGGGAGAGAGAGAGTGACAGATAGCAAGAGAGAGAGAGAGAGAGAGAGAGAGAGAGAGTGAGGGAGGGGTTAAGTCTAAGGAGGAAGGGGAAGAGATAGTGAGAGAGAAAGAGATACTGTTTTGAATTGAAATTTCAGAAAGACACAGAGAAGTTAGGCTAGTAGTAGTGTGTGTGTGTGTGTGTGTGTGTGTAGTCAAGGGACGACAGAGAGCAAGCCAGAGAGAGAGAGAGAGAGAGAGAGAGAGAGAGAGTCAGACAGAGAGAGCACAGAGGGGTGTGTCATATAGCACTTGAGTTCCTCAAGGAAGTGAGTGCAAGGCAGCAGTATCTGGAGACTGCTCCGTGACCCGCCAGTGGCTCAGCAGGAGGGCTCTTTTGGGGGTTTGGACCGGGACCGGCGAGATGATGGGGGCCAACTAAAAAGACCAGCGGCCCACTCTGCCAACACACTCTGCCGCAGACAAACACACATACACACACGCACAGAGAGAGACCCAGAAGCCAAGAGGAGGGAGGGGGCCACAGGACAAACACACAAGCTCTCACACACACCCAGGTAAGGCCGTTTTCTATCGCTCCTCCTATGTTACCTGTCATGATAGGTCTGATAGTCCTATTGTATTTCTACCCACTGTTTGCACTGGGAACTCGTGGTGGTTTGGTGTGTTTTTGTGTGTGTTGCTCTGTTCTTCACTTCCCCATTTGAGGTGTGCTATGTGTACAAATATGTATGTACAACACACACACACACACACACACACACACACACACACACACACACACACACACACACACACACACACACACACACACACCAATGAATGGTAACATTCATGCTGGAACAAGCACTGAGACATGCCCAACTGTACATCTCATTCTGTTGACACCTAGAGAGAGAGAGGGAGAGAGAGACAGAGAGAGAGACAGAGAGAGAGAGAGAGAGAGAGAGAGAGAGAGAGAGAGAGAGAGAGAGAGAGAGAGAGTGCTTGCTCAATTCCAACCTTTCCTCTCTCTCCCTTCTTTGATTTCAATCTTTTTTTCATTGCGAGTGGCTGAATCACGGCCCAGCCGTGGGTAGGACCCTGCCTGCATTGGTAGATGGTTCCAGGGTGAGGGGCAATGGTGGAGGGGTGTGATCAGGACTCACGACTTCCCCATGCCTTGCCCACCCCAACCCCCCCCCCCACCCACCCCACCCCCACCCCACAGGTTGTTTCTCTTCCCCTTTTCTGGTCATGACTGACAAAGCTTGAGAAATCTGCTGGTGTGTTGCAGAATTCTTGTGAAACGTTGAAAAGAGAAATGTGAAATGCCCCGTTCACACTCAAAACTGATGTGGTTCTGTCTGAGAGAAGTTAAAGAAAGTGAAAGAAAATAATTCCCATTATTTGATGATGGGGTAAAGACCGGTAGTGGAAGATTAAACGTCTGTTTATGAACTGGTTACCACGTCAAAGACCTCAGCACGATTGGAGAAATAAGATTATCTCTTGCGTTGTTGTCGCTGCTCCTTGCCGATGACAGTGGCCAGATGACATAATGGCCAGAGAGCACTCATGAGGGGTGTTCTGTAACCTGTCAGCCTCGTCATGAACCATCACGTTTGCATTGCATTCTTTGAGCCTCATGCATATCATAATGATGGCGGTTTACACTGACAGGTCCCCGTTTGGCTCTGCTTGGTATTTTCACTCTTCATCTGGTTAGCAATCAGCTGAGAATGGAGGCTGGCTCGCCCTCGCTCTGTCTCTCTCTCTCTCTGTCCCTCCAGGGGCTGAGTTCCACAGGCCAGAGAGAGAAGATGGCAACACACACACATACGCATAGAAACCTTTATGTACTCTCATGATTAAATTTTTGGGTTGTATCTCCATGATTGAATGCACTTATGGTAAGTCGCTTTGGACAAAATGGTCTAGCTAAGTAAATGTAGTTGAATGGGATGTTACAGGGGTGTTACATGTTGTTATTACAGAGTAATACCATTGAACCTCATAGCATCAGTGCCTTCAGTCCTGGGAGGACAAGTGAGAGTATTTTGACTCAGTCAAACCCAGCTTCTTGCGCCTTCCTCCTGCTAAGCCCTGCTCGTGTCCAGAGTATGTTACCTTTACATACACAAATACACGCACACAGGAACACACACACACACACACACACACACACACACACACAGCCGCACCCACCCATTCACACACACACACACACACACACACACACACACACACCCACCCATATATATACACACACACACACACACACACACACACACACACACACACACACACACACAGCCAAAGGCTACAAGCTGCAGTCATCTGTGGAATGCTAAATATTTACCTTTCCTGGTTATGCAGCCTACCCCTGTGTACAACCATCCAATTAGCCCCAGTTGACCGCTCTAAAACACAACTTTTTGGTTGCTAAATGATTGACCTTGATTTGCATCACCAACACTCGATGATCTGAAATAATGTCCCTGTATGTTATAGGTTTCCGTTGTAGGCCTCTCTATCATGGGGGGGGGGGGGCGGGGGGATAAAACACAGGTGCTTGTCTCTTTCTGCAAGTTCCTGGCACTGCTGTAAACACCAAAGTAAACACTTCAACTGTGCGATGCCACTGACGACGTTGCTTTCAACGTCTGAAAGTGGATGCTGTGCAGAAAGAGATGTATCACACACACTTCATTAACCACTCTCCAAACTAAAATGTCAGTAGGCCCCACAAACATACGCTTGACAGTTGGCAAAGTGAGAAACCAAAAAAATAAATAAACCGCTAAAGCTGCTTCCAGCTGTGGCGTCATATTTCACTAGGTCGGATATCTGACGGCATGCCCACTGTGCGGAGCGTCTCTCAAATCCTGCTAGTCCTTTTAGCAAATAAATGGGATTGGCACACACATCTGAAATAGCGATCACAGCACACCACTTCCATTATCACTGTTGAGGGAAATTTTTCAAATGAATGTGCTTTAATTCCCCCCCGCGGTGAACGAGTGGCGTGCGTGGCGATGCAAAGTCATTATGGATGTGACACTTGTTCTGAAAATGGTGTGATGTAATGGTGGGGTATCCGGTAAAAAGGCTGTTTTCTTATTATGGATGCTGAGCGTTGGGCGCAGTACAGCGCGCCGGAGATGGAGAGGCAGTCACACGCACTGCCTATTAACAGGGCATGGTCGTTAGCTCGGCTGGAATTGCATTTTTCATATTAGCGGGCCCTATGCCGGGCGGGGTCGTTTGTTCACAATGCTGATGCCGCATTCAGGAACAAAAAAACACCAAGCTCTATCAATTAAACAGCCGTAAAGCGCACAGACCCGGGCCATAATAAACAAATGGTGCATCCAGTATTTTTTTTTAAGGATCTACACAGAAAAAGCTCCTCTGTTTGGGATAAGCAGGCATCGCTTTGTCCAATAGCAGCTTCCAAAGGGATACATAATGTTACAGTATAGCGACTTCAGGTTGGGCTTCTGTGTTGTGCATCATAAAATGGATTGTACAAGGAAGGAACACACACACACACACACACACACACACACACGTAAGGACCTGTCTAAGATATGCAGGCTGCCTGCCATGTTCCCGTCAAGCACACGTCCACACAGGTCTCGGTGGGGTTGTGTGTAAAGCGATGCCTCATAGGCCTACATACAACCCTCCTATACAGTATGTCTGCCTGTTGGTCCCATGCTGGACAACCGTTAAGAATCCTAATAGCTTGTAGAATGACATATTTCAGATAAATTATGAAATGGCATCTAATCAATTCTTATAAGTGTTCTATAAGGTGGAACTGAATATTAGTGAAAAACTCATAATTTCCATCCCAATCTCATAATTTAACTTTTCTATGCTTAACATAAGCAGTCTACATATGTACAGATTATGTGACTCAGGCAGGAATACAAAGGTCAAATGTTCAACTCTAATATCAGTTTTTTCTTTTTTTATAGAAAATAAAATGAACCAGGGAGACAGGAAAATAAGTGTATTTTATGACACAGTATGTGTTCTTGCGCTTGTGGGTTTGGAACATTTGCTGTAGCTATGTCAAACGCTCTAAGCGCTCTGTTGTTGAAAAAGAAATGTTTGTCATCTGCATCATTCTGTCACTGTACACAGAGGCTTCCAGTTGGTACACTGATGAGCTCCCCAGGGAGTGTATGTGTGTTGTTTCTGCCTGTGTGTGTGTGTGTGTGTGTGTGTGTGTGTGTGTGTGTGTGTGTGTGTGTGTGTGTGTGTGTGTGTGTGTGTGTGTGTGTGTGTGTGTGTGTGTGTGTGTGTGTGTGCATCCATTGGGGGTTATCCATTGTAAGAAGGGTTTGTTAAGGAATCCTCCAGACTATGAAGGGTTAGGTGTGGTCAAAGTACCCACTGGGGTTGCTGAAGGGGTGGGTTTGCAGTCTCCGTGGCGAGCCCCTTCCATGGAGATTTTCCCTGCGGGCAATGCTAGCAACTGCCAAAACAAACAGAGGCATTCACAAGGGCTTCAGATTTAAAAAAAAAGACCAGAGGGTGATTTACATACAGTTTGTGGATCTGAATTGGTATGTGTGAGATAGTAATCGCATTGGTTTTATTTGAATAAGCCAATTAATAATAACTGCCATTTACATAGACAGACCATAGAGACAGACGCAGGCACAAAAGCGAAACATTGCTCTAGATCTAGAAACACACATACATAAAACACACACACACACACACACAAACATACACACACAAAGTCATGTGTTTTTTTCGATTTTGTCTACACTGCTTTAGCAAATATCGTTTGCAGACATTTTGAATCCAAAATACCAATTATAAAAAGATGACCTGGAGCAATGGCACTAATCTGTGTGTGTATTGTTTTCAGTTTTAATTTGTCTACTTAATTTAGAATGTGGTCTTTTTTGGTGTAAGAAGGTGAGCACTCATTATCGTAAGGCAAAAAGTCAGACAAGCAAGGTCTGGTAATTTCCAGAACCCAGAATCCCTCGCCAGCTGGGACACATGGACATGAGAGCATGTGTTCCCTCCTCTCCCCTTCCTCCATAACTACTTCCTTCTACCCTGCCCTTGAACAAGGCACCTGACCTCCCACTACCCACTGTTCTCAGCGGTGTGTAATGAAAGACTTGCAGTCCTTTTGAGGACCTAACAGGTGGAATTGTGGGTGATTCTCTCTCTTCCTCCGGCTGTCCCTGTAAATACCCTTGTCCTTGATGCATTTCTTCAAAAAATAGAAAATGGGCTGGGGGGGGAGCAACAATGTTGGCTAACCTCTAGTAACTTCAGTTATTTTCTAGTTGTATTTATCCTGGATTCAGGCAGCATGAGGATGAAGCCAGAGCCATAATGAGCCCAGTGTGTTGTTGTGGATGAGTTGGAAGAGAATTAAATTCTACAGGTCAGTTGGGACTCATTCCTAGCTACCAAGTAAACCACAGGACATGTACCAGGGGTACCTTCAAAAGGTATTTCACCAGAACAAAACAATATATAAAAAAAAACATGCAGACGTGCAACGCTGTGGGTGGGGTTATCTTTATAGGTAACGATCCACCAGTGGAAGACCTTCTCCAACTGTTTTAAACCATGCACTTCATCCCGTAACTTCATTACATTATCTCTTGTAAACATGACACTTTATTCACCTGCTATTTAATACTTAACTTTATACCTTTGCTACCTTGTTTCTTTTGATTACCAATTTGTTTCTTCCATGCAGATGCACACTTCCCTTTGCTTGGCTCACGCAACTCTTTGACACATTGTTACCCTCCAGGTAACCATGGAGTCGTTCAGCTCAAAGGAGATGGCCTTGAAGGCCCAGAAGAAGATCCTGAGCAGCATGGCCACCAAGTCCTCAGTCCAGATGTTCATCGACGACACCACCAGCGAGATCCTGGACGAGCTGTACCGCGTCTCCAAGGAGTACTCCGGGAACCGCGCCGAGGCCCAGAAGGTCACCAAGAACCTGGTGAAGATCGCCGTCAAGATCGGCGTGCTGTTCCGACACTCCTGCTTCAACAAGCAGGAGATGGAGCTGGCGCAGGAGTTCAAGAGGAAACTCCGCCAGGGGGCCATGACGGCCATCAGCTTCCACGAGGTTAGCAGCTTGTTAGCCACGCCCATGGGCCATGTCAGCATGCTAACCCTTGTTCGTTCCCTGAGGAACAACAGTCACGACAATAACCCACCATTGTATGGTATAGCAACGGTTGTCCCCTGAGGAACAAGAGTCCATGTTGATGTATGACAATGAGGGTGGGAGTGTCTCTGCCTCTGCATGTGCATGTCATTGAGGGTGAGGGCATGAAGAAATGTGATTTATTTGCAACTTCATTTTTGCCAATTCTAATAGTATATTGGATTATCTGCATTATTTTTTTAAGATTGTAGATAGTGAAAAAGCAAGACAGTAACAGGTCTAGCCGCCTCTATCCCATCGCGGTGTCTAATGATCCCCATCTTGAACCATGACAGGTGGAGTTCACCTTCGACAAGGCCGTGATGGCCGAGATCCTGACCGGCTGTAGGGACCTACTGCTGAAGCTGGTGAACAACCACCTGACCCCCAAGTCCCACGGGCGCATCAACCACGTGTTCAACCATTATGCCGACCCCGAGCTCCTCACCAAGCTCTACGACCCCACGGGGCCCTTCCAGGGCCACCTCACCAAGATCTGCGCAGGACTCAACAAAATGGTGGAGGAGGAGACTATATGAGGCCGACTCCTCCGGTCCAACTGACAGGAGCCACCGGCCCCCTATGGGAGACGTAGACGCTCGTAGCCGGATTTGCGACGGACGCAAATATCCACTTCTGTGATGCAGACAAGGAACAGGCAATAAAAACAGTAGGCTGTGCGAGAAGAGTGGACTCCTGTTCAACGACACTGCCCTGTCAATCTGAAATCTGAGAACAAGCACGAAAGAATAATAGAGAAAGAAAGAAGTCGAAATGACTTCTGTAGTTGCTCAAAGGTCAAGCATATTTACAAAGTAGGCCTTGTGTATATTTTGTTCATTGAAATGCAGTCACACGTTTTTGCTGGTTTTCAATATATGGCCTCTTTCATAAATATTGGAATTACCGTCCAATAATATATTTAATATCGTTTAATGTAACTACTGACGTTAAGTATTAATGGTTATTCAGTTTGATAGTGATACGACACTGCCATCTTGTGGTCAATGTGGTGAGTCATCCGCATCTTTACAATCAGTCATAATCTAGTTGGGTTGCCAGAGAATATACGTGAAGAAAAATCCCAAAACGGATTGCTTTGTTGTCCCACAAGAGCATAAATACAAACTTGAATTTGTTTGCTACTGTGTTTTTTTCTGGAGATTGCGGCACATGGTTTGTCTACCATGAAAGAGCATAGTTAAACTACAATATTTGCGGGATTTCTTAGAAAATATTTAGGCCATCACTCTACCACAAAAACACACATTGTGTAAACGTATTACTTGCAATGCATTTCAACTTTACACACATGGGGTCTCCAACAGAATGCCAGCCGCTATGTACTGAGGATTTAGTATTAGTATAGTACCGCAAAGTAACAGAATATATAAAAAAGGATAGTATTTAAATGAATAATCCCAGACTGGACATTTGGGTAAAGTAAAGCAAGTATATTAGCAGCACTACTATATAGTACGGTAAAATAGCATGGAGAATATTTGATGGTGGTATAGAATGAGTTGACAATCTGCGTTTGTTAAGTATAATGTAAAGTTATCCTATAAAAATTAAGAGGGTTAACTCTATGCAACAATTGTGCAGGCCTACAGCTGCAATCACTGATTGCCGACAGGACAAAGAATTCTGAATACAAATGTGAAATTTAGCAATGAGTTTCTAATTGACTTGGTAATGATAGTAATTTGCCTTGAATTCAAACAGATACATTATTGGTACGACTAAAATGAGTCTCAATTTACTATCAGCATATAAAGTATGCATTTTAAGTAACCACAAAAATGACACTCAATGAGTAGTTTAATAGTTTGGAAGATTTAAGAGTTCATCTTGAGAGAAGTAGTGCAATCATTTGAGGACACATTTAAACAGTGGAATTAATTATTATCTTTATTAAATACTATTTCACTCAAATAAGTAGATATTGGTATACAAAAAAAAAGCCTAGAAATGTAGGTAACAATTATTATCTGGTACCATTCTATTGTAACTTTCTATTTATTATTTTATCCAAGACGGAATTTGGATGAAGCTACACAAACAGTCTGTTGTCCACAGCTACGGTCTGCATAAATAAGCTAACATGAACATTACATGAGCAGGCCCTTAGTCATCATTACGCAGTACTCTTGATCAGCTGTCAACATGAGCTCTCATATGACCAGGCCCTATTTAAATACAAAACATTTTTTCACTTGGCCCTTCAATCGCTTATCGTGAAATCAACCATCTGTATGAAATATAAAACGTGAAGCAATTTCACCAGCCAATGTCAAGCGCTCCTGATCCAACAATAAATAAACTTTAGGAGTGCAATAATAGCTTGTCAAGCACACCATTAAGTCATTGCATACTAACGACAGTGATACAAGACTAGACTACCTGGCAATGCAGTTCCAGTTTAACCAGTTTAACAATGAATGGCAGTACAGTGACATCACTCAAAAATGACAGCGATAGATGTACCAACAAGCCTACCCAGTAGACTGTACCAACTGCTGATCTATCTAATGGGAGTGTCCACCTAGCTGTATGGCATAAAGATCAACCTACAAGCCTGTTTTAAAACACTGTTGTCGTGGTCTCCACCCAGCGGTGTCGGGGATACCCAGAGCATCACAGCTGGAAGATCTCGTCCTCCGTCTCTCTGAGGGTCTTTGTGAGCTTGGTGACGGTGACCGGCACCGCCACCAGCGACGCCTGCTGGCTCAGCGCCGGCGACGGCACGCTGCTCTGGGAGCGAGTGAGGGATCGCCGCTCTGGGACGTTACATGCCGCTTCGATGGCGGCAAACCTAGGGGGAAGTGACGGGAAGAGACACACGTTGTCAGACGTACGGCCAGGACGTGTTACGTGTTAAAAACCATGCAGTTTAAAAAAACGATTTGTGGGCATTTTGTTTAAAATGGTTGAGGGGGAAGGGAAGTTCTTCTAACCAGACACATTGCTTATGACATAGGTGTCGCTGGACCCCTCTTACCGGGGCCCGTGGCCGAGTGTTGATCTGCTGTGCCCCAGTCAAATCTCATGTTCAAGCTTTAACAAGCTCCTATGTGTGCCACTGGTTTCCTTTAGATTGATGATGCAGAGAAAGGACTTTTATTTTCTTAATCCACAATGTCAAAGCAATGCAGTTTAGCTAAGTACAAGCTGAGCTGTGGACCATGTGATCCGGGTCCACACACGCTGCACATCCAGCAATCTGGCCATCAGCGCACTAAAACCAGGATTGAGGTATGATGATACGCCGGGACCGGAGTTAGTTCCGGTCATTCAGTATGCTGAGACGGCGCCACACTTGGCTGAGGGGACATGACAGGCTTCACCAGCCTGCCGTCTTATTGGTTAAGAAGGAATAAAGTTGAGTCCCAGTCAAGTGATTGACCTCATTTTACAAAATTAAAAATAGACGGCATAGCTTAATGCTCAAGAAATTAAATTTTTGAATTTGCATTTTTAGAATGCAAATGTGCAATATTTGAATGGTTTGAGTCGGGTTTTGTTATTATTTCCACATGCAGGGTTTAATGCCTGAGACTTACCGTAAATGCTTAAAAACAGGTTGAAATAAATATTTTATACTGGGCCTGAGCCCCAGAATAACTTTACCGGTATGTTTAGCAAAGCCCCTGCTGTTTACTATACAGTGACTGCACCTCTGACACCTCTAAAGTCATCAATGCGTGGCACCTGTCTCTCTACTCTCTTGGCTTCAGTCTGCTCATCCTCTACAATTGGTACAAGGAAACTAGGAAGCTGAAGAGCCACAGAGTTGGACCAATGTTTATGCATTATCCACAGCATAGTGCAAGCTCAATGGCTTCAGTCTGCTAATCCTCTACTATTGGTACAAGGAACCTAGGAAGCTTAGGAGGCAAAGAGTTGGACCGTGTGTAATTCTCCTTTGAGTTATATTTAATAACTCAAATTTTTAGATTGAATGTATTATACTCTCTTATGATTATTACATTATGCCTTCATGATGATGTACACATGCTGCTTAAGCAACTGTAAAATAATAAATATAATAAAATCTATAAAAAAAATTAAAAACTGTTTCTTACCGTTTCTCCCACTCGTGGCATCCTTGAACAGCTGCCTTCTTGGACTGTCGTATCAAAGAGTCCATTCTTTTAAGGAAGTCCATGGGAGAAAGTTCCGGCCCATCTTCTTCTGCGCAGTCCGGTATCGTCACCGACAGGCCGGTGTTGTCACTCGGAGAAGAAACACAGGTGGTGCGCTCACCTGAATCCTCTTTGAGTAAATCCGGGCAGCTGCCAGCTTGAGAGTCTGACAGTAGTGCTGGGATAAACAAGATCTTCTTCAGGAATATAGAGTCGTTGGTGTACAATCTGTTCGCCCGCTTGATTTGTTCCGTCTGAAACAGAGGATGGAATAGTTCAATAATAGACAGACATGAGTTTTTTTGCCCAGTAAGCATACAGTCTAGGAATGTGTTGTGGTGTAACGCTAGTGGTCATCTGTATTTCATATTTATGTTATACCAAATACCCGATAACTATACTAAAACGAATAATATATTAGAAGTCCATACTTACAGAAACTCCGTATTTCAGTGCAAGGCCTTGAAGAGTCTCTCCGGGCTGAACTTTGTGTTGGAGAACTTCATGTGGTACCGGAGGAGCGGCACACTTGACCAGACTACCGTAGGACCTGCTGCGGTGTCCGCGGAGCAGTCCGTGGCCGCCCGGCTGGACCGGAGGTCGTTCGTCCACCGACATGAAGAGTCTACCAACAGCCTGCCGAGGCGCGCGGGGCACGGGACTATGCAAGTCACATTCCCCGCCGATCACGCGCCCCCTCGATCAACACGGTACCATCTCGCTACCGTTGCCTAGTCACCGATATCAGGTCCACGCTATCAACAATCATCAACAATGATGAAAGGTAATTTATTTGCCGTTAACTGAGCAAAGAAAATCAACACATACTTAGTTTTCAAAGTCAGCTCGCCGGTTATCATCGAGGACGCGTGATTATAACTTTGTTATGATGGCTGCAGTTCCGGTGGTTTCCCATCATGCCTCGCTTTAAGTCAGGAAGTAATCCACTCAAATGAAACGGTCGGTTCGGATCTTTAACAATATTAAAGATAGAAATTCACTTGTGATGCCCTGTTCGTCAGAACAATACTACCAGTAGAAATGTCCTTTAAGAGGGAGGGCAATGACTCGAGTCAATTAAATATTTTAAAGGTAAGTAGCATGTTGTATCATTGTGGACGTACACTGCCATACATTCCCAACGGTATATCCAGCTTTGATGATTATGAAGTAAAGTCTTCCACACACTGGCTTTCTGTTCCAGAAACGACGTGTGGCTGATCTTCTATCACACTTTATTCCAGAAGACGAAGCGGATCTGATGAAGAACGGAAGGTAACTCAACGCATTTCACTGTGACCTCGGCGTCGTGCTTGTTGACCCTCATTGTGTGATTAAGTAGTTTACGTTTGTTTTGCTTTCCAGATACACCTGCCTTGTGTGTACCAGCCGCCCTATTTTCGACACTATTGACATGCTCACAGTCCACAGAAAGGGGAGGAGGCACCTAGAAGGTAAGGACCTCTCTTCCTTACCAGAGCATATGTCTTGTGCTTAAGGAGACTCTTGCTCTTTTGCTCAAGTCAATATAATCATATTTGTATAGGGATATGATCTCCAATTAATACTAGTTACAATGTACACATTCTGAGCCATAGAAGTATAATTGTGTAAAGTAAATGTTTGTGTTTGGAAAAACAGCCTGCATTCTCTCAACTTGCACACATAGGGATGAAATGGTACTACGGCAAGAAATCCCAGCTTAAACATGAAATTACAAAGAGGCAACATACAAACTATGTGCAAGAGGAAAAAAACAGTCAGACTGAAAGACAGGTGAGAATAACTAACATACACCATGGTGCATTAATTGCGATTAATTTAGATTAATTAATCACAGAGCCATATATATATATCTATATCTATATATAGATATATATATATAGATATATATCCGTCCTTCAGAGGAGATGTAAAACCGAGGTCCTGACTCACTGAGGTCATGAAAGATCCCAGGGCACTTATCGCAAAGAGTAGGGGATCCCCCGGTGTCCTGGCTAAAACTGCCCAACCAGGCTCATTCAATCTGGCCTCCTAATCATCCCCCTATATATATATATATATATATATATATATATATATATATATATATATATAATTGGCTCATTCATTAATTCCCTCACTCTCCACCTCAAGCTGGTGTGTGGTGAGCTTTCTGGCGCCGATTGGCTGCCGTGCATCACCCAAGTGGGTGCTACACATTGGTGGTGGTTAGTGAGGTCCCCCCTTCACTGTAAAGCGCTTTGAGTGTCTAGAAAAGCGCTATATAAATTCAATTAATTATTATTATTATTATTATATATATATATATATATATATATATATATATATATATATATATAATTTCTCCCCTAAGATGCTGCTATTCTCTCCCCAACCATCTATATCTCTCACCAGCTTAAAGCATTTGTGATTTCAGGAGCCCTCCAGTTCAGCCCCGCTATTGGTACAAACCAGGAAGATAACCCATCATGCCTTGCTCAAGACTGTTCCATACAATAGTTGTCACAAAAAGCTCAGGTGAGTGAATTTTATTTCGACCCCCTTTATCACCATTTGGGTTAGTTACACCCGGTCACCTTTTGAAAGTGCCACTCCTGGTTTGATCTAAAGAAAAGGCTGTTTTTTAGAACAGTAAAGGGTAGCAGTTCAGACCCAGCCGATTCCCCGGCACCATCAGGCTCAGCCCCACTTGAGGCGTGTGAAAGGACCGCAGGTTCAAAGGAAGCACCAGCAGCAAGTTCTCCCAGTAGCTACACGGCAGGTATATCTAGAGTGTGAGAAGAGTGTGTGTTCACACAAGCCAAAGACCCTGCCCTGAGTTTAATTAGAGGTGTCCTTGTGTTTGGGCCCTTTATTAGTCAAAGTCAGCGACTCAAAGCCTCTTCGAGGTAAAAAGGAAGATAAAGCAAGAGCGTCGGAGCCGCTGACAGCCGAGAGGAGGAGAGAACTGGAGCACTACCTCCAAATGAAAAGGTATGGTTTTTCTCATTAAATGTGTTGTTATTGTTCTTGTGCAAACTCACCACTAGATGTCAGTATAACACAATCTTTCTGTTCTTTATTATTTGTTTTTAGCGACGGGTGGTTGCAAGACCGAAGTGGCCAGTGGGTGAAAGATGAAAATGTAGAGTTTGACTCTGATGAAGACGAGCCCCCTCCTTTAGCTCCTCCTCCTCCAGGGGATGAGGAAGACTAGGATGGGTCTATGATGCCCCCATCCTGGACTTGGATGTGGACGCTTGGAGTCGCAGCCCTTGGCAGACGAACTGTGTCCACCCATCAATTCACACTAATAACAATAATCGTTCTGTTAAAGCAAACGTTATATTTTAAAGCTCACTGTGCAAATGGAAATGTCCCTGCATTACCTCTCAACCATCTCAAAGTATTGACAGTGAAGCCAAGGCACACCTTCTTTTGTCCTTGGTAAACCATACACGGGCTCTGTGAGCCAGTTAGGGGAAGAAATTAGAACACAAGTTTATGTTAACATCGCTTCAAGTCCACATCAGAGACACGTCAGTATTTGAAGAACCTATGCCCATGACACTGGAGGGACTTTTCAATCTCCAACCAGCTGTGGACCAAGAGAATAGAGTGATATTGGTGCTAATCCTGCAGGGAAGGATCTATTGATAATATCCCACATTCAGATCACATTTCTGTTCCAGCACTGCTGTCACAATGCAACCTCCGTTGGGATATGGTTCTTAAGAACATTCAATTAAAAACCATGGTTCATCCTTTGAGATTCACTGTGTGATGTTCTTGATGGGAATCCATATTTGTTTTGGCTGTTATTTATTAGTTGGTGGTAAAAAAAGTGCTTGTTCCAGATTTGAGTCTTGCATCATGACCTTTAACACCACATGTGTCCTTTACAAGATCAATGGACCGGTTCTACCCAATTTAATCAACCCAGAGCTGCACAGGGACACAAGTTGGTTTCCATTCCGTAATTAATTCCACTCAGCATTACAGTCCAAAAATACAGCTGTGTTTTACAGTGAAACAAATAAATGGCCAGAAATAGAGTGCCGCATGGCAATGCTGACCCTTAAATCATTACAGGACTGCTTTCTGTGACAAATGTCACTGTGGCAGGCAACGTGCGGTCCAGGAAGCCCTACATGTCTTAAATGAAATGACCTTTTGAGAGAACTGTGTTTGTTTTTTGTTTTTTTACATGTGGTCTTTTCAAAGTTGACATGAAGCCAGCCATGCGATTAGGGACCATGATTGAAGTTGAACACGGCTTGACAACAAATCTAGAGAGAAACCACATACGTTGGAACAGAACGACAGCCCCCAGTGCAGGTGGCAAGACGGAAGCCCCTCCGAGCTCAGCAGCTGCTCCGTGCCGTTTCTGAAGGCCCCATAAAGTTCCTTGGGCACACATCGGTGCACTCCCACCAGCCCCTGCGAACCTTCAAGTGTGGAGGTATATTTGGAGCTTGGTAACCCAAGCCCAGAAGGCCAAGTTACATTCCCTACCGCTGAACAAGGAGGTTTTGCTGGTTGAAAACAAGTGTATAAATAGGTCAGGTGCTCATTGGGGGAAAGTTAGAAACTCAAGAAAATACTTTTTAAGGGATTAGAGTAAAAACAACAAACAGGCTTTTGGGGATCATCATGGCTGATTTGTATTTCATAGTTTCAATATACATTTCATACATTTAAATGATTGGCATTCTCTTTAGTTTAGTTTTGTCCTCTGAATGGTTTGGTAATTTGATAACTTAGAAGTCCAGTTAAGGCTCATTTTATGCTGGGAACATCAAACGTTGCCTACTCATTTGTGACATTTGGCACATTACGACATTAGACATTTAGAAATGACAGCACTCTTTTATGACCATCTATGACATTATTTAAACGTTTTTATTATTTAAAGTATTTACAAATGTTTATCATCCTCTAGCACCACGTAATCATAAATGGAGGGTTCACTGGTTTGGGAGGATGTTTGGGCCAAACGCACACCCTAAAAGCACAAGAAAGACACTTGACATTTTGCTTGTGACCTATACATGCTTTTATGATGAAGTCAACAGGCTACAAGAACAGCAGGCTGAAGTTAATGAAATGAAATGGCTTTTACATTGACATGGATGTGAGTTTTCACCATGCAGGTTTTGTTAAACCACTATGAAAACTCATCACTACGTAGAGAAGTGCTGACAGAGCCAGCACAAGGGGAGTTGATGGCAATCCACCTTGTTCCTTTTTCATAGACAATTGTTTGCTCCGAGGGGATGCTAAATCGATCAACAGAAAACAGGATGTTTGTTTTTCGTATTCACTTCTTTCTTCAAGCTCATCTCAGCCTCTGTTGGCGAACTGAGAAAAAAAGCAGAGAAAAAAACATCAATCGCTTCCACAGCGGTACAGATGATGCGATACTCATGGACAAGTTATGACAACATGCTAATGTGTGTTTACGGAACAAAAAGCAATTTTAATATAAAATATTTTCCTTTTTGGGAGAGACTCTACTCAGTGTTTACAACATATCCCTATTAATGAGGAGATGGGGTAATGTTATTAGGTCAATCTGATTGATTGTGGCGTTTTGAGATACTGACGCATATCGTTGTTTCTGGTGATGGCCATGGCAGCCCGGGCCCGGGGCCCCTGTTGGGTGAAGTGGTAGCCGAACTTCAGGATGCTGGAGTTGTTCTCCAGCATGGCGGCGATCTCCATCTCCACCGAGTCTCCCAGCGTCTGCCTCTGTAAGTGGGGTAATTCAGGGTAAGGCCACGGTAAAGTTTGTTTTACATTGAGTCTTTTAGCCAAGGCTTTTGTCCAAAGCGACTTACAAGTTGGGTTGAGAATAAACAAAGTGTACAAGCAATTCCTCGTCCTTTTTCGTTGTTCGAACAAGACATTGCATGCTGCTTATTTGAATCGAGCCAACTCAGCACTGCATCCAGTTAATCAGATGACAGCATGGTACATGCTTGACTAATGTTATTTTGATTCTGCTCTGGGGGCCATGAGATCACCCAATGATGTCAGTCTACCTGTAGGCACCCATGAAAATTAGGCTCTGACCGCCCTACCTGTTTATTAGCAGCAATCAATGCAAGTCGCTTCGGATAAAAGGGTGTGCTGAATAGTTTTACCACGATAACACAGCACAGTGGAAATGTTCCAGGGGCATGCACACTGCCCGAAAAAACACCAACATCAGCTTGGGTGTTCATTGGGGCAGTGTGCTGCCTTACAATAACGGCACTATTGTCATACTGTGTATGAGCTGTATATGAATGAATGTGAATCTATAATTGTGTGTGACCTGGTTGTCGATCTTGAGCTCCACCAGCGTGGCGTTGCTGGCCATGGCCTTGACTACGGCCTTCATGCCCTCTGCTGTGATGAAGTTAGACTCGATGTTAAGACTCTGGAGGCTGGTGTTCTCCTGCAGCATCTCCGCACATGCCTGCACACAGAGACATTTATATACCACACGCACACACATTAATAAAATGCAATAAGGGATACAATACTGCCATCCAACGTTGTGATTATAACCAAATGTAATGTTGTATCCGTGTTAGGTAAATAGGTAATAAAACTAATTGAAGAGACATTAAACAGTACTGACAAAGGCGACGGGGTCGTTGCTCCGTGTGGCTGCAATGCTCAGGATCTCCACGTAAGAGTTTCCCTTCATGGCCTCGAACACCTCCTTCAGCGTGGGGATGGGAATGTCCTGGTTTTAATACAAGCACACGCACACGCACACACACGCACACACACACACACACACACACACACACACACACACACACGCACAGTGGTGAATAAAGCATAGCCTAAGACATGTGTGACCATGGTTGTTTTTTTTTAATGTTGTATGAATCTGAATGAGTGAATAATATCCACCATGCACCATTTTCCTTAAGGACACTGTGAGACCCCCCCCCCCCCCACAAAATGATTTGTAAATTTGTGTAATTGAAAATATATTTAATATAAGCCGACTCCATTTTTGAAATAATTCACAAATAAACACAACACGTTTTTAAAGGTTTTGTTTATGTCCCCCCTATGTATTCTACTCAGTGGTCTGAGACATTGCATACGCTGCATTTGGGGTTGTGTGGCTCTGTAAAATAGGTAATATGTACAGTGATGGCCTCAAGGTGATTCATTAATATATATTATAAGCTACTATTAATGGCTGTGTGTCTGTTACAGCAGATCATTTGATATGCGTTGGTGATATTATTGATATCTTTCCCTCCAGAAAATACTCTGGAGGGGACATCAAATAATGAGATGTACGCCCTTGACTGCATTACTCCGTTCTCTGCATGCAAAGTATTTATATCTACGTTAAGAGTATCGAATACTCAGAAAAGCAACAGTCCACCATTCAGTCATATCAACCCACTCAACTCTTCTATTCTATTCCTAGCGGCTGACCTTGATGTTGTTGAGGTTGACCTCTGTCAGACCGCTGTCGTTGTTGTGGATCCGCTCCACGGTCTCCTCCACGTTGGTGGTGTTTGGGGGCTCTTCCGGAAAGATCTTGAAGGGATCTGGTTTTACAACACCTACATAAAAAAAACATTTCCCGAAACAAACCAACAGGTGAGGCTGAGAACAAACGAAGCAATCAATATTAGGAAACTACAAATGTTTCAAGTGTGAGTGAGTTTCAAAAAAGAAATGACGCACCGAAACAGAATATAAGGCAAATCGAAGTTAAATTTTCATAATGCCATTTCCCTTTTGTTTCATATCCTTAGTTTGTTACCAAATCATGTAATTAATGTCAGGGTTCATCCTTAAGTGTTATTTGAGTAATACATACTGTTGATGCCCTCCGTGTTGGCGATCTTCCCCGTGCAACCCAGAGCATCATAGTACTGCTTGTTGCTCATAAGGGTATACATTCCAAGGATAGCTGCAGAAACACACAAGGGACACAGTGTATAAATATATTATATATTACATTTGCAAGGAACATTGGGGAGAGATACCAGGATCAGGACATAATGACGGATTGTAATTTCTGTCATGCACGTAGCAAGATGGTACGATTATGCAGTGAAAGAAATGCAACAAAGAAATTATAGTGTGAACTTCATGTAAATGCCTTCGTTGGCTCATACAATGAAATGCAAACACTTGGATGATACATATATTGAACGATAACTGTGACTGTTGTGGGCCAAGTACACAATCTCTCCGAGATACGGTTCAAAGATGTAATCACAAATTAATGGATAAGAAACCAGAAACCAAAAGTGTACTTTATTGTGGAAGGTACAACACAGCATCAAATACAATAATACTAGTAGTACAATAGTAGTATTTCCACCATGTTGAAGTAGTTTTAACTACTCAAGGTTAGATCAAGGCTACCCAGAGGCCCAGACCTGTATCCAAAACATGTTCCCCTGTAGAAGATGTGTAATGAATGTGGTTGAGAATTGTTGCGAAGGCATAGGCTTTCATTGGATGATATTGTCGCTCCATAATAGACAATTTGAACCTAGTGTTAACTATTAAAGTGTGTGTGTATGTGTCCACATTTATGAGGGGGGTAGCACTGGGCACAGTCAATTTTACTTTTTTCTACGACCACATCAAACCCGACCAGGAAATATTTATGATCTCCATGGCTCCAAATATGAATCAGGGTCATTTCAATCTATTTAATCTGTCTAGTGTATTTCTAATTCAGCCTTTACTCATAAGAAGGTTAAGCCTAAAACCCTTAAATATATGTCATGTAAAACCATATGTATATAGTTTGACAGAGGTGGTAAAAATAACTTTTAGTGCTTTTAGTTTTATATCGTTGTTACTCTGCTGGACCTTGAGATGGCAACAGTGCCTGTCTTCATTTGGACTCTCCACCCACATGACCCAACTGCCACCCCCCCCCCCCCCCCCCCCTCCTAGGGGAAGGGGGCTTGTGAGGAGAGGAAGCCTTGGGGAGACAGCTGCATGGGTGGGTGTCAACATGCTAACGTTGCACCCCTGCCAACACACAGCCCTGGGAGTAGTTCAGGGCTCTCTTCTGGTCTCCCATTAAATGAGCTGACGAGACATGTCCAAAGAAAGTAATTACGAATAATTAAATGTTATGACTGTGTTTGTGGCGACCCCCCTCCCCTGACCAAAACGTCTCTTCTGGGAGTTAGCTAGGCTGGCTAGGCGGAGATAGCTAGACTATTGTGGAGCCATCCACTGTTCAGCGTGCCCACCAGAAAGCCCTCCAAACAAAAGAGCGCCGGAGGCTGATGGAGGTTTAATCCTCATCTGGACTCTGTCCAAGGTCAAAACGGTGGTCGCACTGACAGGCTAATCTTGTGGGAAATCAGGCTAACGAGCTAGCCGCCTAGCATAATGGCCTGGCTATTTTGTAACGTAAAATAACAAATAAATACTGTCTTCACAGAAATCTTGTTCTCTCATATTGTGGTGAATTGGCAATAAACTAAGAAGCCACAACCATTACAAAACTGGACCAGGAACAAAAGAATGGCGCTAACGAATTTCAGAAAAGTACTCCATCATTTCAGCCTCCACTTTGTCTGGGATACCCTGATCTGTTTGGGTGGAAGACTGCTGACTGTCTACTTTCCTGTATAACCATTTGGTAAAGCCCTACTCTACTGCCATATGGTAATAATATCAGGCAAGGCACTTCCCTGACATGTCTAGATGTCATGTTATATCATGTAAACCGCCCACAGAAAGGTCAGCTCCACTCCATTCCGCCCTCCAAAGCACCTCGCACCTCCAACATACTCAAACCAGTTTTTAAAATATTTAACCAATCAACATTGGAGGAACCAACCCACGACGCAAACTGTCTATCTGTGAACACATGGGCTTCCTGTTGTTTTGCCCGGTCAGATAAAGTATTCACCCCCAACTGCCAATGTACTGCCCCCACCTCCAAAGCCCTGCCCCCACCACCACCACCACCCACTTCAACGGGGGACACTTCTCCTGCTTTTCAGTGGCCGGGCTCCAGATTGATTTATTTCTGTGTTGCTGAGCATGGGGAATTGGAAACCCAGCATGCCATGCTCCACATCCCATGTCTGGCCGTGTCTGTTAGTTAGAGTGCAGTGGGTGGCTGGGCAGTTTTGGGGGGTTACCGATGGGGGGAAGGGGGGATTAAACAATATGGAGCGAACCCTGGTGGTACGAACTGAGGAACAGCACAATACAACTATGTGAGTCGGAGACACCATGTTAGCACTCACAGCTCAGTCTGTCTGACAAACATTGACTGACATCATTATGGGATCACTGTTTGATTGGATCATTTGGGTCACGTGACTGGAATATTTTTACAGCATTGGTGGACGGATTCTTTACAGCTGGTAACATGGGTGAAGCTGCAGGCTTACAACGAGTGAAAGAAGGGCATGGTCACCACCGTACAGACATTAATGTCGTTATGGTGGTGACAGAAGTGGATGTAACTACAGGTGGTTGAAGATATGACAAAACAACAGCAGAGATTAAATGTGTCTTCAGCAATGCCTGGTGTTGGTGACGGATAAGCATGACATCATGATGGGTCAATATCACCCTTTTTCATAATAAAATCATTGCCTACATTATGAGAACATGGAAACGCCATACACACAAGTCTAAATGGAGACTAGATGTGTCTGAATAGAAACCCAATTATTCCAATGTTTTCTCCATATTAGTGACTTTTGGGAGTTGTTTAAAACAGTGCCTGCATTTCTGTTAGTGTCATAGCCCTTGACCGTAGCCCAGGTCTACAGAGTCAACCTGTTCAAACAAACTAACCCCTTAACCTGCCCTTGCATAGTCCTAGATCAGACTCAGAACTCTTAACTGAGCGATTAGACATGCAGGAATTAGACGTTTATGAGGTGCTTAAATTTAACATGAAAGTAACTAAAGACCGGACAGTACAACAACCAGGCAGCAGAGACAGCAGTTAATACAAAACGCACTGTTAATCCAAAAACATACAGGTGCAAACTTGTTGTAGCCCTGTAAGTAAACTGTGCCTAGTGGGGAGGGGGGGCTCTCTAAAGTGGGGAGGGGGAGCTCTCTCACCTGCGATGTCACACATCTCAGCGTCAGTGGCGTTCTTCAGGGCCTCTTCCAGCTCCGGCTCCAGGGTGATCTGCTCGCTGAGGGGGATCTGCCCGGTTGCCGTGGGAACAAATGCCTTGCCTGGAGATGGTGGACCAGAGAGAGAGAGAGAGAGCGAGAGAGAGAGAGAGAGAGAGAGAGAGAGAGAGAGAGAGAGAGAGAGAGAGAGAGAGAGAGAGATAGACAGCGACGGATGGATATTTTTGGTATAGATTTTCTGTGTTACGAAGTTCATTCACAGAACAATGAATAGGTGAATGGAAAGGTTATCAGAGGCATAGGGTAAAGTGTAGTGGTTAGGGTGTTCAACTGCAAGCCATAAAGGTACTGGGTTCGATCCCCAATGTCCGCACATTCCTGACCAAGATGCTTAACCCCTACCTGCTCCTACATGATCTGTATCTGTATCTATACGTTGCTTTGGGTAAGGGCATCTGCTGCATTACGTAATAGTAGTTTGGGTTTTTCTAAGGTTAAACAACATGAAGGCCCGTCCCTGCTTTGTCTGGCGCCTGTTTAAACACAGAAAACAGCCTTGCTGGACTTGTTTTGGTAAAAGCTTTGCTAGTATCACGTTTCCTGAAACACCAGTAAAAGACAGCTTATCAGGTTTTATTCTGTTTCCATTGTGACTCACATGCTGCTCTCACGTCTGCTTACTGCGTAAGAGCTTCATGCTACTGTTACTGTTTCTTATAAATAGATAAACACTAGTACAAATAAGTACTTATCGTACTGCGGCTGACAGGTTTGTGTTGATTATTAAATGTGGGTGAGAATTGAAAACAGCCTCCTCTCTGTCAGTTAAAGGAGTTTACTTTACTGGCTGTAATGGAAAAAGCTACTCTACGCCAGAATGAACACACACACACACACACGCATGCACGCACGCTTGCATGCCCGTATACGCCTCCAAAACACGTGTCCACGCAGACACACACACACACACACACACACACACACATACACATACACACACACACAGACTCACACACTTGCCCTCCTGTGCAATGGTGCACTGCAGGGACCGGTTCTGACCTAACACTGTCCGTTATTCAGCCTGAAGAGCATTTCAACATGAAGTCTATCAGACAAGGTAACGCTATCAAGGTACTGCAGGGGTTGTTGGTCTGGGACACAAGGTTAAACACAAGGTCTGGGACACAAGGTTAAATACTTTTAAGGCCTATTGTCAGCCTCAGGTACAAAGTACATCTATAATGTGATCATAGTTACCAGTTTTGATAAAGAGTGTATAGATAAAATGCACTCATTTGCTAAAAAAAATGTTATTCTCAATACTAAATATGGGAGATCAGCCTTCTATTATCACTCATAATAATAATAATAGGAGAATCTCAGGATTGTAGGATCATTTACATTGGCATTTTACTGGTCACACATGGTACATTACTGGTGGTCCAGTCTACCTTTCTTCTCCCCGGTGAAGGGGATCAGGTCTTCCCTGTCCTCATGCTCCAGGGCGCTCTTCTCCAGGTAGTCCTGCAGGGCGTCGCGGTCATAGTCCCCCGTGGGGGTCTTCTTGGTCTGGTCCCGCTGCCGGTAGCCCGCTGGGAGCATGGCATTCTGGGATACAGAGGGCGGTCGAAGGTCAAGCTCATCGTTTTAGTAGGGATCTTGCTGAGGGTGGATTGTATCTGTTACTAAATTACACTAACAATTATTATTAATTATTAAACTACTAAATCTACCTAGCTATCTATCTAACTACCTTGGGCTCCCTCTCCTGGAGCTTTCTCCCCCACTATGGGCAACCTTCCTACTGCAGATCACTCCCCCACTAAAGGGCCCTTACCTCGGGGTCCAAGTCCTGGAGCTCACACTCCAGCTGTTCCAGCTCTGCAGCGCTGAGGCCTCTGAGGATGGCATCCTCATCTATGTCCCTGGGGTCCGACATGGCTCCTGTAGTGCTGGCTCACATGTGCATTCACACACACACACTCACACACACGCTCGCACGTGCACACAAGGCTTCTCACACCAGCGAAGAGGAGCCGCTGCTGGGGGTGGAGAGGGAGGAGGTGAGAGAGAGATGGATGGAGAGAGGGGGGTGGGGACAGATGGTGGAGGGAAGGATGGAGAGGGAGGGTGGTGGGAGTGGGGTGGAGGGGAGCATGGAGAGGGAGGGGTTGAGGTGTGATGAAGAGACAAAAGTGGAGGGAGGGATGGAGTTGGATAGAAGGATGTAGATGGGGGGTTGAGAGTTGGATTGGGGAGAGAGGAAACAGAAGGTTATTTTATTGCAATGAAACTTGGAACATCTGTTGCTAGATCCATCGCTGCATACATTCCAACAAGCACACCAGCGCACATATTCAGGCACTCACACACACACGCGCACGCGCATACACACACACACACACACACACACACACACACACACACACACACACACACACATACACGCAGATGTTTATTGGTCATTTGTTTCATGTTTCTCAATATAAATATGTTTTATGTATATTCTAGTGGGAACAGAAGCATACTGGGTGCCACCCACGGGTGCCCTGCAGCAGAGAGATGAGGAGAGATGCGATGAGGGCATGAAGCCAGGAACAAGATATGGAAGAAGCGCAAGTTCTCTGCTATTCTTAGTCACCATACATGATGAGTTATGGTTTAAAGTTACTGAAGCGGGCAAAGAGGAAAGGAAGGGAGAGGAGATAGGAAAGGAGCGGAGGAGAGAAAATAAATGAGTAAGTAATAAGTTTGAGCTGTGCATGAAGTTGGATAGTACACCTCCTTATTTATCTTCAGCAAACACTCACAGAAAGATGACCCACCCTAAAATATCGCCCACAAATGACACACACACACACACACACACACACACACACACACACACACACACACATAACACACACACCAACGCCCCACACACCAGCCGGGGGTCTTGTGTAGTACTAAACAAAGACCATGGAAGCAGAACCCAGGGAGAGAGACCAGACCAGCAACCGTAGAACATGGAGACCTCAGGGGATATCGCTTGAGTCACACAGTGAGTCATGCACCACCAAAATATGCATGTCCCGTCCAAATTCCATCCCAACTTGGCCATTGGAGGAAAACCCCTCTCAGCCTTCTACGTGTCATCGCGAATTAACTGATACGTTGGGTGAGGTCATGATAGCCATTGTAATGAGAAGAGATTAACTACAGTTGACTACTACAGACGATGATGTCATGTCATCTGCAACATTAACAAAACACTGTGCGGTGTTATTGTTTTAGCGATGTGTAGTCAATGCATCAATGTTGTTCAATTAGTAATCAGATATCAAAGTTGCATCACCGACATAGTTTCATATTTAAGGATATCATTGTACTTTGTGCTGCCCCGTTGTATTAGATTGTACTGAATTACTGAAACTCATTGTAGCTTCAATCAGCAGCATGTTGGTCCAGAGACAATCAGTCCTGTTGCTGTCAATCAAACACCTGTGTGCACTCTAACCTTACACCATACAAACATATTCGATTTCAGACACACGCACACACACACACACACACACACACACACACACACACACACGCATGCGCGTGTAAATGTGTCAAATATAAATGTATTTATGAAAGCTAATATTTACAGTATACGTTTTTACTTTGCTCTGTAGACTACTCGATTGTTGTGAGGCACTCTATGACTTTGTTGACTGTGAAAGGTGCTTTATAAATAAACAGAGGCTACTAACTTATTAATAATCACAATATCATAATCATGATATCATCCACTGCAGCGCAACAGAAACATTCCCAGCGAGGCTAAGGAAGGAAGCCACGGGACTGAGTGACTCTTGACCCCTGCCTCCTCTTCACTGTGACTCTCTAATGTGTAAATCCAGACACACAAACAAGCCTCCAGCAGCTGAGGAGACACCGTAACTGACCCGCTGAACAGAGATAACGTCCATCCACCATCCATCTTTCTCTCTCCATCTATCTAGAGGAATCTATCCGTCTATCTAGACGCATCTATCCATCTATCTATAGGTATCTTTTTATAGGAATCTATCTATAGCTATATATCCATCAATCTATAGGCATCTATCAGGTATCTATCCATCTCTCTTTCTCTCTCTCTCTCTCTCTCTCTGTAGGTGCCATCTAAATGACAAAATGTAAACTAATATTATAGAATATTCTTGTTGAATGTGTTGTTTTGTTATTGTTGTTCCCTATTGTGTATAGTCATGCTCCCTGTTGCTTTGTATATTTAGATCCTCAAAATAAATACAAACGACCAAATAAAAACCTTCATTAGAGCAGACATGTGTTTGAAGCATAGATCTGGGTCGGGGACATCCCCAAGGGCTGGAGTGTGGCTCTTTAAAAGGCTTTATTCCCTGGACTCCAGCCAGTCATCTGACTTGCCGCAGAGCCCTTGAGCCCCAGTTATCGTACATAGAAATACCTGGCTGTTTATTTTATGACATGTTATCCAAAAGCGGCAGTTCAGAACAAATGTGCACTAGTGAGGCCAGTAATTAACGATAAAGAAACTGAAAATCACAGAAGCAGGGGAGAGTTCAACATCAGAAAGAATCTGGATAGATCAAAAATTGGATTTGAGATAGAAGTAGCAATCCATGCCATAATCCTTGTATTTATATATCAATCAAGTATATTGATACATAAACTGAGACTTCTCGATCCACTACATACAGACCAACGGATAAACGATGAGCCTTGGCGATCATTACCCAGCACAATGAATGAGAATGATGTCCATGGGTTCTATCATTAGCCTAACGTTGTGGCTGCTAGAGCCTTGACGTTGAGTTGAGCCTTTGTTGAAGGAAACAAAGGCCCACACAGGAACCCCGGGAGACTCTGTGAATGTACATTTGCCGCCAGAACCCCCTGGCAGGTTTCAGTGGGATCTAAAACAAAATGGAGGAGAGGGGGAGAGGCGTCTGGGTTCAGAGGTGGGTGGTGGGAGATGTGGGGGGGGGGGGGGGGTTGTGTCACCTGCCACTTCCAGCTGGCCGGGACATTTTCCCCCACCCCTCAACGCTTCAACAACCTCCTGTTCATGAGCCTGCTTGTTCCCTGGTGGTACATAGTACTTTCAACAACCGACGATAGATTTACTGAAGTTAATCACACTCATACATCTCTTTTGTTTCTCCTCCGGCACATTTGACATGACGTCTGTAAGCCACAGGTTTGTATAAAAATGTGCTTTTAACTGAAAATAACTGTTGGGCTGAAGAAGCTGTTCAATGCAGATCAACTAGATTACAATGTATATACTGTATATACATATATATATATATATATATATATATATAGTTTTCATCACAGTCTCATGTCATCAATTGTGGTATATTTCATCACTGAAGTAATGAGAGAAGAGTAAGATATAACACTGAGGTGACTGCACTGAATTGGAAACAACTACATGCTTCAACGTAGCAGAATGTAACTGGTACTTAACATCTCCAAATGAACCAATCACCTCAAAAAGCAGGGACCGAGGACGACCAGTGCTGCTTCTGAGGCAGGTGCCCTAGAGTTCAGTGCAAATATACTGTAGGTGTGATAAGTTAGGACATACTTAACTAATCCCACACGGGAAAATGTGTGGGATCCTTTTTTACCAGTGATCCTATTAGAAAAACATCCAAGAGAGGTTAGGGCTTCATATGGGCTGGGCAGAGCTTATATATAGGGACTACTCTACTAGTCAAAGATCTGTGTATAAGAAGAAATTCACAATTGCAATTTCACAAATGGTGTACTTTATAAAGTTTGAAGGTTTGAAGGAGTCAAGACCAGGGATCAGGGGCCAAGACTAGGAGCCAAGGGTCACCCCCATGGCTCCGTCCCTTCCCTTTGACTTCCACTGGCCGGCCTGGAGAAGTCTCACTATTTGTGAGGTTGCCTCTCCCACGTCTTACCGCTCAAGTGTAAAATTCCAAATCAGCCCCCAGCTTAATTTTAGCTTCACAAGTCAGCTACTTCCAGCAGTGTCAATCCTCCTCAGCTTGGTTTGCTGCTTCTGGCAAGTGCCTCTGCCACATTTAAAGGCCTAAGAATGATGTCTCTCCACTGAGCACCCCACTGTGGATTAGTTCCAACTTCTGACACAAAGACACCCATCAGGACGTGTGTTCTATTATTTATAAAATGCCTTGCTGTTGATTGTAATACTATACAAGGCCTAGTGATGAATGCGTTTACATTTTGATTGGTCTTGTAAGTGTTGACTAATAAGCTCACATATGTTTCATTGGTTAACTGAATTCATTGGTTCCTGAATATGTTTCCTTCTTCTTAATTCACCTCAATGGTTGCAACTAGCAGGTATTTATTTTTATTTATTCCCATGAATGATGTGTTAAAATGTAAGGTATGTTACGGCAAGGGTTTGTTTTGGTTACAGTATGCATTTATTGTGGTTAAAATATTGGTTACGGTAAGGAATTGTTGTGGTTAAGGTACGGGTTAAAGGACAATACCGCTGGGTGATTAACCAATCATAACCGTCTCCAGGCTTCACTCAAGCACCTGTAACCAAAATTACTTCCTTGTACCGATTCTGCCGAAGAGCATGTAGCGTACGCGCTCCTGTCATGACTGTAAACAATGGCAATAAAGCACTTTCCTCTTTTGGAATCAATGTGCGTCAGTTCGCTGATATTGTCCTCTAAGCTAAGGGTTTGTTGTGGTTAAGGTATGGGTTAAGATAAGGGATTTGTTGTGGTTACAGCATTGGTTATGGTATAGATTGAGGTACCGGTTTGTGGTGGTTTAACGTATGGGTAAGGATCAGGGGAAAGGAATGCATTATGGGAATAGTATATGAAATAGCAACATGCTCCTTAAATGAGGGGGCTACACCCTCTGCTCTTCATTCTATGCAACAAACAAGCCACCACTACCCATAACCCACCAGAGCTGTCCAGGAGCTACGACCTTGCCAGGTGCTCCACTGAACCCTCGCCTATAACGTTTCTAACATCCCCGACCACAGACCCAGTGCCCTCTGTGCATGGAATGATCCGCAAAGAGAAGGCAGCTATTAGTACAGCTTAACCCCTTCCACCTCCCAGTCAGATACCATCCTCTCAGTACAAGTATTTTAAATCCAGGCTATGGTCAACCCTCGCCTGCAGAATCTCCATGTCAACTTTAGTTGGAGCTATATCAATTCACTAACTTAAGCACACACACACACACACACACACACACACACACACACACACACACACACACACTCACTTACAGAGGCTTAAACTAGCCTCAGTCTTCTACAGAGGAAAAGTCACCCCAATGTTCATTCACACAAGCAGGCAGTGTGCAGAGGCAAGGCTAACACACAGACACACAACAATCAGCGGGGTAACCCTCCAAAGGAAAAACCCCACATTGAGAGATTAAAGAATAGGTCAACCAGCCCCCACCTCACCCCCACATCAAGAGACAGAGAAACAGAGAGAGAGAGAGAGAGAGAGAGAGAGAGAGAGAGAGAGAGAGAGAGAGAGAGAAGCAGCCTCCCACCTACCTTGACAGTGCAGCAGTACTGAAGCCCCGCGGCAAGCCAGAGCCTGCAATGAAAACCAAAAGAAAGGCTCTCTCTTTCCTCTCTCTCCCTTCGCTGGTGTCTCTCTTTCCCTCCCCTCACAACCCCTTACCCTTGCTCCCTCCCACTCTCTCTCTCTCTCTCTCTCTCTCTGATTTGATCTCACTCAGTCTATCTCACTCTGTGCCCCCCCCGCCCCCACACACACCCTAATATCTCTGGCCCCCAGAAGCTCTTTGGGGCCTGGGCAGTGCTGACACTGTATTGTATTGCATCACTTCAAAGGCGGGCTCAGCATTTAATATTGCAGCTGAGCGAACGAAAGCCATTATACATCAAACTTAAACAGAAGTGTGCAAGGGAGAGAGATTGTTTGTATGCTGTGTGTGTGTGTGTGTGTGTGTGTGTGTGTGAGGCTGTGTGTGACTGTGTGTGAGAATGTGTGTGACTGTGTGTGACTGTGTATGTGTGTTTGGAGGGGATTACTAAGAATGAACTACCAAGAGGTGACACCTATGCCGCTTTTCCACCGCCAGTACCTACTCGACTCGACTCGACTCGACTCGACTCGCCACGCCTTATTTGCGTTTCCATTGGCAAAAAAAGTACCTGGTACCTAGTACCGGGTACTTTTTTTTAGTACTACCTCCGTCGAGGTTCCATGCCAGCGGAGTAGGTACTTTTGTGTGACGTAAACAGGCTGCTGGTAACTGATTGGCCAGCGGCTGTAAATGGGAATATTCACTCAAGTTAAGTTGTGTCCGGCGTGGTTGGAGTCCACGAACCCGCTCCCGAGGGGGACACTGATCAGCGTTTCGCCGTGTGTGTCACTCCTTTCCCGGGGCTAGAGTTAGGCTGCGCGTCGTTATGTGTGTCGGGCGTGGTTGTGTGTGTCCGGCGTGGCTGGAGTCCACGGACCGGCGTTTCGCTGTTTCATTTCAGTGTCGTTCCTTTCCTAGGGCTCGAGTTTCGCCTCTATCAACGTTACCGTATGACAACAATAGACGTGCAGTCATTGCGCTTTTTATTTTATTTTATTTCCCATCATAACCTTTCCCGGGAATCAGGAAATAGTCTTGATCAGATTCAGATTTCCCGGGAATCGCGTCTCCCGTGATTAAAACCTAATGACGACCCGCCCATGGTGGAGAGGTTCTTTTCTACGACCCGCCCACATTGAAGAGGTACTTTTTTAGATGGAAACGCAACCAAACCGAGTTGAGTCGAGGCGAGTCGAGTCGAGTCGAGTTGGTACTGGCGGTGGAAAAGCGGCACTAGTGGCAATCCAATGACTACGGTGGTCTATACTGGCCTGTATTGTGTAAGACGCAACTACTTCCAAAAGATGTCATCGTCTCCAACAGCATCGAGTGGCAAAGTGTGAAGTGATGAGGTTCCTTGATAGATTGAATGAATTGTATTTTGTTTTTTGTTATTTAGTCTGTCAATTTTAAACTATAGGTCATAGCGCAATTGTTTGTTGTGACACACACCTATAGGCCGCGATTTATTTTTGCGAAAAAGCAACACTAATTGATATTAATCGCAACAAGGGGGATTTTTGGCATCTCTATCCTGCGAACGACTCAGTTTAACCAATCACAACGCATATCCTTGTCATTGTCACCCTTGTTCCATGTTGTAGGACATGGCAGAGGTCATAGCCTATTCATGTTTCTCAACACACAGTCCATCAGTAGACCGTCTGTTCACCTCCTGAAGTTTGCAGATGACTCAATGGTCATCAGCCTCCTCCGGGACGGGGACCAGTTTGCATACAGACAGGAGGCTGGACAGCCGGCTCTCTGGTGCTGTCAGAACAACTTGGGGCTGAAAGAGCTCATCACTGGAGATGGACTTCGGGAGGAGCCCCCCAACACTCCCCCTCCCCCCTCACCATGCTCAACAGCACTATGTCTGCAGTAGAATCCTTCAGCTTTCTGGGATCCACGATCTCCCTGGACATAAAGTTGCATGCAAAACATAGACACAATCATCAAACAAGCCCAGCAGAGGATGTACTTCCTGCGCCAGCTCTGGAGGTTCAACTTGCCTCAGGAACTGCTGATCCAGTTTTACACTGGAAGTCTGTTCTCTGCACTTCCATCAATGTCTGGTTTGGGACAGACCCCGAGCAGGACAGGAACAGATAACAACAGACTTTCTCTGCATTCAGGACTGCAGAGAAAATCCTCAGTGCCATCCTGCCCTCCATTCAGGACTTGCACGTGTCCAGAGTAAGGAAACGTGCAGGACACAACACTGCCGACCCATCACACCCTGGACATATCCTGTTCAACTCCTCCCCTCTGGTTGGCGCTATAGAGCACTCTACACTAGAACAACCAGATGTAAAAACAGCTTCTTCCTGCAGGCCGGCACACTGAACAACACTTAAACCAGTGACAGAGTGTGTCAGAAACCATCCATGTGAAACCCCTGCAACAATGAACACTAACTGTACGTACAAATTCAAAATTATATATGTTGGTCCTATCTGCTCGCATGAGCCTCGAGTCTGGGGAGGAGGGCCTGGCAGAGACTATTCTCTCCGATATTGTGACGTTGAACTGAAGTAGCCATTTTAAACGCTCTGTGCCCAGTATTTAAAAAATACAACTCAACTGTGTTCTCAGAGAGGGAACAACATTTTTATTCTTGGTTGTATTATTTATACGATATTACTTATATAGGCCTATCATAGCTGTTTCATCCCACCTGATAGTCGTCTTTTTTTCAGATTGGGGCAGCTCATAGACCTGTATATATACACACACCTTATAGTCACTTTCTCAAAGTCCTCACATGTTCAAAATCCTTTAATCATATTAATAATTTAGTTTAGTCACCGTAACCTTTTATCCAAAGTAACTTAAGTTTATCCAAATAACTTTTTTAAATTTAAGTTAAATATATAAGTTTAATTATGACATTGGGGGCCTACCTGCACCTTACTGATGTAGGCTTGGAGTCTGAACAATTACAATATACTTGGCTCATAGACACACATAATGTAATTAGTTAGCTAAGCTTTTCTACCAGAAGATGGCGGCATGTAGTCATGAATAAGAAATTATTAGAGCTCCGTACGTCTTATGAAATTGTTGCGTTCATGGTGCAAACTCTATTTCCTATGATTTCAGAGTTAGGCCCAATTCTCAAATTGGCGTATGAATTAAATAGTAGGCCTATATCACAACTGACCTGTACGCAAAATGACATTCACTGTTATGAATGTTTTCATTCTTCGGGTAATGTAGATTTAAGGAAACATTTACATTGTTTTTAAACTGGGATCGATACATTTTATATAAAACGTATGGTCTAATTGTTTAAATATAATTAAATAGGCCAGGTATTATAATTTAATTTAAATGTCTTTCCATCTGGTTTCAGTTTATGCATCTTCAAACTATAAAGGTAAGGAGGAATTGGCTCAAATGTCTCGTTAAGCTATATTACTCCATGGACACAGGAAGTGATATCGGTTTATAGTTTATTGTATTATTATTCTTTGCTGTAACTTATTTTTACGAGACAACATAATAAAAAATAATAATACTCAATAGCTTGACCGGAGTGTGTTTGGTCTGTGGGCGTGTCTGAGAGACGAAAGAGAAGGCGGATGTGACAAAAGCCTTGCCCTGCGTTCCAAAACAAAAATACTACCATACTATTTAGTATGTTAGAAAATGATTTTGCATTTCACATAGTATGGAAAATGCAGTATTCCATAAAATACCAGGATATTGTAATACATCTGATCGCATTTCGTAGTAGGCCTATGCAAGCCAGCATGCTTTTTGGCTATTAACCCACAATCGGTATCCTCTGCGCAGCAGAAGATACGTGGGTGGCACAACAGGTGTGCTAATTAGTCAAATCACGTATGTTATGTATGTTCCAATTGAATGCACTGTGTGTAACAGTAGGCTACGTACTTTGTAAGGGTAGGTGCAGTAGGCCTACATAGTACCAGTACAAGTAAAAAAGTATGCGATTTGGAATGCAGACCGGTGCCCTGTAGGCTACGAACCTCGATTAGTGGGTTAGCGAGGTATGTTGCGCTCAAAGCCTGGGTTAGCTGGGACACGAAAGTCGCTGTATCACCATGGTGACTTATGCTGTCAACCAATCCTGGTCGGGAGCAGGTTTTCAGCTAAGATAAGCGCAGCTTCCTCGCCCCTCCGTTGACAATGACGTCACCATTTGTGGGTTTCCCCGTAGACCTCGGAGCCCGTATCGTAGGCTACTGGGGTCTCTCCGGAGACAGAGGGTCTTTTGGGACAGATCCGATCCCTTGGCATTGCCTGAGAATATTCTTTATGAGAGATATAGGTTCTCATCAGAGGGTATTCGCTACTTTATCGTCTTTGTTGGACTTTATGTAGACAATACTTGCTGTTGCGCAGGTGTCTCTGTGAGAGAGTGGTAGAGTGGAGGTAGCGCGCGTTGAACCTAAAGCGGAAAACCTGGCTCGACTAATCGAATCTGAAGTCGTGGTACCATTTAACTCTGATCGCGAGTTGCGTCTCTGTCGATCCAGGTTAGAAAAGAAGAAGAAAAGAAAGAAAGCCTGGGTATGTTCAGCGAGGTTTGTAATACCCCACGGCTCTCCCCTTTCGATTCAAACCAAAACACATTCAAATACACATTCAACTTCCACTCAATTTTCGTTTCCCTTTAGTACTACTCTCTGTGCAAATGGAATGAAGTACGAGGGTCTGGTAGGACCAGACTCACACCAGTACTCCCAGGGGAGAAACCCCACTTGGCTCTGGCTCATAATGATAGTTTTGTCAAATTTCCAGAAGAGAAGTACTCTGGTCTACTTTCCCTTGGTGTCTCTAGAACTCCGCTGAAGAGGAACCAGAAACGCATCCGGGAAAAATAATGGGGAAATACTTATTTCATTACACATCACCAGGGGTCGCTGTTACCGACAATCCTGCTCTAGAAGGGCTGGGCATACAAAAGGCCTTTGTCTACCAAAGAATAACCCAGCTTCTTGTTTGTGTGCAGAATATCCTATCATGGGAGGAGAACATTGGTTTGTTTTGGAGCAAACACACAAGTCCGGTTCTTTGTTGTTTCGATTCCTAGGCCAGCATTGAGCTCTTTCCAATTGCTGCAGCCCAACACTGGGCATGGTACCAAACAAATGTCCCAACTCACCCAGTGTAATCCATTATTGGGCCATTATTGCTTCAGCTATGCCTTTGTTTACCTTGATATGGTACAAACAATTTGTTAATATCAAGGTGTAGGCATTGACACATTATTCACGATTAAACACAAAGCATGAGCTCAAGGCGTGGCTATCACGTGTGTTTGTTTTTGTAATTGACCTATTCCTATTGTACATGCTAACTTACAGCATGTTTATTAAACAGCTATAAGTTAGATTCAGGACCAGAATTATACAAATTCAAACAGTTCTGTTGAGTGAAAAACACAACGCAACCGGTTGAACTGTGTGAACGCACAGATAAGAGAATGGAATGGAGGAGTGGCTGGGAGGATTATCAATAACATCCGGTCGTAATCAGCTCTGGAGAATTATAGTTTGGTGTAAAGGTCAACCTGGTAAACCAGCAAAATGATCCTATCGTCGAACTTCCAGGTCATGCTTACGTAAAATGACATACAATTACTTTTGCTCGTATAATATATGAATATGGTGTAATAAGTTCTGTGTGTTTAAGATGATTGTGCATGTCAAGAAAGTATTAATTTATTATAGTATAGTAATATTTAGTATTAAATCTTTGTAAGTTTAAAGGTCCTTTTTATTAATTAAACTAAATTATATGTTGCAATTTCTTTCCAAATCATGGAGCTGAATGGGACTGTACACACACAACACACCGCAGTGTGAATATGCTGCATTTTTCAACCATAATCGCACTCGCGAAATTTATCACACTTAAAGCTGCGTTATCATTAGCGCAGCGTGTTCGCCTGAATTTGCTCTCGCAAGTAGACAAACTTTTCTCGAGGGAGTGATTTGTTCATGCAAGTTTACTCGCGCGGGTGTAGGCGGAAGGGCGCCAAAGCTTCTTTCCTCCGATTCATTCTCCACCATGGCCGAGATAAGCACCACTATGAGTCTTTACTTGTTGTGGAAGTAGACACGTCGGAGAACCCAACGCTGTTAGGAAAATTCTTGCAAAATGGCCTAGTCTTTGTAGCAAAGGTGCCGTCACACCAAAAGCAAAGCCAATATTCTACACGCTTGCTTACTTGGGCGAGGTTGCTCACACAAACCACAAACTTTTCTCACGCGAGTGATTCAGCATCAAGCGAAATTTGCGGGAAAGTCCAAATATTTAGGCTTGAACAAATGACGAATTAGAATTTTTTGTGCGAGTAGAATCACATGAAATCTGCATGAGCCAGGTCCTACGCGCTGCCCCATTGAAGCCATCCGCACCGCCTGCTTGGCCAACGGATCTTTGTGTTTGTAAATATTCACACCACACTTTCGCTTTCGGTTTGAACACAGAGTTTCGGGTAGAATCACGAAAATGGAACTGCAGGTGAGCCGTCTGAAGTCTTGGTCAATTCTCTTTCTTTCAATTTGTTATGACCAATCATTGCTCGAAGCGGGGATCTGTAAGCACGTAACAGGCGAGAAAGTAAAAGAGTTTGTGTTAGGGGTTTCAAATCATCGTGTAGACAGGCCATGGTGCCAAATGCACTCATAAAATCCCCATCTCAAAGCTTTGTCTACTTGCTAAAATAGTTTCCTCTTCGGTAGAATGGCTCAGTAAAGAACCAGGAAACAATGTGTGACTCCACTCCACACAATCGCAGGCTTTGCAGACAGGCGGGGCAGTTTTCAGTGGCCTTTTAAAATATTTATAGCATGTTTAAAGCTATTCATCCATGCAAAGCCCACCACCACAACCTTTTTGATGTCAATCGACACCAATGACAGCAACCTCCAGTGGAAATGCAGGGGAAGGAAAACAAAACCTGACTGAAGTGACCTAAGCAGATGACTTCACATTGCAGCATGTCGAGACAGCTATGTTGATGATGGGAATACCTTACGATGCCTCACCCAAGGCCCGTCCTCTCTCAGGTATCTACCTGCATGTGACAAGGCGCTGTTCAATCAGCTGGAAAACATCCAGGTGTGGCACCTGGTGTCAGCTGGGTATTTATGGTGATGGTTATGATGATGCATTAGTACTATACTTACAAACACACACCCACACATATGTGTCTATATGTATGTGTTTGTGCGTGTGTCTTTTTGTGTGTGTGGGCATAGAACCATAAACAGACTAGGATACACAGGAAGCCATTTTGTGAACATCTATTTATGAACAAACCTCAGCTACGCAAAGTCGTGAAATACCCTGTAAATGAATCAATAAAGACGATGGACACAAACACACACAGCAGGGGGTGGCACTCAAGAGGAACTGTACACCACCGTAAGGAACCGTTGGTGGTGCCTCCATTGGTTCCCGACCGTTGCGTTCCCCCTCTGCCACATTAAGCTGAATGGACAGAAAGCTGAATGGAGCCAGACAGGGAGAGAAGGGGGGTGGAGCGGCCGGGGACTAGAGAAGTATGTGCGGCCGTGGCCTTTGCGGTCACATAACTACGATCGCGTTTCCTTTGTCTCTGAACCCCCCAGTCGGCTTTGTATGAGAGAGCGAGCGAATGAAAGAGAGAACGATGGAGGGGGGGGGGGGGGGGGGGGGATCAAATTTCCCCGCGTTTGATGTCTCCTCCCACGCTTCTCCACCCCCGCGCCACCCTGCCTTGGGAAATATGATCTCCGAGCCAAGGCCGTTGACGCACAGCCATACCCCGCCGCGGATCTGCCCTGGGACAACATGTCCCGGAATGAAACTAAGTCACCACTGCTACGGTTGCTAAGACACACACTAGGCATATTTTTGTTTTGCCCCAAACGCGGAAGATAAGTGCTTACATTAAATATGGTGACCTAGATTTCCATATGGGCTGTCTACGGTTGTGGGTGGCCGTGGGTGGGAGGGACTAGGGGCATGGGAGGATAATCCATCTTAGGGTAACCAGAGCGTCGGCGTCCTGATTTATACTGCAAAACAACATGTGGCATGTAAAGCATCCCTTTGATTGAATTGTCGAGGAGCCCTCCCTGAGTCCAAGGCTGTTGTTTTTATTTTTGCCTGTCAGGGGCCGCCAGCCAGACTTTCGAGGGTCAAGAAGGTGTTGTGGGGGGCCTCTTCCCGCACACAGCCCCGCTAGTGGTGGGGAGTGGGGGCTGGGGGTGGTCTTTCCTCAGGCCGGCTGATGTCAGGGCTGTGGAATGTGGAAAACAAGCCAGACTGGGGGTCCTTGTTCTTCCAGAGAGAATAGTCACAGGGCGGGCATCCAAGGAGCATGCCACACACGCAGCCTTGGGGGAAGGGAAGACCAACAGAGCCGCCCCAACCCCGCTCAGCTTTAAAATGCAGCCTGTTCTCCAAAATGACCATAGACCTCTGAAGAATAAGTCCCGCCTCCGAGGCTCCCGGTTCCCTCGGTCAAATGTCTATGGGAAATAACATGGGGTTTATGAATGATCGAACATAACAAACTCTGTAGGTGGCGGCGAAGTAAAAGCTGCGTCACGTTTTGAACTACACACATGTTCCATCTAGTTTCGACTGTGTTTTTGGATTGTCGGTGCCGTTAAAGAAGTAAACAATTTATGTTCTGTTCGATCATTCATAAACCCCATGTTATTTCCCATAGACATTTGACCGAGGGAACCAGAGCCTTGGAGGCGGGACTTATTCTTCAGAGGTCTATTATGAGCGTTTGGTGTTCCAGCTCCCCTATTGGCCTGTAAGAAACCAGCAATACGTCACGTATGTCGAGTATCTGTCTGAGAAAACTAAATGGACCACTTTCGTTTTATCCTCAATGGAAAATGCAATATTTTCAGATAAATCAACAGATCTATCAGATCGTCATTAAAAGACATTTTAAAAACCTTTCTAGCAAGAAAGTCCTAATCTTCGTTCAGTGATTGTACACAATGTTGTTTGTTAGTTATTTCAACATTTTTGATCGTTGCTATAGTGGTTGCTATGGAAGCTGATACCTTGGAAACGTATTAACCACGTGTTAATCTTCTTCTTTTCGATATACTAGGCCGACATGCTTTTATGGGGCAACCTGGAAGTTTGTTTTCACCATTGCCTCAGCAAAAAGTCCATTTGAAATGTTTATTTTATTTACTTTAACTTTTTTTTATTTACTTTAACTTTTTTATTTATTAACTTTGGTTTAAATGAGAGCGAAATTAAAGATTTCATGCTCGAAGCGTAAATCCAGGGTCAGTAAAGGGCAGATGAAAATGATTTTCAAAAGACTACTAAAATGATCAACATGGGGGTCATAGAGCTACAGAGAGTGATGCAATTAACAGGTGACTTAGGGGTCCAGGACACTTAGGTCATGTCCACATCTACGAAAACTATCTTTTGCCCCCGTTTTCCTTGGCAGCGTGACAGGAATTTCTCCGTAATGATGTACTCATTCACTCACTCACATGCAAAAATGCATCGTGCTGTGGAAACGCTGTCGTAAATATTCCAGGCCTATATGTGGTACTGTTTCTGCTCCAGAACGCCACCAAAAAAAGAAGAACAGGCGGAGCATGCGCATCAAGCCTGCATGCTTTATATGAACATACAGTCGAAGAAGAAGAAACGAAGAAGAACACCAGCAGTTGTTAAACCTGCAGCAAAAGAATACTTTTTAATGTACAGTTAGTAATTATATTTACCAAGGGGCTGTATTTAAAGCTACAAAAATAATACAAATCAAATCAAACAAAAACGAATTAGCCGGAAAATCTAACATTGCCCACCTGCTGGGTGGGGCGATGACCTCATCGTTTGCGAATCTGGGGTTCTCATTAAGAGTTTTTCTCTTTTTCACCCTGGGACCTGGTTTCAAAAGAGTGTGTTTGCAAGCACCGAAAACTCTGGATCCTTCTGGACGGTCGGCCCAAACATACAAGACTTTAGCCAAAGGCCTTAGCAAGCTAAGTACCTGCAAGCTAGAGATTCCATGTATCTTGCAAACAACATGCACGCTACGTGGTTTCAGTGGTAGCAGCTTCTCACAATTTTTAAATGCCACCTACCAAGGTTAGGCTACTGAGTCACATTCGAGATAAAGCAGATCTGAAGAATGTTTGAGAATTCCAAGACCGCAGATAAGTCCCCTTATATTTTTTTTCTTGCTTTCTATTCAGAGTTAGTTTTGGTGAGAATAACGTTTGGCATCAGCGTTGGAGAGGATAAATGGATTTAAGTGTTTAAGTGTTACTAAGAACGAAAGAGAAAGGGTTTGCAAAAGAGAAACCAGACTGTTTTTAAACAAGGGGGGAGTCCAGACCACAGGGTGATCAACCGTCCTGTTGAAGAGAAGGTGTTGATTTGATGCTGGGGGGGTATCTCTCCTGGGAGCGTCTGCATTGTGAATCAAAAATGAAAGACATGACATGATGATGAATGCATGATTGAGTCCTAGGGGCGAGATGGGCACAGACATCAAAGTAAGACAGTATAATACAAAAGATCAGATACAACCCTGTGTGGGACAAGCATATAGCAGCCGAAGAGTCAAAGTAAAGCTGGGGAGGAAATAAGACTCACGAGAAACTTCAAACTGCTGGAAGGGAGAGACAATAAAGACAAACATCCCCTATGACCCGTATAACTTGTTTTTCTGTTGCTCATACAAATAGTTAAACAAAGCATCCACTTCACTATTCTGAGAAATCGATTTTTGAATTGACCTAACATAATTGATCCAAGAGGAACACTGTGTCCTGATCCACGTCATGACTTGATATATGATACATCTGTCTCGGCTATATCTGTCTGTATCTGATGTCCACATCCTGTCGGATACATCGCATACCTACATCCATTCCTCAGAATCTGTTAAGACGATCCGCCATCGTGTTTCATCTTTTGTTTTGACTCTCTATGTTATGAAGAGGAAGAATGAATGACCATGTTTTTGAACTGTTGAAAAACAAATTAAATTGATTGTATTGCAGTCTTTTAGACGTGTATGTGAATCTGGTTCAGATTATGCTGTTCTGTCCTGTTTTTCTTTACAGGACCCACCCAGTACATTTCCCTTGTTCCTTGGCAATATAAACAAGACCGTGTTAAATGAATGCTATGCAGGAAAGTTTGACAGCTTTGCCTGACTATTTATATTTAATGATTGAGCTTTGTTAAGTTGACCTTATAAAAGGATTGGCTCTGCATTTCTTTGTTTATTGTCTCCCTATGAGTGTATTTTGAGTCCACACACACACACACACACACACACAGCTGATCCTGTGCTCACACACAGCATGAGATTTCCGGGATGCAGGGAACACTGAGTTTGATCCCTTAATCACAAAGAGGTTGGCTGGTGACTCAAGCCAACAGCTGACCCCGCATCAGCTGAGGCAAGCCGGTTATTTCAGAACTCATGTCATGTCTGGTGCCATTACATCCACATCTTATGTAAGGCTTCTCGTGCTCTCCTCTTCATGTCCAGGCATGCTGCTGTGAGAGCCCCAGCCCCAACGCGAAACCTTCTCCTGGCCTCCTTTGAGTCCTGGAACATGGTGTTCCACAAAGCGCCTGAAGAGGCAGTTTATTCTTGTGATCCAGCAGCACAACATCAACAACCAACAACATGTTGGCTCTGGAGGACAACCAGCTCCATGATGAGGTGGCAGATAGGAATCCTTTCATCCTGACTCCCAACCCTGACATGTTGAGTGTGGACACGTTTTAAATGCCATAGGAATGCTTTTCTTTTTGGTTTAAGTTGTTTTTTTGTAGGGTCTTTTTAACTTGGTAAAGTGGGCTTAACTCAATATTTAGGGATCCAGAAAATGAGCACCATTTTGTCCTGATTGCTGTTTAGCGTGCAAGACAACTAAAGCCACAGACAGAGATTAAGGCTTGCATAAACACACACACACATAGTTGTGTGAGATCAACACTTATTGACACAACAATGTAGGTCAGTTATTTTAAGTGGTCCACAGACTTATAGACTGAGAGTGTTTTCAGATTGTGATGCAACAGCATATTTTTTTTGGCCCATGCTTCTCCAATACACACTGAGACTGAGATGTGCCAAATGTATTAACAGTGTCTCAGGGGATCAGTTAGGGCCTGAGGTGCCGTGATTGGTTGACGCAACAGGAGAAACGTCTTGATGGTTTGAAAAAACAAACAGTTGTCTTTATTTCAACCAAAATCCATCCAAATCGTGTATGTAATCTGCCAGACGTCAGCTCTCCACCCACAGTCTCTTGCCTCTATTGAAAGGCCTTTGGTGAAGCGATGTAGCATAGGGATTTAAAGCATTGACTATTTATATTGATTTATTTCCCATCATCCAACAAGAAATACTAAACAAAGGGGACAGCCTTATTTGCATGTGTAAAGAAACCCTGGCAGGAACAAAAAACAATGTGTTGAAAATAGGAATTTCAAAGAAGACAACATGCATAATCCAGTTTAGAAAAAACGTAAGTAAAATTTGACTTATGTGAGATACTATTATGAATATGAATTAATCAGGCCATGTTATTGCCTCATCAAATAAACAGGGGCAAATCTCACTTGGTAATTACATTTATTAAGTGCAAACAAACTCCCAATATGTACCGGTATCAGCGTGGTTATTATACAAAATTAAAGTATAAAGTAATATAAGAACACAGTATCAAGTCTCAATTTACTCACACAATTTCTATAGCAGCTGAAGCACCTCCATTACTGAAAGGAAAATAGCTTATAGATCACATAGCTTACTCATATTATAGATCGTGAGGTGGTTTATATTTAGCAAGATATCATACGGAATCAATATTTTTATCAACGTGGTTCATTTGCATGGCTCTCTGTATGAAGCATAGATATGCAAATACACTGGAATTCAGACCCAAGGTGTGGACCAAACATGACAAAGCAGAATTAGTGGCTGATTGGTTAGAATTGAATACTGGATCTTGGTAGAATGCTAAAAGATGATCAATAGTCAATAGAATAAGATCATGGAGAACAGAAATCAAGAGTCGCATTGGCTACAGGCAAATAACCATTTTGCCAATAAGGACCTATGGTCTGAATCTGAAGGAGACACTGGATGATTCTTCAGATGAAATAGCTAAATAACATCAACAAAAAACAACAAAAAAAACAGGAATGACTTGGCTGGAGGCAGATGTGAGGTCAACGTGTTGTAAGGGGTAGGGTTAAAAATAAAATGTGAAAGTGCTCTTCTTTTCCTTTCAAGACCCACCCATCTACACTTCCATTGTTTTCTACAAGGACACTGACGTCATGAAGCTGTCCCGTAGACCTAGCGGCCCTATTGGTGGGTTGGGTGGGGAACCCTTCTAGAATCTCTGAGGAGCGGTTGTAGAAGGCCGGCCTTGAATGGTTGAACCTGATCTTCGAAATCATTTCATTTGTATTCCCCCTAAACCATTTGTATGTTCAGGCGTTTGCCAATTTTCTCTCTCTTGCTCAACACAGAAACATTTGGAAAAAAATACTTATGAGTCAATCACTGGATGCATGGTTCTGCCTGAAGCCACAGGACCAATCCATGGCCTGCTTTAATATGCTGCGGGACGACAATGTAGGACGGCAGTCTAGTCCAATCAGAAGACAGAAGAGAAAAGCAGGAGCAAATTAAGTCATGTTTGATCAGTTCATTGGGCGTTGATTTATGTAAAATTAACATAAATATCAGACTTGTATCCAAAGTCAGAGGATTTTTTTTGGAGGTTTCAGCATTAAAGCAACCCTGAAGCTGCATTAAGGGCTAGACAGATGGTGTTCTTCAAGACCCCAGGTGAGGGCTGGCCTTTACCTGGGCCGGCCTCGTCTCTGTGACAGAGCACGGTCAGTTATATCCTGCCCGCGATGGCCAGGAGGCATGTAGCTTTCTTAGAAGAGTCATTTCACCTGCAATACCAACAGAAACACTCATTAGTTGTACTGTAAACCATGCACAGCATGTACTGTATATGTAATTGCAGTGCAGAAAATATAATTTTTAGAATGTTAGAATGTTAATAGAATGTTTCTGGCCATACAGTACACACCGACAGCATGTCAATCATAATGGTTTCATTGGCATGAAAAACAAAATTGCATTTGACGACATTGGAGAACCCCTGCACTCTTTCCCTTAGGTGTCATGGTATGATTGAGTGGTTTCCTGTGTGAACCTATGCACATACACATATTAAGTCAGTTTCTAATTTGATAACAAAAAACAGTATGTATTGTTATGATTGGTGTGTGACATTTTAGAACAGCCAACCCGTAGGGGGGAATTTACAATGGCAGTGCCAGGAAACCTGTTCCTGCCTGACTCAAGTTAAACAATGGCAGGCTGCTTACATATTTAGATGAGTCAAATTGCTTTTAAGGCTGCAGGGAGGAAGAAGAAGAAGGCTTCTTGCAAACTTTTGAAAAGTAGTTGAATAAAATGCACGGCCTTTGGGCAAGAAGCCGACTTCCTGTTAACTAGAAAAACAAAGACTTAGCATCTTATTGGCTATAATTATAGAAGGTATGCTTTCTGGTATGTGGCATTTAAATTACAAAGGTGCTCCTCATCTATAGATGTGGTTACTCAAAAATGTAAATTGTGGCCGAGCTTGAAATATTCCAGATGGGTAGCAGGACGCACCCCGGCACCCATGCTATGTTGAAAACGTCTGATGCATTGCAATGCACACATAGGATGGTAAGAGTTGTCCACAGCTTCATTCATTTTAAATTGTTAGTTTCTATAACTATACATGTAGCAAAAGAAAAAAAACAGATTAGTTTCAGATTTGCCATTATTCTTGTTTAAACATTGGCCAATATTCACACTATTAGATACTTATTTTCTATGTGTTTTCTTCATAACATCAAGGACATCATGTGGCAACAGGGGAGATATGCGTGAAACACTGTACAATGTGTTAACAAGACTAATCTGAAACTAGAAAATGCATTTCCTGCAGAAAATGAGGTGAGTGCTGTAGTGCAAAGTGAGGTTAAAAATATGTTTTAGGAAAGGCAGCTGTAAAGAAATTTGGAATGGCTTAAATCAAGTGAAAAGACTTGAACAGAGTTCAAAAGTCTAAATGGAGTGAACAATGTAAACATGCACACAATTTAAAAAATGTAAAATGTTAGAGCCTCATGTAGAACGTCCTCACACTCTAGCCTCAGTGTAAGTCAATGAGACCAACTGAAAATATATAAAGCAGGTATGAAATTAAACAGTTAAACTGTGATTCTGAAAAAAATATAAATGATATCGAAATTCTGTTTTGAGATACTTGAAGATACAAGTGTGTTTGTTTTTGTTTGATAGAAGGTTAATGGTAAAAAAATGTACCAAGTTATGAAGTCTGAAGTAGTTGAAGTGTCAGAGAATGACACTTCTATTGTAAAAAATAAGATTTTAAAAGTAGAATATCTTTAAAAGTTTAAAATATTTGACAATTTTGAATGGAAGCGCGCGATTCCAAGCTAATCTGAACATTTTAAAATTGGAACAGAGTCTCTTGGTGAAAGATTGTGGAGTTTGTAGAGAAAAAGAAAAAGAATAAAAACTAAGGAGAAAAATAGTTGGGGGGGGGGGGGGGGGGAAATGTGCTTGGATTGTTTCCGCATTGTCTGATGCTATTGTCATACATTCCCTAAATGTGCAGAATGATAAGAAGTGCTACAACAAGTTATCAACTTCACCGTCTCCTGCTTAAGTCCTTCTAAACCACAACTCATACTCAACCACATACTCATACATAGGTGCCTGTATGAGTATCTAGCATGTTTGTAGACGCCCACATCAGTAATCTATGTACAACGCTAGTCATCCCTGCACAACACACTGTTCGATAACCTTGACGGAACCTCCTCATGAATGTACCTATGTACGACTACCTTGATTCAAGGTCCCTTGCCGGCCACAACCAGAAAATACACCTAAAACGTTGTGTTGTTGTTGTGTGAATGCGTAAAAAATATTAGGCGTTCACACAATCAAACTCTACGTGCTCGGTCAGACTAAGATCTTGTTTGCTCGAATGGCCTACTATAGGCTTGAGTTATAAATGTAGTTCCTGGATCACTCGGCAATTTACGTTTTTATCGAAAGAACATCATCTAACAGAGGTATTAATGTGTCATGATTATCTTGCTTAGCAAAATGTATTTATGAAAAAAAGCTTCAGAATGGATTTATTTAGGCAAGCAGAGCAAACAGAGCCTTCCGTTGTGCCCACACAAAGACGTTGTCCTAATCAGTCCAAAGTCCAACAGCTCCGATGACTACACAACGCAAAGACATTGATTCAAACAATATGCAAACTGAGTGGTTTCATGGATAGCAGCGTCTATATGAATAACCATGGCAAAAATAGAAAACGTTGCATCAAATAACAAAGTAACATCATATACATAAGCTGACTGAAGATAACCTGTGTCATCCATTTCTTTTGACAGACAGCCCCTCGACATACTGACGTGTTGCTGTTTCCTCGGCCAGTCGATAGGGGGTGCCAGACCAGCAAACCGTTATATGGGTTGTTTTGGGTCATAGCAGAGCCCGTCTACGGAGAGCCTTGGCACTCTCTATTGAACCCCATTGTATCGAACTTGGTTGCAGTTCCATTAGAATTCCACTGGGGGTGATCGAATGAGTGCAGATGGAATGGGGGTCTATGGGCCTAGATGGCTAAATGTATCTCTTTTACCTGCTTGTCATTGAAATATCGCAGATTGTATTGTAGATTCTGCAAGTTCAATATAGATTATAGTTCAAAAGTCGAATGAATGAGTACTTATGTCCTTTCGATTTCTTACAGTTTGGGCCGTTGTTGGCCGTACACGCTAGCATTCTGCTAATGAATGCTGATTGGTCAGAGACGGACTTGCGACTGATTACGACCAGAGACCCCTCTTGATGGCATCTGAAGCTGAAGCACAATCAGAAACATTATCTTAAGGAGGACTTTCCGTCGAAGTTAATTGTTATAAATTATATGTATATATATATAATATATATATTATATATGTGGAAGTGCCAAAGTGACTCAGAACTTGACTCAGAACAGAAGCAGGACCTCTGGCAGTGACGTCATCATCTTTTTGAACAGATTTTTAGAACAGTTAAGTGAACTTAAAAAATACAATATTCAGCTGAGTGTATTCTTTTAGTTCCCCCCCCCCTTTGAATGTGACTCTCAAATTACTTGACAAAAAATGACACCCTGAGAAAAGTGGAATTTGAGGGTGAAACCCCGTTGACTCCCATTCATTCTACACTCACTGGTGAGCGCCCTGGCATGGACAGAGATGTCAGAAACCGGAAGTCACCAGAGAGTGCCAGTCTCCATATTAGACATTCTCTGGTCATAGTGACATTGGACCTATTAGCGCAACAGTGACCGCCCTCTTTTTTAACAGCTCTGGTTCCGGAAGTAAATTTCCCATTCATTTTCACCATTGACTTTTCATAAAAAATCTTTATATAAAGAGTATTAAGCTTGGAACCTAGCCGATCGTTCGTCAAGTTAGTCGTGACCATAAAACATTTGAGGTTCATGTCATTGTTACCATTCTTATTGTTTCGTACATTATCTCCTACTAAACAAATGTAGGCCTTTCCTTAAGTAACCCTTCAAACGAAAAACACACTGCAGCTGTCCTGTCAGGGGCATCTATAACGACTTCACTTGGTAGGCATATTAGGCTTTCGATCGTAAATGATATTACGACTAATAATATGAAGTAAATTAAATTAAATTAAATTAGTGTCACATGATAAATACATGACATCTTCCAAATGCAAGACACAGTTGGAGATTGGAGATTCAACTAATATCCAAGTGAGCAGTGTATTCTCAAATTTGGAAAATGGCACGCAAATAAAGAATTAGAGAGAAAAGAAAATGTGATGACATTGTTTCACTCAAGACCCCAATGCGATCTTTCCCCGAAGTGTCATGCCGTGGTTGAGTCATTTCCTGTGTGAACCCTATGTACAGCCACCCATTAAGTCAGTTTCCAATTTGATAACAATAACATTACGTATCGTTACCAGGCACGTGGCGTTTCCCCCTCACCCACAGGGTGGCATTTCCATGTCAGCTGCTGGCAAAGCCACGTTTTCAGCACCTGATTCAAATCAAACAATAGCAGGTTGCTAAGTATCTAAGTAATGGGCTGCCGTGGTCCAAGGCGGACCTAGGCGGGCCTGGGCTGTTATCCTTGCTGTTATCCACTCCTGCACGCTTTAACCCATATTTGATTGTAACCACCGCCCATACAGAAATACATTGTAAAACACGACAAGCCTATCTTGGAAACACTTTGCCAATATGCAGAACAATGTCCCTAGTACGTATTTCCACTCGTTTTGAACACCATCACGGAATTATCAACCAGAATATCAACCGGTTAACTATTAACTAATTATTATTCTACTTTTTTACGACTCACTCCACATCCGGTGACAAGCACTAAAGCTGTGACCATGTTTAGTGCTAAGATAATGACCAATAAAAGAGGATGTATAACTATAGAGCTCTATAAAGTGGATATATGACTGCAACTAGGGCTGGGGATCCGTGTGGACTTTACACTCTTTTATGGTGTTTACTCATGCACAAAATGCGTACATGCACACCCTGCGTGTTCCCACTCTAAATATGGTCTCCAAACGTTCACTAGTCCATTTAGGGGTTGTCTCGGCAAGCACTGGACTACAAATACACCTCAAAGGGTACTGTGTAAGGCTACTAAAATAGAGGCTGCATGATGTGATCATGCAGCCAACTAGCCAACTGCCTTCTCTTATACCAGTAGCTAGAATCATATAATTCCCAGTGCAGTTATTTTATTTCTCAAATGCATAACATTTAATAACAGAATACAGTATATATATTATACTGTACATACATATTTATACTGTACATATATTCTAGTTATCTAGAACTATTTTGTTCTTTGTGACTAATTTTACTTACGCTATTTTTATTTTTTTTATCTCAGTCAACATCTATAGTGCAGTGTGCAGTAGTAGTGCAAACATATTGTGTGTGTGTCATGGGGGGGGGGCTTGGATCTTAGAGTTCAAGAGTCTTGTGGTGCTTGGAAAGAAGCTGTGGTTTGTGTCCTACCACAGACATACAGTATGTGTACCTTATCTCTCAATACAGTAAGGCCTGGCCACTGCACTGTACTAAACTGGATTGTATAATACTGTAGCTAACTGCATCATGCTGTGTAGGTCTACATTACTGCAGTGCATTCAGAATTATAGTCATCGAACTGCCAAGCCAGTAAGGCCAAGGTACCGTACTGTACCAAACTACAATGCACAATACGATGCTGTGGGCTACCTGAATTGTACTGCAAGGTCCGGTACTGCATATGGTACTGTGCAGTACTGCAGTGCACATTGCACTGTACCGTATCTAACTGCCAATCAGCACTGCACAGTAAGGTTTGGATTACAAAAGTATGGTATTTGACCTTTGCCTTGAAGGCGTCATTTAAACAAACACAAACCTGTTGATACACCCACACTATTTCTTTAGGTCTGGGTTGTTTCACTTTGGCTTGTTCTGGGAATAACTGGCTGCCTACGCCTTTAATGACATGTTCTGACGGAGCCGAGCCCTGGAGGTCATAACAATCATAATAATCCAAATGCTGTGGGGCATGATTCCATTGCACATGCAGGGTTGTTCTTTTTTCTATTTTCGTTTATGCAAAACACAGTTATTCTTCTTGTCATGTTCTCATGAACTGTGTAAAAGAATATAAATTGCAATCGGAAGGCATGGTTAACCCTGTAATTCATGACCCTTGCTCAGCCCAGGCCACTGGCCCTAGACCCTCATTGGCTGAAGGCCTCTAAATGCTTGGAGCGACAGCAACAAGTCAGCAACACAACCTGCCATCTGCTACACCCACGCACCCAACGCAACGGCAACGCGACACGACTGCAGAGCTGCCTGGCACTCATGTCTCTCAATTCAGAGGTGCAACTGTAACGCGATGTCCACATAGATGCTGCGTATTACTGGTTGTGGAATCACACTCTGGTGCATGTTTGCTTGCACCATTTCCCATCACAATGTTTTGAGCACGGCCCTGGTGCTTGCAATTTGAGTCTAATGCTGCAGGGTGCAGGTGGTGGGGGATTGTTGACTTTTAGCGGCGTTTAGGTACTTTCCTGTTGAATTGAGAGTTCACCAGCTGAGCTAGCAAACGTTAACTGAACCGTAGCCCAGCACGCCCCAGGTTCCCCTGAGACTGCAGAGAAAACCCCCTGCTTCGTGTGTCAGTTTTGCATTTCATTTGATTAAATATAATCAGTGTTATGTGTATTGTGGATGATGGATGCATATGTCTTCATATCGTAATATACTTCAAGATATACTTTCCTATTTGTCCTAATTTGCATTTAGCCCTTTTCATTTGATTATATTTGCATATATAGCCTGGTTTATTAGTTCATGATCATTTTGATCATACTTTTTGATCATCCTATGTTATTATATCTATCATTATATTTGACACATGCTTTTGTGTCTGAATCCACCTGTCTGTCATGTATCGGTTTTTGAACCATGTGAACCAAAGTGAGGAACAACCGGTCTGCCTGGGAGTCTTGTATGTACAGGCCGGTTTACTTCCTGAAACACAATCAGATATGCAGCACTCCCACGGCAATGAAACGGCCGAGAGCTGTCCAACCAAACAAAGACACAAAAACATGCATGGGCACACACACACGCACATACACACGCACGCACGCACACACACCAGTATGGAGACAACAAAACATGCACATACACAAAGACAAAAAGACACATTCATACAGTGATGCATAGTGTTTGCACATAATACATCATATTCAGGTCTATACACGCAGGGTGCATTGAAAATCAATGTCATGAAATACACAACTAGGGGTGGTAAAAGGTGACCCCACGCTGGGAGTCCCACACTGGTAGTCCCATGATGGGAGTGAGTGATAAGTCCCCCAGCCGGGATAACAACACATGCTGGTTGAAATGTGTTTCGCCTCAGCCCTGCAGATTCCACCCTGTCAGCTGATGTTTTCCCTACATGCTGCAGTTTTCCTGAGAACCGCAGATGGTGTGGGAATCCTATAAGTTAGCCAGGGACCTCTGAGCAACAAGCCAGTGAGCTCGTCTTTGCGTTGTGAAGTACTGGCGCTGTTACTAATCTATGTTGACAAATGCAAACAGTGAAAACAACCCACAGGGCGACTATTGTGTAACCGGAAAACAAGAAAATAATAAATGCATGCAACAACTGTAAATACCAAGCAAGTGGGTATTCAAATGAAGAGAAAAGGGGAGCTGCTGAATAGATTGCGTCAGATAATGAAAAACACTGTGACTCATTTTGCTATGGAACTTGTTCTATCAACTTATCAGCACCTTAGCTTCGATGCTAGATAACCGAATGTGCCCCGAGTATTGTTCAAGTTAGCTGCCAGGAAGGCAGTCTGCTTGTGAAACTCATTCCTTTCATTCCAGGCATTCATCAAGACCACTTGTAAACAGAAGCCCCCTCACTCCGGCACTCCGAGAACAACCTTTTTGCAGGGGTCATTTTTAGTTTCCACCTAACTGTGTAGGTTTATTTTAAAACCAACAACAAAACTAGAAAACACTGGGAATTAAAGGCTGTTTTAACAGCTGTAAAGTCTAGTTTGAAAGAAGATTGTGATAAGAGAGGTGACAGGAGAGGGAATAGGAGAGGGGATAGGGAGGGGGGAGAAAAGGAGAAGAGAGAGGGGAGAAAAGGAGAAGAGAGAGGGAACACTGTTTACTGACGTGTGTTTTCACATGTATACGACCTGAGCAAAGACAAGCCTACGCTTGTGAAGTGTCTGCTTAATGCGGTGCTGCGTAAATTTGCTTTGGGTGTAGGCAAATGCTGGCAGCTGATTGGCTTGGCCGGGGAAAAACACAGACAGAGCACACAGCCGGGAGAAGCAGTGGGATTTGCATTTTCCACAGAAGGTGAACCAAAGGAAAATAAACAAATACAAATACAAAGACAGTAAAATACCTTAATTCTACCTAGGAGGGGGGAATTTGCAGACATCTGTCTGTACTAACCCTACATTCACATAGAGTATATACAGCACACGGAGAAGCACCACATACCATGGCTGTACTTTTCCGGGGGAGTACATTTGTAAAAAGCAAAGAGCTTTTTTCCGACTGTGAGGGGAAACAAAGTCGGGATAGCTAAATATGTGTTGTGTGCGTTGTGTGTGTCGTGTTTTTTGTGCATGTTGTATTTTCAGAGACGTGTTTGATTTGTGTGTCTGTGTGTTGTGTTTTTTGTTGTGCGTGTTCCTATTGACATAGTCAACGCCACCACCACCATCATCACCACCACCACCAACAGAGCGGTCGGTCTGTGGCGTGTTGAGGCATGGGGAAGAAGCAGATGATGATGATGTCAGTGAGACGGCGAAAGTTGGAAAACATGACGGGATCCATAAAGGAGAAGTCATAGTCACACAGCTACATCATGCGTGCGCCAGACAGGCATGAGAAGACGAGCTGTGATGAAGACGAACGCCGCAGCAGAAGTAAAACTAGGAGATGGTGAAGCACATAATGGTAGAGGGCAGAGAGATTGGAGCATGGTGATTCAGTGTGGGGAAAGAGAGGAAGGGAGGAATCAGATGAGGTGTCATTGGAGTGAGAGAGCAGGTTGCCAGGGAGATTTACATTTGATATGAAAATACAATCCTAATACAATGAACGAGTTCACCAGAACTAAAACATGAAGCATCGAAATGAAAGGCATTGACCATCAAAATAAAAGCCAATGCTGATGTGTTGAGAATATGTGGAGCTGTAGCGTCAAGAAAATCTAATCCAATGAAGTCATCATCATCATCCATTGACTGTTGACCTAACAGCATGATCACAACCCATGATACCTCTCAACTGAAACCAAAGTGCAACTTCAATATTCTGCATCATCACCCCCAGGCCTTACTCATCATCCACACAGGCTGACTCAGTTCAACCGCCTCTAGCCACATCCAACTCAACACCAGATTAAACTGGTGTAGTTGACACCAGTTTAATCTGGTATGCACATTTGTGTCATCTTGGACTCAAGTCCAAGTCTCTTAGACTTAAGGAACCTGTGGGCTGAAAAAGGGGGAAATGGGTTTAGCCAGTGCTAGACAGTTTTCTTACCCCATCATCGTACTTCAACTACCGCAATATGGAACGGGGGAAAAACATCAGTTCTGCTGTGTAACACTCATGCAAGAGGACTAGCTTCATTTGCTCTAGAGCAAAACCAACATCGAAATATTGGAAGATTTAGGAAATGACCATTTCACTTCCTTTGTATGTACTGACACATTACTTACAGGCCTGTACTGAACAAATAAGACAAGCCCAATACATTTGAATCCCTCTGTCATTTCCAAAAGTTTAACAACTCACACATTAATTGCATAGATAGTAGTAAGCAGACTAACTAATCCACTGGTGGACACAACCAGGTTTGAGTCTGGAGAGGAAGCCCTCAAGCCATCCTCACCTGTGGACATGGGCAAGTACTGGATTGATCACAGGTACAAGCGCCCTCAAATAATTGAATCCATAGAGTAGCTCAGCTCTCCCTCTGTGGTGAACTCGTGCTCCATCCACTTATCCAACATTTTTCCACAACATTTGATGCGATCCAAGGCCTGTTTTTGTGAGCAGTGAGGCCGTTCAAGGCCCGGTGAAGGACCCTCCACATTCCTTCTGGCTGAGCTCTTGTTTTGACACAGAGGAGGGAGGCATGGCTGGACACCACTGAACCCAGACGTCATGATGGATCACTGCACTAATGTAACCGGGCTCATTTGAACTCCATGGGCCCCTAGGCGTATTAGCCATTCTACCTCGGCTAGCTGAAACCGTGCCTGAAGTAACCTGATGTTTACCAACACAACTCCAGGTTCAACAAACAACTCCATTTCCATTGTTATTGAGAACTGTGGATGATAGCACCACAGGAAAAGCAGGATTATATTCTCCCTCCTTCTTTTCAGAATTCGAGGGTATCAATAATGTGGCTCTGTATTTGGTATCCCATCACCGCAAGGTGCATTAACACAAGCCTACTCCCAGAGTTCCCAGCATATCAATATGAAGGAAGTAAGGGCGACAGAACACAACAAAAACAAGGTGCTCTGTAGTTCCAACTGATGTGAGGGAGAATAGCTCGCCTTGAACGCCTTGAACATTCCAGAGCACATCAGCTCAGGGGAGGACACGGAGGGGGGGTCGGCGGGGTTGGGTGGGGGGGTTTCTCTAGTTGACCTTGAATCGCTTTGCTCCATGCCAGTTTGATTGTAGCGGAAACAACCTCCATAATTAAACAGTGCGTGTTTGACGATGTCGTCCCGTGTGAACGTTCCCCAAGGGAACACACAGCGGTGTCCGTCTCACGCCTATCAGATGTCCTAGATGCAACTTGAACCCTGGCTCAGTAGCGTTTGCTCCAGTTTCCCCGTGTGACGGGGTAGAATATTCAACAGGTCTGGTAAGAGGATATTTCCGAGAATAAAATAGGACACGACGGGACAAAGCTGGATCGTGAACAACAGGTTAATGGCGTCATCAGACGTATGAGCTAAAGTCAACCCTCCAGTGGGATCCATTCAGGATTGTTCTGGGATTGTAAAGGGAGCTGGTCTTGTTTTGGTATGCAGACCATAGACTGTAAGGTGATGATGTCGTCTAAAGGCTTGTCTGTCTGTCTCATCAGTCACTTTAGGGTCATTGAACACTAAAAAAGTTGTTCTTACACCTCTGAGGATTTTTCTCATCTTGGCTTGAAATGGCTTTTGATGTAAACTAATTGAATCCATTACCTTATTAGACATCACAGTATTAAAGCAAACACTAGAAGCTCATTGGGACCTGACACAATATAAGAGCTAACACCAGCTCTGACTACTGTAGTTTCTGCTCACACATGTGGTCAAAACACTACCATGAATGTCAAACTGTCCTAGATAAAACAGACCCTATAGGCGTGACTTCCTCACCATGCCCTCCGTACCAATATATATCCTATAGAATTTGCTTTGTGCCACAGATGCTCTCTGAACCACCTCCAGTGTGCATGTCATTTTACCTTGTATCCCTGAGTAAACCACGGGTTGAACGTCTACCTCTCTTTGAGTCATACCTAGCCCCAGCGGCAGCGGAAGCAATCTCAAAGTGGTGGTGCAGCTAATCAAACTAATCAGGTGATTTCTCCCTAGGGCTTTATTTATTATGGTGCGTCTAAATGCTAACATTTTGAAACCAAAACAGATCAGCAGATTTCTTTGCGCACAACATTTAGTGATGTAACCGTAACATTGGTCTGACTGACTGTAAGCTATTTGGAATGGACGAAACCTGCTAACTGAACTAGACTGTTCACAACATAAGTCCTCATGCACACGGTGATATGAAACATTTGTTTTTATTTAAGTGATTAACAATGGTTCCGGCGCCACTGCCTAGCCCTGGTATCACGATACCAGAGGCTTTGTTGCCCTTGGTGCATACAAATCAGTTCTGGAATCACAAGTCAACAGAGTGAACAAGACACAGTCTCGTTCACTCTGTTGACTATCAGCCTACCAACTAGTCTAGCTGAGTAGCCTATAGTAAAAACTGAAGTTGAATTGGATTTCCCCAAGTACTGCATCGATCCACCAATTTATATAATACTGCTTTGTGTTTACTGCAGCGTATGTTATCGAAGACAATATTTTTGCCATTCCTTCTCCTTGTCCTATTGTTTCAGCAAATATTGAAATAAATAAACTTTTAATGCAATTAAACTAACATTTGTATACGCTCATGCCTGTCTATTCATCAAAATATAATTAAAGCATTAAGGATGAAATGCATGGAAATACGCATTCATTCATGCAAAACTTGCAAAATAGTGATACTTGCATCAGTATCAATATTGTGCTATTGTGAAAGTGCATCAGAATAAAACCATTTTTGGAGAAAGATTCCTTGGATGGACGGTCAGTCCATCAACTTTCAGTTGAAGGCCACTCAAACCAATCCTGTATCTTAGTAACTTCTCCCATTTTAGGAATAATTACAAATCGGTGCTCAGACGAAATAATAATTCTTCAGACACATTGGTATTGTCCAAAACAGGGGGGAAAAAGCGCATTACACAGAGACACAGACTGTTGACTGTGTGATGAGTGGGTTTGACTAACCACAGTCTCTTTCATTCTTTTGACTCATGTTTCCAGAACAGATTCGTATGCACAAAGGGCGACAAAGCCTCTGGTATCGTGATATCAGGGCTAGCACTCATTTTTGAGAAATGCAATTGGAATTTCCTATTATTGTTTATTCATCTTATCTTAAGTTATACATAATTACACCGGTGTGCAATGATTCACCGTGCAGTTGTTGTGATTCAGTCATCTAATCTACATCTGCCCACCAAGCGTCCCCACCCCTCAACATGATGGATAAGGGTTTGTTCATGTTCTAGTAACTTTCCGGATTCTTCAGCTGCTGTTGGCCACTTTTGGTCTTTGTGCAGTACCCGTTGTGGTCCTTGTTTCGTTACATTGACAAAGGTGGAGATGTATGTGGAGTAATACACACAAGAAAGGACGATGACGGTGATGGCTTTCATCACCGTATTTTCTACTTTGGATTATTGATATCTTCCACTCGATGTTCGATGAAATGTTAAATAAAATCCCGGAGGCAGACTGCTAAGTTGAGAAAAAGTCTCTCCACTTTGTTTAAAGAGTCATTTCAGGGCTACCCGGTATTTTGTGTATTCAGCGTGTATAAAGCCTACAAACAAAATACTTTTTCATAGGAAATGGATGGCCTAGATCAAGGAGGAAAGCCACTTTGAGTGTTAGAACTGTAAAGCTCAGTCCTTTTTGAAGTGATCCTTCATATCACTAAATCTGATTGTTTCAAGGGCAGTAAATCCTTCTAGTATTGCTTAAATGGTCCGCTTGAATTTTGGCACAACAGCATAACATAATGTCCACTGAATGTCCACTGTACACTCCACAAAAGCTGAAGTTTACAAGTTTAGTATATTTTTTCTTATTCAGACATGACACACACAAGAGCATTTGCAATGTTTTCTTCCATAACATTTGGACCGGATAAAGCCAGACCAAGGCTGTGAGATGTAAGGGGTCATAGATCGACCACAGTTCAGAATGGAAACAACTCTTTCCCACATACTTTTTGACATTCTCATGGAACACTGATTAGGTCACGTTAACAACATCAAGTTGAACCATCAACATTCTCTGTTGACTGTAGACTACACAGGATGGTGTCTTTGGAATTCTGTCATGTGATTGGTAGTTTTAATTACATTAACAGTCCACACAGAGACAAGATACAATCACAGACAAAATGTCCATCAAAGTGATTGCACATACTCACTCTAGCAAAAACTCAAGATGTTTAGAAATTGATATTTTAGTCAGGGGATATCTCAGCCAGGTGACCAGAGAGCCTGAAAAAGTTTGGGAGGTTGACCCTTTAACAACCTGTATCTACTTGAAAAAAGAAAGAGACTGAAAGAGACTTTTTCAGTTGAACTCTGCACTTATCCTGTATTGAACAAGCCACCAGTGAAAAGACCAAACAACTCCCATGTATGACCAATGTATTCCTAAAATATGAGTGGTCACATGAATTATGTGTTGACCACATGATAAGCTTCTCCACATGACCACATTCACATCTGACTATGAGCATCCCAGACATCAACAAAACCTGTTACTATGGGAATATAAGAATTGCAGTTTAGTGAAAGCTGAACACAATAGGGGAGGTCCGAGGGTTGAGAGGTCAACATACAGACCATTTAACCTACTTTGCACACCTGACAGCCGATTCCAGAAGCAACATCACACCTTTAGTGGATTTGGGTCAAACAAGCCCAGGCCTGTCCAATCCTTTGACCTCTCCACACCATGAGTCAATGGAAACAGACACCTCCAGCCGCTATGAGTACGTGGCTACCCATAACATGGTCCAAAGGAGATTAAGCTTGTGTCATAGGATCATACAGGTTCATCTTGTAGAGGGAAATGGGTGAACTGTATTTCAACAATTGTTTTGCCACCGTAGCTTCTGAAGAACCTGAAACATATGGGCCATTGGAAGAGGTTATGAATAACCTAGTCCTGTTTGGACTTAAGTTAACATGGCCATTTCCAAACTGCTGAGAGGGTAAACAGCTATGGCCGAGAGTGACCCACTGATATTCCTATTTATACAGCTCTTTAGTTTATCTTCCCTCTAAATCAAGTAGTGTGTATATTTAGTTTAAAACTACTTCTCAATTGCATCTCTGTGATCATTGATCATGATTATTGTTTAACATGATTGTAACATGATTATTGTTACTCATTTTAATCTCAGCTTTTGTATTGAGATTCAGCTTTAAAAGCACCTAAACACGTGTACCTATACACGTGTTTGTTTGACTCACTGATAGATATAGATTAGTAGAAGACTAAAGGGGGTCCTGCGCATGATAAGGAGATCAGTGTTACCAATACATAAGGATAGGTCAAAATGATCAATGTAACCAAGACATGAAGTAAGGCTAAGATTGATCAATGTTACCAATACATAAGATAAGGCCAAGATGATCAATGTAATCAAAACATGAAAAATTATGCTTTTTGTATTTTTGGGAAAAATCCTTGATCAATCCTGCTTTAAGAACCGCAAGAAAATAAAAGGTAAAAAGTAATCAGAATAAGAGAAATGTATGTCTATGCACATAGACTATGAATTCCCTTCACAGTGCCCACTATTACACAGTAGTTGGTTTGATTGCTAAAGAGAGGATGACAAAGATCTACAAAAAAAAAAAAAAAAGAGTAATTTAGCTTACATAAATTGATTCCACAAGTATGCCTAACCATTTCCTGTTTGTTCCATTTTGGAACACTGCTCTCATAACAAATGTTGGAATGCTGCTGCCGGGAATGTCTACAGCCCTTTCAGGAAGGAAGTCCATATAAGGACACTTAAATGGTCGGACCATTTTAGGAACCAGTCTCTCTCGCTTGCATTTACCAAGAATAAGGAACCGGAAAGTTTAAACCAAACAAGGAAGACAGTTTAAGTTAAGTTAAAGTTAGTTAAAACTAACAACAAAATAGGATACATGCACACATGTAATCAAAGAAAAAAAATGTTTATGCAGTTTAGCTCACTTACAGAGAGCTTGTTTGTGACGTTTCTATATTTACCTCACTTACCATATGGCAGTGTTGATGTGAGCGTATGTATTACACTCGAGTCATCTGTCCCAGAATACGACTTTTGTAAAGAGGGATAATGACACAACTAAATAGACAGCCCTGTCACACCGCCCAGTGGATTAAGGGTGATCTCTGACCTATTCCTACACCTCAAAGATCAGAGTACAGTCTCAGGCTGCTATATGAGCTCCAACTTGTTTTATGTCATGCTTTTCTTAACCTGGGGAGGTTTACTGAGCATATATGCTCTTTGTTAACCTCGCCCTGACTGAAACACGTTGCACTTGGCCGTTCACATGCCTTGTCGAGTGGGCGGTTTCTGGCTGACACACCTAGTAAAATACTCAATGACTTTTGACCCTTCTAATTAAAACTTCAGTTTCTGCTGAATACACATTCCAAGTATTGAAGGAATATACGAGTAATACAGCCAGAGTGACATCTGTGGTAAGATATCAGGTCAGCTGACTTCCCTGAAACTTTGTTTTTTTTTAAAGGTTGTTGCTATTAGGAAGTATGCGATTTCCACCAATGAGAATGCTTGGGTGGGTGTGGGTCCAAGGCCAAAAGTTCTAGCTAACTTTGACAGTTTTTTTCCTCCTTTTTTGTACAGTGCAGGAAGTGAGAAAAACTGGTTTCAATAGGGTTTTTGGGGGATGGAAAAGTTCCTTCTTTGCCGTCGGGTTCCGCATTGCTTGAAATACAATAATAGACTTCCTTGTTGAAACTGTGGCAAGGCAACATACCAGAGAGAAACTAAGTACAGACATTTCAAACCCCATTTTAAATGGCTTAGCTATTGATGGACTTTAATACCATTGTATAATCGTGAGGGGAACTAAACAGTTCAAGATTAGTAAAACAATTAACTTTTGTGAAAATTGTATCCTAACAGTATCATCACAAATAAAGATATTTACTTTATATGCTTCTATTGTGTCCATGCTCCATTATATCCAATGCTTTGCTGCCAAATAGTGTCCTATACACTTTCTAATGCACTCTCTAATGCATGGATGTGTCCATTGCCCTACACCAGCTAGATTCCTGCTGTACCTTTCCTTGCAATACCTGAATAAATAATTTTAACTATCGACTCCCCTTCTGGCTTGCCATCTCTATAGCAGCCCTACCATTCCGTGCATGTATATGCATAGCTAATAATAATGTATGCACATGGGTTTAAATAATACATCTGCATAATTAGCAAGTCTCTTACATCAAGGCCACTGAGAATTGCTATGCTTGCCGTGTCCACTCAACATCACTGCACCAACTAGTTTTCTGGAGACCAAACCCACTAGTGTATGCTGCAATCTGCTCTGAGAAATTGCCTGAGCTACCTTTTCCCCATTGTGTAGCCAGTCCATTCTTCACAATGCACATGTGCACTGGTAACCAAGGTGCAGGCCAACATCATTAGCTGTAGAGGATTAGAGGGGACCTAGTGTGGGACGTCTCCATGGTGACGCTATACTCAGTTTCCTCCCAAGACCTCAGCGAGAGCGTGTTTGTCCTGTAACCCAAGACGACAGGAGGAGGATCTGAACAAACAAGGATATGGATACACACACACACACACGTTGATGTGCCAGGCACAGCAAACGCACATGAAGTTAGCGAAAATTAAATACATTGTAGGAGGCAATCAGTTCTCATTTAGAGAGCTATCAATGAGCACAATTGCAGTAGAACAAGCTTGAATTTATTGATCAACATTACAGTCATCTGAAGGGCACTCAGGCATACAGGAAGCCTCATGGGAAGCGAAGGGGCGTTTTAAACCAGCTTGAGAATCAGCTCCACCCCTACCAATCACACACCTAAGTAGAACATACAAGAACTGAGCAGCAATAATGGACACGAGTTGACATGAGCCAAGCACCTATAGGCTGAGGCCATCATCTGACCCTCTAGTGTTTACACTTGCAACTTCACCGGTCCGAGGCTTTTTGGGCGACCGCAACAACTAATCTCCCCGTACACTATCAGTGCCAGACACATGCTGAGAGAGCGCCATATAATGTCTGCACCATCACCACAATATATGTCCATCTGTACCCTTATCAACTCTCTCAAAAACTTCTCCATGTATGACCTTTTTTTTGTGCAAACGCCCCAAAGTTAACCACAGACAAAATAAAAAAGATCTAAATATACAAATAGAAGACACTGTTGATTATATTGTTATGTTGGCTGACAACCTGAATATCCCAGCAAAGGCAGTACTGCTGGATACACCATTTACGCCAGCCAAGTCAAATGAAGACTTGTGCTTTGGTTGCATTTCTTCTGCCAGCAATTACGTTTTGCAACCTAACAGCTGGGCCTTTTCTTAAACTGATATGTACACCCTTAATATAGGAGTAGCTGCTTGCCACTGGCTACTGCCAGCAGCTGCACCCAGTCTTGCATCTATTTTGTTTTGCAAAAAAGAAAGTTAAAACAAATCGTGAAGTGTTATTAAAAACATTTGGGCGGATGTTATGAACTGCTTGTCACCCCCAAGCGCATAGCTAGGGCAGGTTAAGCAAAAGCATCATGCACGCTCTAGTTAAGATGCAAGATGATGTAAGTTGCTGTTTTGCAAAACACCCCAAAAAAATGCATGTGGTTGAAGTGATGCTGATCAAGCTGTGGGTGTTGTCTGACTTCCCGGAAATAGCTGCTCAACTTCTTAGAAATACCACAATTTCAACAGAATCTCACGTAGGGTTATGGTCACTGTAATGCATCACTGTGTCAAAGTCGAAAGTATAAAAGGCCAGACTAGGCAACATTTATCTTTTTATTGACAAACATCTTTGTCAATGGTGCAAGCTATACAAGTGTATGGAATGTTTTAATTCGATTTCTGTATCAGCTGGAAATTACAGCGTTTGCGGAGCCTCAGTTTTTACAAACAAAACTTACAAATGGGCATTAATTCCGGTTTTTCGCCATTCTCCTCCAGTCAACACATACATACATTTTCACTACCTGGTTGTAGCACAGCAGCCAGCCACAGGCGCTTGCTCTGCTGGTTCTCTTTCTAAATGCAGATCTAACCCATAGTATTTCCATAACCAGGAAGGAAGTGGGCCAACATCTCATCAGTGCCTGTTCATTGCCTCTTTTGGGTTAAATTTCTCTTGTTCTCCCTTGAGACTGAGCCCTCTTGACCTCTAGACAACACACAATCACTCATATTCTCACAAACCTTTTCATATTGGCGTATTATGTAATTTTTCAACAATTTGCATAGTTACATATCATAGCAACTTTATTTAGTAAATCACAAAAAAATAAATAAATAGAAAATGAGGATATATACAACTTATTTCGGTGTGTCCATCTATGTCCATGTAGTTGTGTCTTTTGTTGAAAAAAAAAAAAAAGGCAGAACTTCACTTAGTCTTTGAGTCCCGAATTCACCTGATTAATAGCGCTATCGTTGCCCCAATACCAGCAAATCCAGCAAAGGCCATGAGTGTATTTCTCACTGTCGTCTCGGGGTCTGACACTCGAAAAAACTCTACGAAGCCATCCTGAAACAATGACAAACAAAATGCAAGTTAGATTACAATCTGTAGACAGAGCTAGTCCCTGGTCAGCTTAGGGACAACAAAGCCGTTACGCAACAGGAACATTTTCACTGTGAGCACCACCCAAGTCAGATATGTCACAACGTACCCATGAGTTGTTCTTGACCAACCATTCCCGTTGGTCTGAAAGGAGGTATGAGGAAATCTCGTCGGCCACCAGCGACACGCAGCCTTCTTTCCCCCTGGCCTTCAGGTACTGACACAACGCTGCTCCGAAGGCAACCAGGCTGGCAATGCGCCCCCAGTTTGTTGTGCTGTCTGCGAAGAGACTCTTGGCCACAGACGTGACAAAACTCATGTCTTCCCCTCGGCCGTCCAATTCCAATTTCTGGATCATACCTTCAAATAAAAATGACGTTGGTGAGAAACGTGTTTCCAATTCAGCATAGTCCACTGAACTGATCAATCACACGAGTTGTATATATATATAACGTTACACCAATATAAAATTATGTAGACTACATTCCCACTATTAACCTAACATGTTAGTATATCAAATAGCATGCACACATACATGTTGTGAAATGCAGAACACGTCACCTACCCTTGTATGCGTATCGGTGTTTTTCAAGCACACCGTCTACAACTCTTGTCATAGTCATTTGAACCTTGTCTTGCTTCCTTTTAGTTTTGGATACCCCTACATAGTCTCTGAGAAAAGTGCAAATGACTCGCTTGGTGTCGCTATCCAACACTTCGTCCCCCGCCTGGCTGTCCGTGTCCACGTCGGACTGGAGCTCCGGAGTGCATGGCAGCGAACCGTGTCCTTCTTTGTCGTCGTCCTGCGATTTGTTCACCAGCATGGCCCTTCCTAGATCCGTGGGTCTTGGTTTACGTTCGTCTCCGCTTTTGAACGTCGTCAATCGCCCAAGAGACGAGTCCCTCTCTGTCATGGTGGGTGAACCTTCGGAGTGGAAGTTCATGTTTCGGTCTTCTCCTCCATTTTGAGTGCTAAAAAGCAAGGTCCCGAATAGTCCGGCTCTATAGTTTGAAGCTCGTTTCTGTGACAGCATATTTGCTTTGAGGATTTGAATGGCGGGCCTGGCCGATTGTAATTATAAATGTATTTGGTTTCAAACAAAGAAGCTCGCCATCGTAGGCCTGGGCTATAAAGATAGTGGGACGAGTGCGACGAGTGCTCCTTCCTACTACTAAATATGGAGGGCGTGGCCTCGCTAGACCCGTGACGTCCATGTGTGCGTATGTGGTTTGTCCCAGATGCCTTGTACACTGCCCGCACGCGAATCTTTTTTTCGTAGGATGGTAGGGGCACGTACCGCACCAACAGAAGTAAACGAACTCAATCCAACAGTGATAAGTGCGTCCTATTAAAGAGTACATAAGCATATTCAATGCATATTCAATATGCATTGAATAAAACGGCACGATTTTGCCCAGCTGTGTGCAGTGCAGGTCACACAATTACACAGAGGGATCTAGGTATGGAAAGCGGCGAGAAATGTAACGCGACTATTGTACACTGCAGTGGAGTAACATTGACGACAACAATCTAACAATTAGGCTCCAAGTTTTCCCAACCAGCAAATAGGGTATATAGTCCATTAAGGCTCCCTGAGGTGACGAGAGATGTTGGTCCTAAATTGCGTCCCGCTTAACATAAACTATTTAATGAAACTATTAGCCTATTTCCAAATTATTACCAAAGTAAAGGCATGATGGTAATTTTTAGTAGGCTACAGTCAGTCAATTGTAGAAAATACACCACAGTTTACTTCTGTTGCTGGTAGACTAGCCGACAGCCTGCCATGTGCCATAACCAATCGGAGGAGAGCCCTTCCAACCAATCAGAGGCGAAAAAGGCGGTACTTGCCCCTACCATCCTACGAATATCATCATTCTGGCTTGCTGTCATTGGTTGTGTCTGTGTTTCATAACCACTTTGCCAAACTCTCCTCTCTTGAACTGCAGAAAGGGAGCACGAGAAAGAAGCTCTGCAAAACAGTCCTCTTTCAGGGGTTTTAGCTCATACAAAAACGTTCATGTGTTTATATATAGATATCTAATGTATTCATATATTATTTATGTATGCTATGTATATATTTATATAAAGCCTAATCATATATGGTTTCTTCAACTTATTAAAATAGCTGACTTTACTGCCCCTATTTGTTTCTGCTTCTCTATCATATTTAGGCCTATAGTGTGTGATTTGCAAAATACCTATCATAGCCTAGGCCTACATCACATATCATAGGGTGACCAGACGTCCCCGTTCTTGGTTGCCTGTCCCTGGCTAAATACAGAAGAAACTACCTTTCTCCGTTTTGTTTTTGAAGACACAACATTAGGTTTTTCAATCAGATTGCTAGTCAAACTGGGAAAAAAATTAGTTATTTCCCCCTTTTCGGGGATTACGTTCCCAGTTTTGATCTCGGACGTCTATTCACTTTATATAATATATCAGAATATTCTACTACTGTTAAACTCACTATGAATATTAAAACACGCCGAACAATGTGTCCTGTATCATAGCTACATGTATGACCTTTGCAGCAAAAAAAAAAAACCCGCGTGAAAATCAGTTTGGTATTCAGTGAGGTTTGATTAATTAAATGCGCTGACAGTTCATTGCACCTGCCAAACGGATTACACAGAGCGGTCGACCGGTCCAAGATGGCGGCCCCACGGCTCGTCAGCGCCAGTAGGCAGTAGCGGCTACTCTTTATTATGTCTATGGGTCCCACTGGGGATTATGAGAGATTCTGAAGAGGCTGACCGTACGACTCGACAACAAAAATGGCTGCGCCCGTAGAGATTTATTTTCTTGCTATTTGTACCACGTTGGTCATTTTAATGTCGATTTTAAATGCTCTTACACACTTGATTACATTGCTACTTTATTACGGTCTTTTTGAGTAGGTTTTTATTTTACCTCACGAACGTTTATTTATTTTTATTTGTAGTGAAGTGAATTTGAATTTGTAGGGAAGTACCAAAACTAGTTTAGTTTCTACCACACATGACCTATATATATATATATATATATATATATATATATATATATATTGGGAAGTACCAAAGTACCAAAAATAGTTTAGTTTCTACCACACATGACCTCAGGTTTGATACAATGCGTCACATCCTCAATCAAGATAACCAAATCAAACATAATATATAATCGATTGGAAACGTTAAGAATAAAAAAAACATGTGTATTTTATCTTCCAAAACTTCGCACCCAAATTGTATATATATTCAACTAATTACTGAGAACATTTCTTCGAGGTTACAGTGAAGTGCAATTTTTGAATTGTATTTGACGCCACCTAGTGGGAATAGAAGATACAGATAAAGTACAAACAAATCGATCAGTATTAAGACAATGGAAGTGATCAGGACTCGCTATTTCAGCACCGACATAAAGAAATAATCTATAAAAAAACATTGATACAAGCAGCAAACTGATTTGACAATTAAACGACACAAATATCGCAATGTAAAAGTTTATTTCAAATACTGACAGAACTCCGGACCTTTGTCCCAAAGACAAAGGAAAACATTCTGATTAGCCCTGCACCTTCAAATTCTTAAAATCATTCCTGCGTTCTCAAGACATCCTAGTTATCATATATTCCTTGTTAATTTATCAGTAGAAATCCCTGCATATATCATGGGATAAAAAATATAGGAATCACACAATAAGAGAACGCCTGAAAAATAAAAATAAAAAGTTTACTCATAAAGGCAAAACAACAAGAACACAGATCAGGTAAAAGCAGCACAAGGTACCTCAGAGCACATTGTCTGTCATTTATTTTTACATTTCTGGCACGTTAATTCGATTTGAACAGGACATAAGACATTGGTATTTAAACATACCCCACAATCCCCCTGCCTCATGGAATTGTTTCGTACAAAGCCAAACCATCACACATTTAGTAGCATTCAAGAATCCTGCCCCAGTAATCGTTAAGCCTTTTGTAATTATTAATTAGTTTTCCCTTTTGAACGCTATGAGTGCCAGTGGTCAGAAATGAAGATGCTGTGAGGGAGTTGTGTAATTTCTACTCAGATCAGATCAGATGGGATCAAATTGAAAATTTAATTCAAATCAGAGATTCACGGGTGGAACTTCCATTTCCTATATAGTCACTTTCGCTCAGAGAAGGGACTGAACCACGTGGCAGGAGGATTAAGAGACTCTGGAGAGAATATGGGTTTGACGGGTACAAATAGAGGACACAGGTGTTGTTCAAAATTGGCCGTCAACCACATCTGCAGCAGCAGCAGCAGCAGCAGCAGCAGCAGCGTGTACAGTACTACACATCCCACACACTCATGTGGGAAAGCCATTCACAGAGCCCCTGCTGTTCAGAAAGCAGAAACGGTGTGTCTCGCTGAAAGGGGAGGAGGAGTTGGAACCACAAATCAGCTCATGGGGAAGAAGTGAAAGTAGTGGAGAAAAAACTAAAACAAATCGAACAACCCTAGCCCGGATATAGTGTATTATTTACAGTGTAGAATCGGCAGCATATTCACAGACCTCCATTAAAGCACTCCCATTTAAGATTTCCCTTTTCCCTCCACTCGCCGCTATTTGACACAATTCAAAAGTTAGGTGCGAATGTGCATGCCCCCAAGTCCTACTGTGGCCTACGTGGTGGTAGAGTGGGTGTTTATGGTCGTTCCCTGAAGATAAAACATATGGGTGGGGGTGGAGTTGGGGCAATGCTTTGAGATAACCGGTGTCCTACGGTTTTGAGGCTTTGGGCAGCATGCATTCATAGTTGTTTGCAGATACATTGGAGCACTTTGCCTCTCTCTCTGTCAGGATTTTTGAACCATATTATCAACCGATGTCTTGCCACGGATAGGTCCCAGTCATTCTCCTAGACACCCCTCCTTCCCTTCTCATGTCATAGAATCCCTTTGGGCCTCGCCAAGAGAGTACACCCTGCGAGCATGCAGTGGTCTACTTTAAGCCTTGCGGTGACGATCGCAGACTCTGCGCTAAAACCGGACCCCTGTTGTGATGTGTGCTGTTGCGGTGACATCAGAGGACATGTGTGTTCAGCGAGTCGCAGAGGCGAGAGCGGCAAGCTGAGGATAGTGTATCATAGTGGCCAAAACGACAGAGGGATAAAAGATCTTTAATCTAGCTAGAGTGCACAGGATACTTTGACTACTACCGCTGATTATGAAGGGAGTCTCCCGGATTGAGGGAGCTACCACTATCGGGACAGCTGGGCATGGTTTCCATTCTTTATAGAACAGCTTATCAGGACCAACTGTATGCCCCATAAAGATGTACAAATTAATTTACAACGTTTCAAATATTTACAGAACTACACACACTATGAATTCTTTACGCTCGTAGTGTGATAAAATCCACCAAACCAAGAGTTAAAACGGACAGTTCACCGACAGTCAATCTTACTTATTATCAATGCTATGGATTATTTTAAAAGGGACCTGTGTGCATGACCAGCAATGCCAAACTAGTGGACTTTTGGACTCAATGCTTACACGGTTTGACTTTGGGCTATAGAGCACAGGACTCCTGGACTGCAATGGCTGCATTTGTAGTCCAGAACAACTCCCATCTAGTCCAGAAGTAAATTCCTATCGGCACATCAGGCCATGAAAACATGGAGTCACTTTGAAAGTGACACCCACTTATATTATTGATATGCCACATCCGTATCCATAACTCCAAAACAGGCAAACAAATATCAGTGAACCATCCACTTTCCTCTCCACTGCAAGTGAGCATTTTAGTTGGGATACAGGGAGTTAATTGGAATGCCTGGGTAGCGTAGAAGAAGAGTGTGTGTTTATGGATTGTCAGGGCAGCAAGGGAAAACGGCCAACCAGGACCCAGCAGAGTTGTGTATTCATATCGTCCAGTTGCTAGTCCTCAATAGTTGCTTCTTGTCTTCTGTTTGTGTGTTTCTTACTACATGCAGAGTTTTCTAGATAAAAGTCAAAAGGGAGTGATGACACAGGAGCAGCGGCAACAGACACATTAGGGGGGGCTTTTTCCTGTTCGGGGGAGCTGCAAAGAGTGAGGCGGGCGGTGAATCTGTTCGACGAGAGTCGGCGAAACAGGATAGGATGAGAGGCCCGGGCCGTTTCTTCTGCAGCGTTCCCACTATGATTCCAGTCAGAACACTTCTCTCGACTAATGCAGCAGCCTCTTACAGGTTTTGGTATGCAAGCGATTATTACAAACAAAAATAACAATACTACCAATAATAATCCTCACACTCACTCGCCCGCCACCCATCCCACCCAACTGGAGGGATTTGAATCACGAAGACGCCCGTCCCAAAGACGTTGGAGTGCACGAGGTAAACAGCCCCTCCCCTTATACATACATAGTCATTTTGGTATCTTGGAGGATGCAATTAGAACAATTCCAAAACAAAACCAGAAATAAAACCAAACAAAACATCTAAACGATAAACAATGACTGTACAGTATACAAAGTGCATTGACTCACCCCATCCAACCCCCCTCCTGGCAATGATGCCACTCTACTGGGATACATCTCAGAGCAGTGGGGAACAACGGTAACGGGAGGATAGTTAGGTGTGTGTGTGTGTGTGTGTGTGTGTGTGTGTGTGTGTGTGTGTGTGTGTGTGTGTGTGTGTGTGTGTGTGTGTGTGTGTGTGTGTGTGTGTGTGTGTGTGTGTGTTTAGCAGAGGGACAGAGCCATGTGTGTAGCGAGAAGGCAGATTAGGGTCGCAGATGCATCTCCACTCTCACACTCACACACACACTAACACACACAAGCAAATGGAGCTTAAATATGATATGTTAAGCCAAGGAGCGCCTGTGGGGTTCAGCGGAGGAGGAGGAAGGGAGAGGAGAGGGAGAAGATAAATGAAAGAGAGGAGTATGAGGAGGGGAGAAGGGAGGGCGTGAGAAGATGGACATCTCGGGAAGTGAAGGTGAGGGGGTGGCAAGCAGCTCTTGCAGCCCCAGGGGGGGCTGATGGTTGAGGGGGCGTTCCTCAGATCGTGGGGGCTAGCCGGCTAGCTTGCTGGTAACCAGGGAGGACTTCCTCTGGGGCAGGTCCTGTGGCGTGGGAATGTGGTCCCCGGTCACCAGGTTCTTGTCGGGCCCAGCCACGGGGAGCTGCTTGTTCTTCATCTTGGCCTTGGCCATGTTGTAGTCCCCCGAGTCAAAGTACTTTGGCTAGGTGGCAGAGAAGAGAGATAAGAAACACTTCTGCCAAAGACTAACTAAGGAAGTATTGTGAGGCCTGGAAGAGCAAAGGTTAAACTCTACAATAATTAAATGTCTTATTATCATATCCTGTGTTGATAACCCATCAAGTCATGATGGGTACTATAAACTTTATAGAGACTGTAACTGATTTAAATTATAGCAATTATGCCAAAGCTTGAATTAAATGCAGCCAATCAGAGAATTAGGAATTAGAAGTGACAAGTGCTGCCTTGCATTATGGGACGAGCAGCTATGTGGCAAGGTCACAAGCTGAATATGGACTAAGCAATTGAGGGCAGGAAAGTGTAATAATGTGTTAGAATAGAATAGTATAGTAGAATAGTAGAATAAACACGATAGACTTCCCTAAAGATGGCCTTAAGTTAAAGGATTTGAGGTTTAGTTTCCATTTGTATATACATTTAAATGAGAATGTTTGTTTACAATTTACATTGGAGCAATTGGATTGATTTTTCATCCAGAAATGCATAAACTAACATTACATGGGTTTGTGTGTCAGGGGACTGACTTTCTAGCTCAACAACATGATTGATTTCACCTTGACAAATTTATTTTACAGTTTATGTTGAGTTTTACTGCAATGCACCAACTCCAAGTCAAATCCCATTATATGTGAACATGAATGTGATACTGAAGCAACAGGGGGGGAAGCAGGGGGGAAGCAGCAGGGGTTTTCCATTCCTTGGATACCAGGTCATGCGAAGTCATGCTGCTATTCATGCTAGCAGTAATGCTAGCAGGGAATATGGGAAAGTTAACATGGTGTATCTGAAGCTAAACAAATCAACAACAAACCAAGGCCCCTCCCTTCAAAATATCTTGAGAGGGCAAAACCAGAATGCAATGCAGCTTGACCGAACCTCACATTCTACTGTGTAACAAAGGGATGTTTGGACAGAATACAAGGCTTGTTCGGATGATGTTGTCTGTTGTAGGGATGATGTTAGTTTCAGTTTGGCCACCTACCCCTTTTTGTAGCCGCTTCATAAGGAAGTCAGAGCCTCCAGGCTTACTATTCAGGCTGGGGTATTTGGCCTTCAGCTTGGCTTCCTCAGACTTGATGGGACTGCTGTTCTTCTCCTGGGAATCCTGATAACATAAGATGCGATGACCATAAGATCATTCAGGTGTTAAGAGCAGAAACTGTGCCAATCAAACAAGAGAAGACACAAAAGAATAAGAATACAAGCCAAATATCAGCATTATATTTACATACACATTTAAGTACCAAATAACTAAAATAAAATGTGGTAGGGCAATATGTAAGAAAGATCACAGAGCTAGACTACTCATACTACTATATTGAACTACACAGTGAAAATGCATTAAATAATCACAAACTTATAGACATATGAAATGTGTGTATCTGACATTACATCCCAAGTAAAACCACATAGAAACAATTATTTGAGCCCTGAAAGGTTTGTTTCAGCCATTTAATGAGAATGATGAATCAAAGCAAAACAAAAGTACGAGTCAAACTTGGACATGTATACAAGGTATGGCCTAACCCAATTTTTTTGGAACGGGAAGCCTCCTCCTTTAAAATCACATTGTTATAGTGCTAGAACAAGGTTTAAATACCATGCCGATGACTTCTGGAAGTGTATTGGTAATAACATGAGTAACAAAATGCTCCCACACCACAACAGTGTCTTTGAATGCACATGTTTGGTTGGATACACAAAACAACAGCAGACACACACACACACACACACACACACACACACACACACACACACTTATTGCATTGAAATATTTGCATTGACAAAGACAGGTTTTTTTCACCAAGGTTACAGGTAGGCTTTCTGCATTCACGTGTGAAAACACAAGAATGGCCATGACTAGTGGAACAGGTCAGACACTCAAGTGACACAGAACCACACCTTAATTATGTCAGAACCGTTAACAACGTGACTCAATAGCACAATAACAATAGCCAGCATATACCTGCCCTGACATGTATTCATGTGTAGAATTTCCTTTGATAGAGTGTGGACTGATAAATTATGACTCAGGAGGGCACAGAAGCCAATGCAAATATTCCCATGGAGGAAGAGAAGGGATGGAGGGGGAGGCTGTATGTTGTACTGGGCCTTTGTTTATTCACTTGAGCCTACAAATATGGGGTGATTCAAAACATTGTAAAGAACAGACAGATTTTCCCAAAATGGTAATCTGTGGAGAAAGGCAAGAGCTTCTGTCTATACATCAACATGCCTTAATAACATGCATCTCTTACATAGCTGTCTGTTCTGCTGACTTCATGATTTAAGGATGCACAATGAGAAGGTTAATTCCTGTTGTCAACTCTTTGCTATGCACCAAAATCTAACCCCATCTTGGCTTACAAGACATTCATGAGCACACGAGCACATGGGCCTTCGACCTCACTGCCAAAACAATGAAACACCATAGTCAACCAAACCGATTTGGTCTTAGAACAGCGTTGCACAATATATTGACACCCACTGATTCTACAACAATGCAACATTTTTGGTTATATATCCATCACATCATAATCTCAGCATTGTATAGTTTGAGATAATGCGGAAGCTCTGCCTCATTGCAGTTGTTGTCAGGTTAGAGTTGACCAATGAGGCCCAAGCCGCTGTGAACTGGTGAGCCAATGACACGAGCCAAATCAAGTGGGACGAGACTCAGTCACACAGTATCCACACACCCGCTATCCGCTTTATTATACAGCCGCGACAATACTAATTTCATCCAAATAAAATTAGTGTGTAGGTGTATGCTGCCATCATCTTGTGCGCGTGTCATTGCATTCAGGCGTGCATTTTAAACACTTCCACTTGTTGTAGCTAGTGCTAGCCTCTTACAGCTAGCACACTCAGTGACTGGCCCAACAACACTAAGGCTGACATCCAAACCAACCTGTTTTTCGTCTTCGTAGTCAATCTGAGTGTCTGAGTCCAGGTTTTCTGACGACATGTTGCGACCGTTTTGGACTGACAAATCCTGTTTATCCGTAAGGCGAAACGCTGTTTGTGCTAAGATACAGTTGATGTATCTATGCTGAGTCCAAGCCTTGTTTTCTGAACACGACTGCCTCTCAGTGAAAATGGCGAGAAGATATGTTACGTCACTATGAGGGATGCCCCACGTTTGACAGACATTTACAGTAGCCAATAGCAGGTTACAGGGTTCTTGCACAGGCTTTAAACCAGCCACTGGAATATCACAAGACCGCGCAGCTACTGTGATTGATAGCACGCGGTCCAATCCCAATCCAGACTACTGTGGGCTCGAGACGAAATGGCACTGCAGACGGCAGCCACCACATACTTGGCCAGTGGCCACACAAACTAAATAATACATACATGTTTCCACTCAAATATACGCAGTGGTTATTAATCATACTACGACTACATAGCTGGTATAAAAAAAACGATTTTAAATATTATTATTATTCAAATATTATTACTTACTTTATTAATTGTAATTGTCTTATTTGTGATTGGCTGCTAGTTTGTGACGAATGTTAAACTGTCAATCAAACACAGATAGCGGGAACGATTTCGCTAATTAGCTGTGTGCTCAAGAGATTTAGAAAGAGACGCTTTTTGTAAGTAACAGTTACCACAATGTGTATGTTAATACGGCATTATTTATATATTTAATTTAGCAGGCAAAGTGCCATGCTTGTGTCATGACATTAGCTTCTGATGAAGCAGAATGTATTAGCTAGAAAGATGCTATAAAGTCGAAAAGTCAATCTAAAGTAGGCCAGCTAATGCTAACGTTAGATTATTTCAGCAGTTCTTTAAGATTTAACCAAAGACAATATAAGTAAATATAACTAACTTATTTTTTGTCATTGTTTAGAATTATTCTCCCAGTTTAACCCATACTCAACAAACCGATTTGGTTTTACGACAGCATTGCACAATATATTGACACCCACAGATTCTGCAACAATGCAAAATGTTGTTTTGTTTAGAATTGTGTTCCTCTTCACAACCATGGCATGTGTCCAACAAACCAGGACTGGTCAGGTATGATTAGCCTGTATAATATCCATATGACTATACATCAAAAGAGAGTCAGGTTGCAGCATGCACTTGCATCTAATGTTTTTCTGCATGTACTGTATGCATCATGTTTGACTTATTTAGGAGACTCAGCTTTTGCCGGATGTGGTCGCTACAGAGCAGCAATCCCTGGTCGTTATAAAGAAACTTCTGGCCATTGCCATGTCCAGCATCACCTACCTTAGGGGCCTCTTCCCTGAGATAGCGTATGGGACCAAACATGTTGAAGGTATGTAACTAGCTATCCTGCATCAGCCTGTGACATTGCACAGCTAAATTGCATTATTGATGACAACGCCAAGTTTAATGGGTTTATTTTGAACAAGCGCAAGAATGAAGGATGCAAAAAATACATTTAAGATACAGGACTCACTTAGATGTTGATTTTTTTGCTCTAACTTTTAATCCAGAAATTAAGGATTTTTAAGATGTGCCTCTGCCTGCTTCCTCAGTTATAACTAAATGATAAACTGAAATCTGTGTGTGTGTGTGTGTGTCTATGTATCTATATAATCTCTACTGTGTTTCAATGTACCTTACACAGAGCAGAAAGTGATGATTCTACGAGAGGAGCGCAGCTGTCCTGGGGCAAATCAGATGGTCCAGTGGTTAGTTTGTAACACACACCTTTACGACACATTTTCTGTTTATTTGAATATTTTAATGAGTCAAAGTAGCATCAAGTTATTTTCTTGGGGGTAAAAATTGGGGGTAAAAGCCTCTGAAATCATTAACATTACTATGATTATGATTAATATCATTATTATTATAAGCAGTAGTAGAGTTGGTATGGATCTAGCAATAGCTGTGCTACTATAGAATTATAAGCTGTATAAAAAATACAAGTAATCTTAGAAGTAGTAGCAGTGGAAGTAAGAGTATGCTTTCATAACTTCAGTCAGGCTTACAGCAACCTAAAACATTGTAAATGTCTGCCATAAGAAGAAACATCACACTATTGCTTACACAGGGCTTTCTGTTACTGCAGCGCTGGAGTGAGTGGACCTAGGCTATCAATCGATTGAATGCCATTAAGCAATTATACCTTGAAATTGGGTTATTGGTGTCCATGTATGGATGCATGGATGCACACGCACGCGCGCACACACACACACACACACACACACACACACACACACACACACACACACACAAACATGATGGTAACAGTTGGAAACAGTGCCAGGGACAATTGGTTCTATCAGGATGACTCAGGGTTTTCCCTAGTCCTTCTCGAGTTAGACTGTGTGTGTGTTTGTGTATTCATTAAGTTTTTTTTAACCCTCTCCAGGATGCAGGGATGCTTTGATGCCATTCAGAAGAAATATGTAAGTCCTCCACAAATATTTGCTTTGGATGAACATTAAAGACCTAAAAGCAAATATAATTTGTTTTATTCACATTCGTTCCACCCTGTGTCCCTCCAGCTGAGAACGGTCGTTTTGTCAGTGAGTAGCTTGTCTTTCATGTGTCTGATTAAGTTTAAGGGTAACTGTAATTTTGAATCCTGAAAGTCTCTATCTTAATGCACTCCTAATGTACTGTTACTGTTTGTTTTAGATATACACCGATCAAGACAATCCTCAGGTAATGTTTCAGGAGACAGAGATTGCTGTGTCGTTGTGGCAGTTGAGTCATGGAAAATTCCCACATGTGCATTGATAAAGTAGATCTTAGGTACCGAGCTGTTCATCCACCTCAAATAGCCTTCTTTCCTTTTCTTTTTTTTTCCAGCTAGTGACAGAATTCTACCAATTTAAGATAACCTACTCCGCAAAGGGACCACAAATGGAATTTGAAAGGTACAATATGTTTAATTTCTGGATCACTCATCCAGAATAACACAGAATAAGAAAACGATACAAAAGGAATAAACATATCATGTATTTACAATGAGGTACACTTTTTTCGAATCATCCAAATTCTGACATTCTCTGGTTTTCTGTATTTAACCAACATGTGAGGTAAGCATGCAGCATATCTTCAGTAACTAGCTTGTTAAGTTCTTTCAGGGAGAAAATAGGTGGGTCGGCGTGTTAAGAGTAAAAACGTCATTGAGTGTCAGGATGATTTCCCACAATCCTTTGCGTGTCTTAGCAACAACAACTGCAAGGTGGCGTGCGGCAACACTAAGAAGGCCAGCATCCTGCTGGTGAGGAAGCTGTACACACTGATGCAGAACCTGGGTCCTCTCCCAGACAACGTCTGCATCAACATGAAGCTGGCCTACTACGACGAAGGTAACCCACAAAGCACAACCGCCAGTAGACACTGCACCCTGATGCCTTGGTGCATTCAGCCTCAATTAAAGTATCAAGCAATGTTTCACTTGACATAATACACACAAACGCACAGGCAATATTTCACACACATAGATAATATAATACATATGCAATTATAATGCACACACACACACACACACATACAATGGAAATGCGCCCATACACAGAGACGAACACACATATAATGGTAATAATGCACACAATAATAATAATAATGCAAATTATTGATCAATGTAGTATTCCTTGTATTTACACTCAGATGTCTCTGACCTGATTCACTTGCACATGGCAAGGTGATTCCACAAGCAGTCAGAAGAGGGCCACCTTGAGTCTTGCTGCCTGTCATGTTGAGACGTTAGTCTTTAAGTCCCCTCCATGGTGGTCCCATCATGAAGTCTGCTTGTTAGCACAATATCTCTGAGGGACTTTCATAGCACCTGTAAAGAATGTCATACTGACTGAGTTGTATCGTCATGGTTGAAAACACAAAATCTGTCCACTATATAGTAATCTCACTACGGTGCTCAGAACATAGGAACGCTACTACCAAGTGTTCTCTTGGAAAACAGACGATGGAACTTACTGCATGCAAGGGATATGAAATTAATTTAGTTATTTCATAAATGTGTATATGTGTAGACACACATGTTGGTCACATGTTGGTCTTTACGTAGTACTAATAGTAAGAGTTTGTGTGTGTCTGTGTGTGTGTGTGTGTGTGTGTGTGTGTGCTTGTGTCTGCTTGATTGGTGTCCCCAGTCACTCCTCAGGACTACCAGCCACCAGGGTTCAAGGAGGGCGATGGTAACTTGATGGAGTTTGCGAAGGAGCCTGTGAAGCTGTGCATGGGCGAGGTGGTCACCCCCTTCCACACGCTGCGCGTGGACGTCACCACGGAGAGGGACCGGCTGGAGAAGGTAGAGAGGAGACGCACCCCAGGGGGGATCACGCCGAGCACTTCTGTGATGTGAACTTGTAAAAGAAGGAATGGTTGTGGTGCTGGCAACCCATCATCCTAATATGGTTTATCTGTCCGGTTAATGCCTAATCGTGTCTCGAAGATGACGCCAAGTTTAGGCTCTGATGGTTCTGGGATAATTTACCCAAATTGCATGGAATACAGAGTACCACTTCAAGTAATTTCCAAGGGTCATTTACGACAAATCTGTAATTCCCTGAGGCAAACAAAACCCGCCATGTTGCCTATTGACCTCTGGCTCCCTTTGTTGGCGTATGAAATGGTTGACTTCCTCTACAGAAATCAATAAACATACATTGGCTTAGTTTTACCGTTCAAGTCATTCGACAAAGTTTATAAGACTGCAAAAAAACACAACTGACATTGCAGAGGAAAGGTTTGTATTGACACCTGCGCTGTCCAATGGCTACAGGTGGGGGAGGAGCCTGTGCGTGTGAGGGACAAATGGATGCTGCAGATGGACGAGCAGGGGGCTGTTGTAGAGCAGGTCAGAGAGCTATATGCCTGGAGCATCACACCATTGCTCTCACAACACAATGCATACACAATGTTTACTCGATGGTGGTCAGCACTGCCTTCACTGGTTAAATGGTAGCTTTCACTATATGATAAAAAAGGATATGGATATTTATATGAACAAAGGAATGCTCATTTTAACCGAGGCATGAACCATGCTCTGTTTGGAGTAGGTTGTTAATTTGGAGATAGTTTTCAGCTCTAAACATATAGGATGAAATATTTTACAAATAACAGAGGTAAGTGTATTTAGGTCAATTAGTATCATGAATCAAAGATCTGGAAATAATTGTTTTACAATAATCTAACTAATTTAACCTCAACCAATGAAAACTTGTTCTGTGTTTTGTGGTTGTTATATGTGGTTGAGAGACAGACAGATACATAGATAGATAGATAGATAGATGGATAGATGGATAGATAGATAGATAGATAGATAGATAGATAGATAGATAGATAGATAATATGTATTTCTCTTATCTCCAGACTCACATGATAGACAATCTGGAGACGCCTGCAGAAGAGTGTGTTAGGATAGTGTTGTTTTTGCTGCTGGACAATTAGAATATCTTTAGGAAATGATTTCTTGTATATTATATTTCATATATTTTTGTGAGGTGCGTTAAGAGAGAATTATTCTTTTTAAAATCTTTCATTGTCTACCTTTCATAATCATGCACTATTAGAAATCAAGGGACACTAAACCTTAAAAACTTCCTGCACTCAAATATAAAGTCTGCAACACAGGCTAACAAACAGATGACTGGGTTTAACATGAAATCTGTACCATCTGCTGACAGTATTGTGTGAAAATAAACCATTGAAGAAAAAGTACACCCAAATGCCGGCTGACAGTCTGCAGCTCAACAGCTTAACACAGAAACACAGCACAACACATCTGTGGGAGTATCTACAGAGCACAACACATCTGTGGCAGTATATACAGAGCACAACACATCTGTGGCAGTATATACAGAGCACAACACATCTGTGGCAGTATATACAGAGCACAACACATCTGTGGCAGTATATACAGAGCACAACACATCTGTGAGAGTATCTACAGAGCACAACACATCTGTGGCAGTACAGACGGAGCTATCTACTGATTAAGGTCCACAGGGCTTCTTCATCTCACACTAACAAACACCAGTGAACCACCCAGTCCACCACAGTGCACAGTGTACTCAGACGCAGAAGAGGCTACAGTGATCAGTAGAGGCCTGTGTCAACATGTGTTTATAAGGGGCGACCTTCCTTTGAGTAGCCCCTTGTAGTGTCTGGTAGGGGGTAGCAGTGAGCCATCTGTCCTCTGTCAGATGGACACTCAGATGGTGGTGGAGGTGGAGAGCACCAGTCTGACGGAGGAGGTGGCCGTCATGAAGACCAGGAGTGGTCGAGTCGTGCGCTCCTCCACAGTGAGTCCCCTCGGCCCCCCTCAGACCTCCCCCCTCATCTCTCAGCCTGGAGAGATGACTGTAACAAGCCGGGCCCTTTAGTCCCAGGCTCCTCTTGAAGACTGCCTAGTAGCTCTAGTGGTTCTCTTCACATGCAAAGTCACATGAGGGCTACTAGACCAGCGGCTCCCATCCTTCAAGGGGTTAAGGTCCACTATGATCCCAACCTGAATTGCATGGCCAACTTGAAGTGATAGGGAATGATCGTAAATAAACGGCTCACATCATTACCAGGATAATGTGAGTAGAAACGTTGACTGTTTCAGTAAGGTTGATGTGGCAAAAATCGGCCAAAATGTCAATTCAATTGACATATTGACACAATTGTTTTATATGTTTATATTGGTACATGCATTCAAATATATTCATACTTTCTTTCGGTACTATACTTGGATATATATTACATTTCATGTTTGAAATGTATATAAGCAATGTATATAAGCGTTATAATTAAAACTTGTGTGTGTGCTTGTGCAGGAGAAAATATCAAGAAAAAAGATGACCAAGAGACTGTCTCCCGTTCAGGACAAAGCGGTGAACACCCTCCAAACTCCATGCCCTGTGTTGTCTGCTAATAAATACTGTTACCTACAGTATTTTTATTCACGTTAATATTATTACTATTATTAACAAAGATAACAAACATAATAAAGTAATTTCTCAATTAATATTAAGGTTTAGCTTTTACTTTGTTCATCCTTAACATTAATGCAATATTACAAATATACTGCATGACATAAAGATTGCGTGAGAAAGTAGTTTGCTGTGCTACCAAGCACGACTATTAAGGAGGGATTTAATACACATTCAATCTGTTTTAGTAGCATTGTAGCTGATTAGAAATAGATGTGCAGTATGGTTTCTTTGTGGAAGATGGGTTTAGCTAAGCCTACTGTCCTGCCTGTTTTGCAGGTGTCTCAGTTTGAGTTCCCGAGCAGCCAGGAAGTCCCGGCCTCATCCGCACCCAAAAAGCGCAAGTTCAGCGAGCCCAAAGAGCACTACTGACCCCCGTGTTTATTAACCACCAGTTAAGCACCAGCTTTCACTTTCACTGTGTTACACAGGAACGTGTTGTTCAACGTGTTGTTCACAGGTTCTGTTTATTTTATTACACATTTTCTGTCTACACATGAAAAGACAATTTGATGTTTATTTGTTAAGATTGTTCACATCTTTGGAAAAATTTCTTACTGAAGTCTAGGTGGTTATGCACATTAGTAAGTAGTAATAAATAACATTCACCTGTTAAATTGTTTATCATAAAATGCTTCACAATTAAACTATATCAAATGGATTTTTTTTTACTTAGAAATAGGATTTCCCAGATCATTAGCAATTATGATCAACAAATTCATAACCAATATTTCCATATATTGTGATATGTGAGGGATATGTGTGAGAAATTAAAATGGGTCGCGTGTCCAGCAATAATGTCAAATCATTTGATCTCACTGGCCGTCATTGCTATCGCTCAAGTTAGGGGGCGCCGTTTCCCCTCCCTTTAAGAGCTCCAGCAGCAATTACTTTGTCTGGTGCTGGGGAAAGAGTAAACGTATAAGCAGTTCCAGCCTGCATAAGGCCTGCTGTAGAGTCAAGACACTCACCTGCTGTGCTCTTCCCTAGTACCCACACACACACACACACACACACACAAAAAACACGGACACACACAGCACCAACCCAACCCCCTCCAAAATAAACCAGTGTGGCGTTGTGATTTGCATGTGAGGTGAGCTAAATGAAGCTGTTAAGTGAAAGTGGATTATATCTGTACACAGTGACCTCTGGGCTGAGATAACAGCCCATCGGCAACATCCCGCCCAGCAAGCTGTGTGTTTTTAATCTCCTGTTGTTTTTTCCCTGAGAGAGGGGGCATTTGCTGATAGACTGCCTTAACCCACTGCCGATCAATACGCCAGGAAGCCTTTGTGATGCATATCCAAGCAGGCCTACGCCCCCCCCCCCCACCCCCACCCCTACTCCCTGCTCTTGTCTACAGCAGGCCGGAGGAGGACAGGGTGGGGGACGTCACACCAAGCCCTCTCCTCCAAGCCACAGCATTGTCCTGGCCAGTGTGTGTATATCATGGTCTTTGTGGGCTTTTTATGGGTATTTCTGCTAACAGTCCAAACACAAAGCAGCATGAAGTGTGCAGCCAGGGTGGACAATAGAGGCACACTTACACACACACACACACACACACACACACACACACACATACAAACACATGCAGGCACACAAACACACACACACTCTCTCTCTTTCTCTGTCTCTCTCTCTTTCTGTCCAAAGCACTCTCACACACACACTGGCTGCCTTTATGAGCTGTGAAATGAATCAGCTCTGCCTTTTCTCCGCTGGCGTTTTCCACCAGATTTTTATTTTATTATTTTGACGGCAGGGGACTTGTCTGGGTATTGGTGTGTGATTAGATTCAGAGTCATGTGCAGTTTCACTGTGCTTAAATATCTCTCTCCAACACTCTATCATATTTATGAGCTACACACAAAGATGGCAACAAAAAGGCCCAAAATATATATCTTTCCATCCGTTGGCACAGAAAACCACGAAGCCTTCGCTAAATAGTGTAGTGACTGTTGCCCTGAAGCGGCACCATCTGAAACACTCATACCCAAACCCATTTTAGTTTTTCCGGTTTTGGCGATCAGCCACAGGAAAGCAATGAATACAGCTGAATCATAGAAACGGACACAATCAAAGCCCTAGGAGCGGGAGGCAGAGAATGTTTTAGACGGGGGGGATACAGATCCATCTGAGCAAAACACTCGAGACATTCCTCATTAGAGAGAAGAGAAGGCAATCCAAATTGCAATTTATTTCATCTCCGCCCGCAATCCTTCACAGCGAGCCGCAGACTCTACATCATTTCTGTACACACGTCTCCCCAGAAATGAATTCTGAAATTAAATTCAGGGACACACGTCCAGTGGACAGTGTTAACAGATCAATCAGCTGGCCAAACAGCAGGCGGGGTCCACCGCTGGCCTCCCAGGGCCAATCAGAACCCGGCGTTCTGGCAGTCTGAGTAAATAGAACCAGGGGGGGGGCGCACTGTATGGCGGATGGATGGACGGACGTACGGAGAGACAGATAGTCCCCATGCACTCCAACCCCACCCACCCCCGGCAGCCCATCCCAGGCCCTACACATGAAAGGTGGCTCCTAGGAGCCTATGGACGCTGGGCGGTGATTGTGGCCGCAGGCCCTGAGGTCCCCCAGGGGGAAGGGATCTACCGTGGTTCAGCGGGGGGGAGTGGACGTCCAGCCCAGGGACCGTGACCTCTGTGACCTTGCCAGAAGGGCAGCAAATGTTTCTGGGCTGATTAGCCGGTTCCCCGGCAGAGAGCCCCTGTGCTGTGTTTACCCTTCGGAATCAGCTATTGGGCAAGAGCGTAGGAGCAGATCCCGAGATTATGTCAATCAAATTGTTACTCTTACACATGGGGAATAAAATCAACTGACGATACACAAGGAGAATATTACATTTTCCAAATGATTTATAAAATAGTGGAGGCCATTCCACAGCTTGATATAATGACATGAACTGGAAATGTATAGGGGTTAAAGAATAAATATATGGTCCAAGACTATTTTATGTATTTAAGAAAATACAATGACTAAAACGACCACAGGGGGGCGATCCATTGCCATTGATAGAGTCGGTCCCGTTCTTTACAGTTTGGCAAAAAAAAGAATCATCTTCTCGCTCTCTTTTTGAAACATTCCCAGGTTCGTACAGTTGGCCGACAGCACACCGTTACAGTATCCAAGAAAGCATGCAATCCCTACCAACCGCCTACGCTGCCTAAGTCTATTCATCTGTCTCTTTTGAGAGACACCATGGCCGACTCCTCTGTATTGATCCAGAATAAGAATTGTTAAAGAAGGGTGGTTGTGAGCAGGTGGTGGTGAAGCGGGGCAGATCCAGGGATTTAGTGACTCACTCTCTGCTCTGTATGGGCCCGGCCCGCACAGCCCGGCGACGAGGGAGAGAGACAGAGAGAGGGGGACCCACCGATACCAACTTGAAACAGATGCTCAAAGCAATGGGATGTGCCCCCATTGTGATCAGAGTGGACAGCTGAATTGTCTGCCACCAAAGGGCCCTTTTCTTTAGGGGCCGAACGCCTCACAATGGAGCCCCCCCCCACACATCACTGACACACTGAGGGTTTCTCCAAGGGGAGGGGGGGGGGGGGGGGGGCTGAGGAGGGGGGGGAGGGGGCACGCGTGTGGACAGAGGCGTGAGGGTGGGTGTTCGGGGGGGGGGGGGCTGTGCTGTGTAAGGGTTTGGGTGGTAGGGGTGCTTGTAAGGGTTTAGTCAGGGTGAGTCTCTGGCCGTACCTCCTTATTTTCTTCTTCTTCCTTCTCTTGGCTCAGATGGACCCCCCCTCCTCACCTCTTTCTCATCCACAAAGAGCCCCTGAAGCCACTGCAGGGCTGGGGTTTAAATGTCACGCTTGGCCATCAGAGCGCCCCCCCCGGCCCCCCTGGCTCGTGTGCCGGAGGGGAAGGGAGGGGAGGGGAGGGGAGGGGGAAGGGGGGTCGGGGTGGGGGGCAGAGAGAGGGAGAGAGAAAGAGAGAGAGAGGGAGGGAGACACTCGCCCTGGTCCCATTGTCCGCGGCGATAGGCATGAGCTGCTAACTGACTCCATATCGAGTGTATCCTCTCACCACACGCCCCAGCCGTGTCCTGCCCGTGCTCCAACACAATGGGCCGCTTTCTTCTCCCTCCTCGCTCCCCCTTTTCTTTCTCCCTTGGTTCTCTCCGGCGCCCCGGCCCATAGGTGCAGCAGCGGCTTTCGGTCATGCTATGCCTGGCGGAGCGGCTTAGGCCCGGCCCAGCTCGCCGGACGTTCAGCTGCCCAGCAGACGGAGCTGAATGATAAAGTGTGCTGCCCCCACGACCCCGCCCCCCCCCCCCCCCCCACACACACACACACACACACACACACACACACACACACACACACACTCACCATCGCCTCACCATCGCAATCACACACTCTGGTGGTAGTGGTGGTTGTGGGTTCCACCCAGACGGAAATCAATGCAAACTTTCCACATAAGAAGGATTTGATTTGGAAACGGTAGAGGGGACACAGAAGGTGGGTGGTGTGAGTGTGTGTGTGGGAGTGTTTGTCTTTGCAGGTGTGTGTGCGTGCGGGGGGGGGGGGGGGTTGGGGAGAGGAGTATGTGTGTGTGTGTGTGTGTGTGTGTGTGTGTGTGTGTGTGTGCACGTGGCTATGTGTGCATGTGTGTGTGTGTGTGTGTGTGTGTTTGTGGTGGAGAAGACTTGTGTGTTATTGTGTGTGTTTGGTTGATAATAGGCCTGCGTGTGTTGACGCTAGGCACGTGTGGCGTCGTGCGTCGTGCGCGCCTTCCACGCGTGCGCGGGTGGTCGAGGAAAGGTGGGTATGTGTGTGTGTGTGGAGCGGAGGAGAAGAGGAGGGGCAGGGGGGTGGTGACAGAGTGTCAGACTGAAATACAAGTACAGGAGAAAAAAATCCACAGGCTGGCGTCTGGGCTCCGTCCGGGGCCCAAGGTCCTGGGCCCCCACCCTGCTGCTCCCCCCCAACCACCCCCCCCCCCCCCCCTGCTGCTCCCCCCCTCACGATGGAGTGTTTTATGTATCTATTTGTTCTAAATAGTGGCACGCTTGACCTTGGCGTGAGCCGCGTGCGCCTGCCCGGGAAACATCCGGCTGTCACGAACGGGCCGGGGTGACCTTGAACCGCGGCCGGCGCGCACACGCCCGCGCCGCTGAGTGCACAAACTCATTTAACTCCCGGCGTGGCTATCGACATGCTGTAATCGTTAACATTATGGATGATGAATAACTACAGACTGCCTGTGTGTACCTATAGAAGGCTATACGTCGCCGCCGCCGCCGCCGCCGCCGCTGTGGTCGTAGCGACGGGCGGCCAAACAAAATGGTGGGGATGTGTGTGTGTGGGGGGGGGTGGGGGGGTTGGTCAGGTGACACATCAGTTAGAGTTGTTTTTCGAGCCGGACATCACAACTACTCATAGAGGGGGGGGGGGGGGGGGGGGGGGGGGGGGGTGGTAGAGAGATATATCACCTCACTCTGTTAGGACACGGGAGTTCAGCCACCCCCCCCCCCCCCCCCACCCCCACCCCCCCTTCATCCACCAGCCCAGCATCAGCTGTCAAAGGTCATCGCCATGACAACTCCTCTTCGATGACCCTAAATTACCTGAATTACCCCCACATATAAATTACAAATGAATTACATATACATGAAATTATTCAACAAACTTTCATCAGTTAACACTTTGATTAGAAGAAGCATCATCCTCTTTTCTACCACAGGTAGTTTTGGCTTCATATGTTTATAAGTAACCTAATGAGGACCACACCACGTTATAGATATAGATATATAGAGAAGTAGATATGAAGGTTATGGGTTTAAATGGATGTAAGTTAATAATTACATTGAATTGAATGAGGACAAAACCAAATAATAAAAGCAAATACATACATGCAGGTATATACATATAGTTATTTAGGTTTAAACCTATGAAGTGTTACGGTATAACTACAACGGTATAAGGTAATAGGAGCTGGTTTTGGCAGCGCTTTGTGTGAGAGAGGCTGATTCACACAAAGTCTGACTCAACCATTACAGGAACTGAGAGAGCAACTTATTTTCTCCACCCA